>NC_059176.1:59210984-59514014 GCF_019923935.1 Bubalus bubalis
CTCAATGTTTCCAGAGTCAGCGTCTTTTCCGATGAGTTGGCTTTTCACATCAGATGGCCAAAGTATTAGAGCTTCAGCATCAGTCCTTCCAATGAATATTTGGGGTTGATTTCCTTTAGGATGGACTGGTTTGGTCTCCTTGCTGTCCAAGGGACTCTCAACAGTTTTCTCCAGCACCACAGTTCGAAAGCATCAGTTCTTCGGCACTCAGCCTTCTTATGTGTTTTTATACATTTTCCCTGAAAAAGAAAAGACTATGGTAGGATGATAGCAGACACATTAAAAGAAAAAAGATCTCTAGGAAACATAATAATTCCTGATTTTATTCCTCCCTCTAAGCAGGTACAAATAAAAACAGACTTCTGAAAACTTGCAGCCTAATATATTCTACTTATACTTAATAGACCACACTAAAATCAGAAATATCACTTGCAAAGTGATTATCTACCTTAACCACATTCACAATTAGTTTTGTAAGTATTTTCACCAAAGGTCTCTTGTCTTATCAAACAAAATTATATTAATTATTATCAAATATTTTGAAGGTACTTGACAGTAATTTTGGCCAGAAACCACATTTGCTAAAATGAGAAAATGTTTAGCATTTGGTCTATTTTGAAAGATACATTTTAAATTATTTGTGGGGAAAAATACACTCAGCATATAAGTATATTGCTAACTCATTTTTAAGCAAAATTAAATTTTTATTTCAAGTCAGGAAAAATCTATATGAATGAAATATTTAGTGGCTGAGCTAAAATGCGACAGTATTGGTACATTTTTCTTGTAACAGCATGTTAGCTAGCGTACAGGTGACAGGCCTTTTTAGTCATTGTTAGTGGGACTGTAAAATGATATAAACTGGTTGGAATAAAGTTTGACAACACATTCAGTACATTAAATATAAGATGTAAGTTAAAATACTAAAGTGAAAGTGAAGTCGCTCAGTCGTGTCCGACTCTTTGCAACCCCATGGACTGGAGCCTATCAGGCTCCTCCGTCCGTGGGATTTTCCAGGCAAGAGTGCTGGAGTGGATTGCCATTTCCTTATCCAGGGGATCTTACTGACCCAGGAATCGAACATGGATCTCCTGCATTGCAGGCAGACGCTTTACCATCTGAGCCACCAGGGAAGCCATGAGAGTATTTAATAGAATGTTCTGTGGTGTTATTGAAGAAAATATTTAAAGTCAGAAAAATCCCTAAAATTTATTAAGGAAAAATAAGTTTTTTAATAAACACTTTACACATTTTACTCTTTCCTTTACTTTCCAGTGATTAAAAAGTTATATATTCTGTCTCAGTTCAGTTCAGTTCAGTCGCTCAGTCGTGTCAGACTCTTTGCGACCCCATGAATTGCAGCACGCCAGGCCTCCCTGTCCATCACCAACTCCCGAAGTTCACCCAGACTCACGTCCATCAAGTTAGTGTTGCATATCTAAAGTATGTTGACTCAACTCTCTTACTCCCAATTTCCTATATATTTCACAATAATTTCAAATTTGAAATTTAGATTATTATTGACAAACTGCTTTTACTTTATTAATCTCCCTTTTCAAGAATAATTTTGACATGTGTATTATATTCCTTGACTATATTTTATGGTCAATATTTGAAAAAAAAAGCCTTAGGGTTTATGAATTTAATTTTTCACCACTCTTTATTTACATCATATTCTTTCAGTTCTTTCATCTGTTATTTTGATTCATTTCTCATTTGGTTAGAATATGTCCTCAATTTTTTCACAAAAGTTTAAATGATCTATTTTCTGGGATTCTTTGAGTCTGAGAACATTTTTTCTATCTCATTTGTGAATGAATCATAGCTTCTCTTTATTTAGAAACCTTGAATTACAATTTTTCATTCTCAAAGCATATGCAGATGTGGTTCCCTTGTGTGAAGCATTTATGAAAAGAAGAAATGTATGACAAATTTGTTTCTCCTCCTTTTGTCTGTTACCTTCTGGTCTCTGTGCTATAGTTCATAACATTATTTTCAAATGCTGATTTTTTATTACAAGAAGACTGGATGTAATTCTCTTTCCTTTGATATATTTTGTAGGCATTTGGTGAGTCTTAATCCGAACTCACTTTTGCTTCATGTCAGGAAAATTTTCTTCTATTGTTTCCTATTATTATTTTTCCATTTGCTCTATTATTTTTCTGTCTGTAATTCCCTGCCATGTTTGCTTGTACTCACATACTGAAATGAATTATTTGTATACCATTTTGGCTCTTTTTTCTTCCCCCTTTAACTGGAAGAAAAAAAACAGAGAATATAGGGGTATAGTAGTGTTTATAGTCAGTGATTTCTTAGTGGTAGGATTAAAGGTAATGTAAAATTTTTAAACATTTTAAATTTCATGTGTCCAAGTTTTAAAGACATCTACAAATAATATATGTATTACTTGTGGAATAATAAAAAATGTTTTCAAAAATAAAGAAATAACTTGAAGAGGAAACATAAAAATTACAGGGAAGGCATTTCATTGTAATGCTTAGTGACCAACTCTGGCCATACTAGTATAGATTCTTGTGTTTTAAAATCCGAGGGGGGTTTAAGATTCAACAAGTGATTTAGTGATGCTAATAATTATCATTATAATATCAGACAACAGGGGCTTCCCTGGTGGCTCAGTTGATAAAGTATCCACCTACAATGCAGGAGACACAGGTTTAATCCCTGGGTTGGGAAGATGCCCTGGAGAAGGGCATGGCAACCCACTCCCATATTTGCCTGGAGAATCCCACGGACTGAGGAACCTGTTGGGCTACTCTCTATAGAGTCACAAAGAATCGGACGTGACTGAAGTGACTGAGCACGCACACATGCATCAGATAACAAACATACGGGTAAAATTAGAGAAGAGAGAAAAGGTAACATTAAGATGAGCTTAAAATTATTTTTCCAGAGTGTAACAGGCTTTCATACTGTAGTCACATATTTTCAACCCATGATCTGAACCCCAGTGGAAAGTTTAAGATACTGTAGCTTTTCCCCAACAATAAGATGACTTTAGGAAACTTCCACAGTGGAAAACTTGGCAATTAAGGAATTTATGATTCAGTGTGAGAAATAAAACTAGAATAAATTCCTGAAATCACTCAAAAATCTATTTAGTTACAATAAAATAATAATGAATGGTGCAGAAATAATGACAGTTGATATCTAAGCCTTAAATTTATGAGGATATATATTGAGCTTTTAATTTTCATTTATTCTTCTAAACAGTCCAGAAATATTTTTGAATCTCCTCTAATGCTCCAAATATTTTTAAAGTGTTTTTGATCTGTTTTGCACTAACAGACAAATTAGTTATGCAGTGTTTATAGTGATGGATTGCTTTGTATTTATGTTCTTGCCTATGTCTGGGTCTTCAAAGAATGATGACTTCTGGATTCTAATATTTGGAATTTTGTGACCCCCCCACCTACCCCACTCTGAGTCCTGTCTTCATCAACATTTACTGGGTTAGTTTCACCCTTTACCTTCTTACAGATGATTCCAGAATGTGGCTGTAAGTGCTTCCTTGGCATTCCTTCTGTTTTTCTTACCTCTTTTTCTCTGATCTCTCAGTCTTTTTTCTTACATGCATGGGGCATCTAAGCCAGGAAATTTAATACTGCCCATAATTCTATACATATTCTCAGCTTAAGCCACTTTTCCTGCCACAAAAAAGTGGCTGACCAGGTAAATCACTCAAAGCTCTGCTCACTGGGAAGAGCTTATCTTACTAATGGTTTTCAAGCCACCTTTTAACTATGACTATGATGCAGCCCATCACCCTTTAATGGCTTGTCCCTTGTAAGATGATCCCTGATAATTATCTTTGAGATCTGGTTCCTCCATCAGGTTGTCTTACAGAAGATCCCATGAAGTCATTGATGAGAGTTGAGATGGGGCCACTGGGCCCTCCTGCAGCATATTTTGTCCCTAGGAAAACCATCCCTATTTCATGCAATTAATCCCCACATTTCTCAGTGAGTCAAAGCACCATATGATTCTACTTGGGCTCTATCTTACATGTTCCTTTTCCATGTAATGTTAAATTCCTGTGCTGCCTGCCTGATCAATATATAACTGAAAGAAGCCAGTTCATGATGAAAGTTCTAGATCCATGGTCACTTGTTCTTAAACTTTCTATCTCTTTCAGCACATAGAAGGATGCTAATGCTTAATTCTTCTTTGCAAATGTCATTGCCTTGTTTCAGAATCCTGGGGTCTTGCACTGTGACCCTCCCACTGAAATCTGTCGTGCACTCCTCTCAGCATCGCTTGTCACCACTGACATGTGATTGTGTGACCCAAGTACTGGAATGCAAGCCCTGTAACCTGCTCCCAAGGTAGATCCTTTTCCTACTCCAGGTTCCACTCAAAGATGATAGAATTTAGGTCAAAGTAAAGTTCCTAGTTGTGTGGACTTTATTAAATTGATTATACGCATTAGGTACAACCCTCAATGACTGCCCATTTATTTTGTCCCTAGGAAAAATGGGCCCTATTTCATCCAATTAATAATCTCTTCAGTTCTCTGTGAGGCAAGGCCCCTTGGGTACCACCCTGCTCTCACTCATTGCACAGCTGTCCCGGAGTACTGGTGGTTAGTGCCACCACCTGGTATCTATTGCTTTGGGACTCCGACATCCCCACTGCTCTCAATGAACAAGCTCTGTGTCAGCCTGCAGAGGAGAGTTAATGATGCAGGTGCCTTGCTCACTGGCACATTCACAGCAGCCTTGTGAATACTGAGTCCTCTGGGCCCTGACTTAGAACATAATATTCCATCCTCTCCAGCACGGGCTGCTTTACTGAACTTTTTAGTTTCTTCCTCAACCACCTGCCATAGTCATTCAGCTTTTCAACTTCACTCAGTGGGGCCATCTTGCTTTCCAAGCTTCCAGAGCCAGCTTCCCAACAAGTTTGCATCATCCCCTGGTGTCAAGTCCTACATCCTGACAGACCAACCCATTCTCTTCACTTTTGGCTAATCACCTTGATCAAGCACCCTCCAAATCCAGTCTGTAGGTGCCCCCCTGGTTTTTGCCTGTATATACTGATTTTCTTATTGCCCCTTTGGCGCAAAGTTCTCACCAGGCTCAGGACATCTTCAGTAAGCTATGACTTAACCTCAGTTTTTGGTTTGGCAGGCAGCAAAGGAGGTAGTGGACCCAGTGGACTTAGCAGTGAGAACTCCTGGCCTCTTCCCATACAGGGAGAATACTAACTCTTAATAGGGAGAGAGAAGCCATCTCTCCAGGCTCTGAGAGCTTGGAGGGAGGGGGTCAAATATCTAGGGTGCATGAGATTGACTAGGGGTTAATGCACATGAAAAATTAAAAGGAAAAAGGCAAAATTTGACAGGACAGCCTCTGACTGCAATAAAAATCTGACTGAGAACAGCCACACCAACAAGGAACTCCAGTGGCAAAAAGACTACCTTATTGAAGGACCCTGGTACTTTCTGCCACACTTAGGCATTGGCTGGGGCTGCCTGGGAGGAGAGTGGTCTCAGCTGGAAAGCTGAAGTGGTCCCTGGAGTTGCAATAACTGCAGGTTGTCAGCTGATTGTGCTCCTTGCCTCTTAATGGCAAGGTCTTCTATGAAAGAAAGCTCTCCAAGGCAGAGTCCATGGCTGCCGCAGCCAGCAAGGTCCTCCCACGATGAGAACTTAGGGAGGAGGTATCAGTTTTGCAGGTTTCATCTCTCATTTTCTCCAGGGCACAAGCTCATGGAGAGACACAGAGACCAAAATAGCCCAACACCACACATTGTTCCTTCTCAGGGATCCATCATCCAATTCTTTTGCAAGTTAAAAATGTGCTCACAAGATTCAATTGCAAAATAAATGCAAAAACTAAAATTATTTTCTTTAATATTATCCATTCAGCATCTATTGTTTTTTACTATAGGCATAGCTTGTTTTATTATGTTGCTTTACTGTAGTTTGCAGATATTGCATCTTTTGCAAATTGAAGTTGGTAGCAATGCTGCACGGAGCAAGTCTTTTAGCGCCATTTTTCCATCAGCATTTGCCCACTTCATGTCTCTATGTCACATTTTGGTAATTGTCTCAGTATTTCAAACTTTTTCATTATTATTACATTTTTCTGTTGATTTGTGGTCAGTGAATTTTGGTGTTACTACCATGACTCATTGAAGGCTCAGATTATGGCTAACATTCTTTAGCAATAAACTGTCAGGGGCCTCCCTGGTGGCTCAGACAGTAAAGAATCTAACTGCAATGTAGGACACCCGGATTTGATCCCTGGGTTGGGAAGATCCCCTGAAGAAGGAAATGGCAACCCACTCCAGTATTCTTGCCTGGAGAATCCCACAGACAGAGGAGCCTGGCGGGCTACAGTCCATGGGGTCACAAAGAGTTGAACACAACTTAGTGACTAACATTTTCACTTTTCAGAGTTCCATGTGCTATAACAGTAGGTTATAAAACACTAGGTTATTGGAACACACACACACACACACACACCCTGGGACTTGCCTGGTAGTTCAGTGGCAAAAACTCCATGTCCCCAATACACGGGGCCCCGGTTTGATTGCTGGCCAAAGAGCTAGATCCACATGCTGCAACTCAGAGTTATCATCCTGCAACTAAAGAACTCATTTGCCACAATTAAGACAGTGTAGTCAAATAAATATATACATGGTTAAAAGTAATAATAATTTTTTTTAAATTTAAAAACATGCAAGATGTGCCTTGCTAGGTGCCAGGCCTGTGCTTCCCCTACTCCAGGCCATGACTTATTAGTGGACTGAGAAATCAGTTCAGTGGGTTGTGACCCACTTTATTTTTTTTTAATAGAATGAGATAGGCTAGAACAGAAAATACCATTCTGTTTTTTACACAGTAAGGGTAAGTATCTTGTGAGAATTTTGTTTCTATTAGCTATTGTGTGTGTGTGTGTGTGTGTGTGTGTGTGTGTGTGTGTGTGCACGCATGCACTGGGTCACACTATGCTAGGCCCACTGAGTGCCAGCAACAGAAAGTTCATCTAAAACCAGCCACAGGAGCTGATCCTTGCTCCTTCTTCAAATTAATTTCCACATGATTTCTAAGCCTAGGGTCAGACTAACTGATACAGCACCATACTACATTCTACTGTCTATCCCCATCAGAGAGGAAAAGGAGCTCTACGTAAAGGCACAAAGAGGTTTATGACAAGTAGGCATAACCATGAGATTTTAAAACACTCTTATATAACAGGCAATTTACCCCCAAGCATCATAGTTAAGAGCCATTCGACTATGAAGATCAGAGAAAGTCAGGGTGGAACTTGGCAACTATTAGAATGACATCATGTGTGTACCAAACTTCCATGTTAACTACAAGCACTTCTACTGTGAGCACATTATCAGTTCTTCTGTGCTACAGTTTTTAAACATGCAGTCTTTAAAAAAGCTCCTTTGGAATTCTGTGCTTTTATATAGTTAAAGCTGTTTAAGTTTCAAAATGAGTTTTAATTTCCCTGCCAAGAGATAGCAAAATAGGACTTCTTGCTAATGACATATTAAAAGAGTATGCTGATTATAAAAAGTGGATTTATTTTCCTTAAGACAGTGACATTTTCAGGAGGACTATGGTTATTTATAAAATGGAAACCATATCAGGGAATGGAAAAAGTTTGCAATTATGACTTAGCTGGCACAATCTTCCTTGGAACCTTGGCTCTTCCTGTACCCTTGACCTGTGAGTGAGATTGACTTTTCTAGCTCACATGGTTACCCAGCAGGATAAGAAGAGCTGACACTTATTTTTCTGTAATATTTTCTCCTCAACTATGTTGAGATTTTCTAGTTGTGAAAAGTGTCAAGAGACTTCCCTGGTGGCTCAGTGGTAAAGAATCTGCCTGTCAATGCAGGAGACATAAGTTCAATCCCTGGTCCAGGAAGATCCCTCACGCTGTGAAGCAACTAAGCCCATGCACCACAACTACTGAGCCAGTGTTCTAGAGACTGGAACCTCAGCTACTACCGAGCTGGCACGTGCCCTAGAGACTGTGCTCTGCAACAAGAGGAGCCGCCACAACAAGAAGCCCAGGCACCACAACTAGAGAGCAACCCCTGCTCATCACAGCTAGAGAAAAGCCACGTGTCAACAAAGACCTTGAACAGCCATAAATAAATAATTTTTAAGTGATCAAATCACAACTTAAGCTTTTACCCCAAACCTAGCACATCTGATTTCACTTCAGTTCAGTCGCTCAGTCGTGTCTGACTCTTTGCGACCCCATGAATCACAGCACACCAGGCCTCCCTGTCCATCACCAACTCCCGGAGTTCACTCAAACTCATGTTTATCAAGTTGGTGATGCCATCCAGCCATCTCATCCTCTGTTGTTCCCTTCTCCTCCTGCCCCCAATCCCTCCCAGCATCAGGGTCTTTTCAAATGAGTCAACTCTTTGAATGAAGTGGACAAAGTACTGGAGTTTCAGCTTCAGCATCAGTCCTTCCAATGAACACCCAGGACTGATCTCCTTTAGGGTGGACTGGTTGGATCTCCTTGCAGTCCAAGGGACTCTCAAGAGTCTTCTCCAACACCACAGTTCAAAAGCATCCATTCTTTGGCGCTCAGCTTTCTTCACAGTTCAACTCTCACATCCATACATGACCACTGGAAAAACCATAGCCTTGACTAGATGGACCTTTGTTGGCAAAGTAATATCTCTGCTTTTCAATATGCTATCTAGATTGGTCATAACTTTCCTTCCAAGGAGTAAGCGTCTTTTAATTTCATGGCTGCAATCACCATCTGCAGTGATTTTGGAGCCCCCAAAAATAAAATCTGACACTGTTTCCCCATCTATTTGTCATGAAGTGATGGGACCAGATGCCATGATCTTTGTTTTCTGAATGTTGAGCTTTAAGCCAACTTTTTCACTCTCCTCTTTCACTTTGATCAAGAGGCTTTTTAGTTCCTCTTCACTTTCTGCCATAAGACTGGTGTCATCTGCATATCTGAGGTTATTAATGAAAACCAAATCTACCTCATCTGATTTAATGGTAAATTTAATAAAGTTTAAAGAAAGTTTAGTTGCTCAGTCATGTCCGACTATTTGCAACCCCATGGAATGGGGTCTACCACACCATGGTAGACTGTAGCCTACCAGGCTCCTCCGTCCATGGGATTTTCCAGGCAAGAGTACTGGAGTGGGTTGCCATTTCCTTCTCCAGAGGATCTTCCTGACCCAGGGATCGAACCCAGGTCTCCCACATTGTAGGCAGATGCTTTACCATCTGAGCCACCAGGGAAGTCCTAATTTATCAAATTGCATCTGGACACAGCACTTAATATTTGTTCTTTTATTATTGTTGTCACTTGTTTGTTTGCTTTTGCTGTTTTTAATCCCAAAGTTGCAGCTGCCTCAGAGAAAAATAACTTCATTCCACGTGGTTATCCTATCCAATCCAAAAAAATAAATTTAAAAACATCTCTGAATTAGGTATTATATCAACTAACTTGAAACATGTATGCCCATTTTATTTAAAGCACTAGCAAATTGAAATATTATAAAGGAGCATAATGATCTATATTAACAGGAAATAAAATATTAGACTCTGCCATCTATATCTGTAAACACTCTACACAATAGAATAAAAGGATCAAAAGAGTGGTACTTGGGACTAGCCCTCGATCTATAATGTCTTTGGGACACATCTTGACCGTTTAAAATGGCTCTTCTTCTTTTTAAGGCGGCAGAGTTAGCATCCGCAGTTGAACCAGGAAAAAGAAGAGCTCCACTCTAACATCTTTAAGCTTACCTTTAGAACTGAGCATTTTTATAGAGGGCAACTTCCCATTTGCTGAGGAAATAACATCCTGGAAAATGAGTCAGAAATAAATATCCTCAGTTTAATGCTATATAAATACATTTGCCATAGGTTTCATTAAATATTCATGGTACGCACATATACAGGTCAAATTACCTTTAAATATTACATTTCTTTCCAGTGCTAGAAAATTTCAGATTTATTCCATGTTTGGAAAGAGCAGCGGTGGGACACATGTGCTATTATCTGCCAGCAAATTCAGCTGCTGGTTTCACTTAACTCACCAAAATGTGAAGTAGCCTCAAGTGTCTTGTCTCTCTCCTAGAAATCACAAATGGGACTTAAAGCCATCCTAAATCCTAAGTATTTTACACATACTTTAAAGAAGAAATGGATTGTTTGGTGCCTCCTGTATAATATGCCTCAGGCATGTTATACAAATCTCAGTTGATACAACCAAATCCGTGAAGTAGGACTGATCATCCTTCCACATAATGCAATTGATGAAAAAAAAAAAAAAAAAAAGGCTCAGACGGATATGTTGCACGTGATTGTAGGAAATGGCAGGATCTGCATGGAAACAGATCCTGTTTCTGACAAACCATGGTTTGTCAGGGTCCGACAGTTCAAGTGCATCTCTGGTAAGATCAATTGTCACGTGTGGCCCTGTAGATTACAACGTTGGTCGAGCATTAGCAACTTGAACTAATCAAGCCTTTTCTAACTTCCCCCTCCTGCACAGCAGCACGGAAACACTCTGGATTCAAGTCTGAAGGATTTTTTAGTCTGAACCCTGTTCTTCCCCTGACTGATGTGCTGTGCTTAGTCGTTCAGTCATGTCCAACTATATGTGACCTCATGAACTGTAGCCCGCCAGACTCTTCTCTCCATGGGATTCTCCAGGAAATAATACTGGAGTGGGTTGCCATGCCCTCCTCCAGGGATCTTCCTAACCCAGGAATTGAACCCAGATCTCTCACATTGCAGGTAGATTCTTTAACATCTGAGTCATCTTGAGTTACTTGTGCATTTCACATTCTTCTGATTTTTTTTTTATTTCATCGAGGGTAAACCAGGAATAATATTACAAGTACTGCCAATCTCATAGTAGAATCAGAGGATTGGCTGAGATGGTATATGGGGTCACTGTATGGAAAATGCCAAGTCCAAAACTAATGTAGGGCTTATGTAGATCTCATCACACACCCATCTCTGGTAGCAGACTGGTCCAGCACTTATCCAGCATCTGGCCACAGAAAGTTCATATGAAATTAGCTACAAGAACTGACCCTCTCCTTCCTCATAAATCCATTCCCATAGGGTTTCAAACCCTAGGGTCAGTCTATCTGATACAAGACACTATATCCCTCTGCCCGCTGCTCAGAGAAAGAATAAAGGGCTCCATGTAAAGGCACTAAAAGGTTTATGACAAAGCATAACCGTGACATTTTGGCAGTCTTTGCTGTCTTTGAAAAAGACCTCAACTTCACCACCTCAACTTATGGCATCACCTCTATGGAGATGACTCCCATATTCATTTCCAAAGCCTATTATTCTCAGAGTGCCTCCAACTGAGAATGTTGATGTTTCTATAAATAGGCTTTACAGAGAGTTACTGAGCCATGTGGGGACCGTGGAAAGAAAGCATTCAGCATAGGGGTTTAAACATATTGCTAAGTTGATTAAACAATTTATCATCCAAACTGGGAGACTCTTTGTATGTTATTAATAATTATGCTGAGACAAAGGGTTTACACCAGGACTGTCCCGGGCACAGCAAGAGGAAGAATCACCCCATATATACCCCAATAAAAAACCATCCTATTTAGAGAAACATTAGTGCATGTTAACTGTCTCCCATCCTGTATTTATGGGTGTTAGTTCAACTGCTTTGCTAGTAACAGAGTCATATTATCAGAGTAAACTGCATGGTAACTAAAAAGTAGGAATAAAATCATTTCTTATAAAAAAAATAAAAATAAAACCATTTTACTTAATCCTCCATGCTTATATATATTTTAGGAACTCCATCTTAATTTTCTTTAAAAAGGCAGCTGCATTATATCTAATGAAGGTGTTATTTTGATACATGTAAAAAATGTTAAATATGCCACAAAGTTTCTATTTGTTCTCTCTCTTTTTTTTCTTAATATGTCAGTTATATTTAAAAAAAAAATCAGAAATGGTTCAGAAGTCTTTGAACCTCGGAGAGGCTCTAGACACCCCTAGGCCTGACCTTCCCTCTGGTTCTGTCAGTGGAGTTTAAACTAGCTCCTGCTGTTGCTGCTGCTAAGTTGCTTCAGTCGTGTCCAACTCTGTGTGACCCCATAGACGGCAGCCCACCAGGCTCCCCCGTCCCTGGGATTCTCCACGCAAGAACACTGGAGTAGGTTGACATTTCCTCCTCCAATGCATGAAAGGGAAAAGTGAAAGTGAAGTCGCTCAGTCGTGTCCGACTCTTCGCAGACCCCACGGACGGCTCCTCGGTCCATGGGATTTTCCAGGCAAGAGTCCTGGAGTGGGGTGCCATCACCTTCTCCGTTAAACTAGCTGGACATTCACAATTCTGCGTCTTCTCAAACTCAGGATGTGTGCGTGTACTCAGTCACTCCAGTAGTATCCAGCTCTTTGTGACCCCATGGACTGTGGCCGCCAGGCTCCTCTTTCCATGGAATTCTCCAGGCAAGGATACTGGAGTGGGTCGCCATACCCTCCTCCAGGAGATCCTCCCAACCCAGGGGTCAAACCCACATCTCCTGCATCTCCTGCATTGCAGGTGGATTCTTTACCTGCTAAGCCACCTGTGAAGCCCAAATTCAATATAGGTGAAACCAAACTCCTCTAAGGCAGGTTTATCTATCACGTGACTATGATAAGGAATATAAGATCGACTGCGTCTGGGTCCACTGTCTTTGGGGTCAACACTGGCCCCAAATATCATAGAGTGACACTGCAAATCTGAGCTACAAGGGGAGCAAAAAAAGAGGAGAGACGTAAATGAGAGCCAAGGCCAGAATCCCTGTTTGGTGTCACTTCCAATGGCTTCTGTTGCCCGTGATTTCTCATCCTCCAAGGGGCAGAGTGCACAAGCTGCAAAGTCAAGGCGAACTCCAGGAGCAGGGCAGGGAGCCAGACACCTGAGCCTTGGCTGACAGTGGAGAGCGGCTCAGGCAAGTGGCTTCTGGGGAAGGCAAGGTGACAAAGACGCATGCTGCTTCCCCATCTGACACTTACCTGCAGCACCATCTGTGGCACCTACTCAGAGCCGGGAAGTCTTCTGGCCTCTGGAGGAAAAGAGGGCTCTCAACTGCAACCCTGTGGACCCCGAGTCGGTGGATGCCTGCTCAGAAATAGCAGTGGCAATTCCTAGTTCGTAAAAATCCCACCAGGATTCTAGCGACACATTTTGAGGATTGCCCAGCAGGTTCTCATCCTGGAGTAACAGGCCTCCCATACACAACTGCCCCCTTTTGCCTGGTTGAATGAATCACTTTACACACCCATCTCAACACACACCTGCTCATTTCACGCCCCACATGTGCTGTCTTTACATCTTCAAGGCTGAGTTTCATAATATTGTAAGGTGACCTTTAGCATAAAAAGTGCCATCATGGAAGGAAAATCACTAACAATCAGCCAAATTTTAATTAGTCCTGTAAGGACAATGCTGTAAGTACCCTGAAGGATGCTGGATGAGGGGACCCACAGGGCAATGTCACAGTGCCCATTTCTTGGAGGTGATCATTTCCCTGAGGATTCTCTGGCCATTGGGCAGACAGAGGTCCCTGGGTGCACCAGTTCTCTGGACCAGATCCTCAAGTCACTAAGCAGTGTCCCTCATCTGTCTAGTTTATCTGTCCTGCTGGCATCCATGGTGGAAGTGGAGTTCTTACAACCCATGAGGAAGGCCTGATCAGTCTCCCGGGTGGCTGTGTGAGAAAGAAAGAAACTTCTATTCCTTCAAACTACCAGACCTGAGCTGCAGCTAATTACTACAAGTGCTGTATGCATATTTTTATGTTTCATCTTTAAAATGGGACATTTTCTCCCACTTACTTGTCAGAACACTGAATTTCCAAAAGTTCAGTTCTTAATTCACATAGCTAATAAATAGAATGCTTCCCAGGTGGCTCAGTAGTAAAGAATCCACTTGCTAATGCAGGAGATGCAAGAGATAGGGATTCGATCATTGGGTCCACCCACTTCAGTATTCTTGCCTGGAAAATTCCATGGATAGAGGAAGGTGCCTAGCAGCTACATTCCATGGGGTTACAAAGAGTCAGACACGACGGAGAGACTGAGCACATGCACACTCGTTAAATAAAACAGCCAATTGATATATAAGCAAACTTTTTTTTGATAAGCCTACATTTGGAAGTTTTGCCTTAACAATTGAATATTTGCTGTTAATAATAAAAATATTCTCAATTATTATTTGAAAATCTTTTTGGTTTCTAGAAAAATACAGAGACAAGTAGCCTGGATTCAATGTCCATCAATAAATTTCCAAAATGCTGTGAAGGAAATTATTTAACAAGCAGAATTTTGCTTTTTAAATAAAAGTGAATAATTTATTATGTTTAGAGGAAGCTTATCTTAAAATAAGAGCTATTGCTGGTTGCATAGGTTATTGCAAAATCAGACCAAGGAGCACAGAGAATCACAATGTTAATGGCCTTGCCTGGTAAACAGATTACTTTATAGAAAATTTTCAGACAACTCAGTGGCTAAATTTGTGTCTTTTCCATGATTAAATTATTTTATTTTCATAGACTCGAACTTTCTTGAGTATAGAAACTCTGTCAATTTAGTCCTTTTATCTACAAAACACTTCACATATTTCTGAGCATACAATAGATGCTTAAAATACGCTTATATTTAACTTACATAATATTCCAGTCCTAACCTCTGAGAATCAAAAGTATTTGCATTGTAATTTACAGTTTACAAATCACTTTTATAAATGGTACAATTAGGAGGATTATCTTCAATATAAATAAGCCATAGAAGCTAGAACTGAGAAAAATGTAAAGTTTCCCAAGATGACATGGTTTTTAAAATCTGTATGTTGATGAACCCAACTTATATCATTTGACTTGAGCTCCTACAATCTTGGTTTGTATGCAACTGAAGACTTTGCTGAATTAATGGATACATCAATCAATAATGAAATCATTGAAAAGTAAGCACTGAAATCAGATTGTGAAGCAACAAGCTAGTTGCTGATAAGTACCAAGGTTATTATTTATGTGTTCTTCATTATTTTTTCTAAAGAGTGAGGTAGATGAAACAGAACAAACAAAATGATACCTCGCAAAACAATAGTCCCACAGTCATCAAGGGGCATGTATGTTTCTTTACACTCAGAGAAGTACCGAAGAGCTTGCTTGATGGAAAAGACTCACAAAGAACCGAATAGTTTGGCATCACAGACCAAGTGGTTCCTCGCTGGCGATGACCACTGTCACAAGACTGGATTTAGCTTCAGACGTATTGCATGCCATCTGGCTCCAAAGAGCAAGCCTATTTTTATAATATCATATTTGCAATAAGAGAAAACGACACACATGCTCAGAGTTGGATGGGCTTCCATTTTTAACACGACTGACTTTCGTCTTCCTGGGGGCCCCAAACTGGGTGGGCTCTTTTTCTCTGCTCTGAGTCTTATCTCTGTTAAGTTGCATGATTAGGATCCCAAAGTCACTGAACAAACAGAGTAGGATTCTCCATAACAGACCTCTGGTTCATATGCATTTCACTGGCTTTTGTTCGAGAAGTCCGAAAACGGCTATCATCTCCACACTAATAATATCCTTCAGTAAATGATAAAGCCAAGTCCAAAGTAAACCAATAAGCTTTATCGGCATGTCAAAGTGATCCCCTTACAGCTCTGTACTTGCCAAGTGTGCATCCTTTTCCTAGACACAGCCTCGATGCACATTAAAAGGCACTTACTAGAGTGGATGTTTGTTTGCCAAAGGAGGGCAGGCTACACTCTGATTCCAGTCACCCCGGTCGTCACTCTCATCACAGGAAGATAGGTGTACTTTACAGCCAGACTCCTTCCTTGATGACCTCTTGACTCAGAGTCTGGGGGAAATTCAGAGCTTCCTGCCAAGTGGTTCTTGCTTGTTAATATTAACTGATGGACTTCTCGGAGGGAGGGTGAATTTCTTACCACGAATCCAGAGAATGCTGCAGTCCACCAGCTACTCTTCCATCCCTGTTGTCAGAGAAGATGAGTCAAGAAGGATTTACACACCCTGTTCTTCCTAACAGATGGCCCTTCCCCTGTATTCCGAGAGAAGCTGAAAAATCAATCCGCGTTCTCTCTAATTCCAAATTAGACAAATGAGTGTGCTGGCCTTGATTGCTGGGAGTGGATTTAGCAAAATGGACACAGTGAAAAGGTGAAAGATGTAAAATGTTTAGAAAAGCCTGTATCTCACCTCATTTAGAATTCTGTGCCCCTCCTCTCACTTCTTTTACTTTAATTAATTTTTATAGGAGTATAATTGCTTTACAATGTTGTGCTGGTTTCTATCACCCACCTCCCCAACTTTTGGCGTAAAAAATGAGGCTTATTTATGAAGGACAATAATATTCTTTCCTTTCCTTTTGTGTTCTGTGTGTGTGTGACTTTGCCACTCTATGTCCAAGAAAGGTTGCTGTATATAGCATATACTTGTATAATTGGTATAAGTGAATGTGTAACTATAAAAACATGTCCATTGTATATACATCACACACTGGAATAGCATGTGGGTCTGTGTAGCTAATAGCAGGAACAATGGAGGCTGCTTATGTTGGGTAATAGCAATATGTTGCAGGTTTTCTTAGAATTTTTTTTTTTTATGATTGTAGATAAATATTCCCCCAGGAATGAATGGCTTGGGGAAGGTGTGATGGGATATGAAGCCTTTTGTCATAAAATCCCCATATAAAAATCCTGTCAAGATTGATAGGGACTGAAGTGTGTATAACACTGTTGCTGGTTGGTTTCATTCCAAACACAGCATGCTCCTGAATGATCTGTCATTACCATCAGACCTGAAGGAAAGAAGAGCTGGAGAGAGAAACCTCTCATTGCCACCTATAGGCTGCAAGAGGAAGGTCCAGGCGACAGCCATGTTGCTCTGGGGAGCAGCAGAGAAGGAGAGATATTCTAGAGTTTGTATTCACATTGACTTTGCCTCACTCCTTTTTCCAAAGAGCACTTCTTGTGCCAACATCTGGCCCAGATGCAGTAGAGGATACAAAGGTGCAAAATAAATATAGTCCTCATCTTTGGCCACAAACATGAAAAATAAATCTATCTCTCATGTTCTAGGCACTGGAGAGAAGCCACAGTGAGCTGAGAACTTGATTGATGGTGGCGACAGAGAGGTCTTCCTGGAGGAGGTGATATTCAAATCCTGCTAAGTGCTCTACAAGGCCAACACCCAGGTAGAGGGGAGGGGTTGTATTCTGGGTCACAGAGCATGGCATAAGCAAGGGGGTAGGAGTACAGATGACATGCTTCATGTTTAGGGAACTACAATAAGTTCTATATCTGACTTTGTTCTAAGGGTGAATTTTTTACAGTATGTGGGAGGGGAATAGTATGGCCTGAGATGGGGCTAAAAAAAAAACTGAAGAAAGATGAACTATGAAAGGCTCAAGGATTCTGCTACTGTTGTTGTTATTTAGTCACTAAGTCATGCCCAACTCTTTGCGACTCCATGGACCATAGCCCTCAAGGCTCCTCTGTCCATGGGATTTCCCAAGCAAGAATACTGAAGTGGGTTGCCATTTCCTTCTCCAGGGAATTTTCCTGAAACAGAGACTGAACCTGCATCTCCTGAATTAGCAAGCAGGTACTTTCACCACTGAGCCACCGGGGAAACCCCATGCTATGGTACCTGTAGTTTATTCTAGACTCAGAGTCGCTGTCTCTCAAATGAGATCAGTATTTGCCAAAAACAAAAACCTTTGTTATTTTACCATTATAATTGACATGTTTGGTGGTGTCTATCCAACTCACACTTTTCCCTTTCTTTTGACTCTCCCGCTACTCTGCAGAAAGGCCCCTTAGTGGTGGGTCATGTGCAAGTTTTACAACCCTGCTCCTCCGACTACCATATGCAGAGTAGTTAGATCTCTGGCCCAAGCTGGGCCAATCAGCTTCCTTCTTACATGAGTTTATTGTAACAGAGAATTCCTGGGAACTGAGTTCACTAATGATAGGTCTCAAGAAGGAAGATCCGGACCTCAATATCAATATTTCCATGCTTTCTAACACCACTTAATTCAGCCCTTTCATGACAACTTCAGTATCCTTCATATGAATACCGTTTTTTGAATAAGCTAGCTCAAGTTATTTTCTGCTGATTTGCAAAGCAAAGACCACTAATACAGTCGATTTCATTTTTAGTGTTTTATTATTTATCTGGGAGATTTTCTCTTGACAGACAGCGATCTATTCCCAAGGTGGTGGGCGGAGGGGGACAGTCATTGTTCCAGGTATTGCACTCACACAATTCCCCAGAATGGTAACTAACTAGTTATGTCCATAATTCACCAACCCACTGAATCAAAGGCTAATTTTTTTCATTAAAATTATTTCACTCAGTAACCCACTAGAAGGAAGATCCAAATACCAAATCCTACTTAAGAATTAGAGAGCTATATCCATTTCTGTGTTTAAGTCCATTTATATGGAGCTGGTTTTATCTGTTCATTCATGTGTTAAAGAATTCATGTGTTTGACATGCATTTTGCATCTACTTAACAGCTGAAAGGAAATTCTGAGCCGCCATATTTACCATTGTCAGGATCTCTGTAAATTAGCCTAGCTATGAGAGATCACTTGTACCCAGCGAAGACATTCAGTAGCTCTCACTGTGGCTCAGCATTTCAAATGAAAAGCTTTTTCCATCAATATGATTCCTTCTGCCCTCTCACCTTCCCTCTTCCTGAGCTACCATCTGGGTAGAGATGTATGAAGGCATTGCCAAAACTTGCTGTATCAGACAATAGGTGTCACTCTGTGACAGCATGCAAAAATTAACTGTTACCTTGGTGACCAGACCAGAATAAAAGAGTCCCATAGACTTAGATTTAGTATAGAGAGACCTGGCGGTTGGGTTGGGTGTGGTTTGTGCTCCAGCCAAACTGACTCACACATATCATAATGTCTGCTGTCCACTGAGCCCCTGTGACAGGGAAGAGTCAACAGGGAACATCTTGCTAGTGTCCAGGAGCCTGAGATAACGAACTTGGAAAGCCTTTGTCTATTAGGCAATTCTAAAATCCTTCGAATCAAAATGCAAATTTCAATTCTATATTCTCTCCAAGGAAAATATATTACTAGCTTTCATCTATA
Source organism: Bubalus bubalis (assembly GCF_019923935.1). Lineage (NCBI taxonomy): Eukaryota > Metazoa > Chordata > Mammalia > Artiodactyla > Bovidae > Bubalus > Bubalus bubalis. The sequence goes on from NC_059176.1 coordinate 59,230,136, forward strand.
ACACCATCATCTCATTTTAAAAGGGTTTTGGTTCTGAACCTCCTTTCTGTCTATGAGATAGAGTCCGAGATATGTTGAAATGAGATTGTTAAGAGCCCAGACTGTAGAATTTTCTCTGGCCATCCGAGTCACTTAGAAAGCCCCAAGCACTCTCTTTTTCCATGTATTATAATAAAACAAATTATTCTGGTGTCACAGATCTTGAATACCTACTAACCTTGATAAGCACTTACATCTAAACAAAAAGGGAATCAATTTGCATTTTCCTTTCTACTGGCTAACATAATGCTTCATTTTACAGTCGCCATTAAGGGTTATTGCTATCTTTACATACCACATTAGGCAGTGTGTGTCTATTGTTCATGCACAGGTCCATCAGAATGTTTCAGGTTGAAGGCATTTTTACAATGAAGTGGCTTTTGTCCTGTCCCAACACTATTATCTTGAATGTGTTTATCCCAACAGGTCTCTTCAAAACTGGAAAACTGTCCCCTGTAAGAACATGTCAGCGATCACCTTGCTTCACAATCAGAATTAACAAAGCTCACACTACTGTACATAAAATAGATAACTAAAAAGGACCTACTGTATGGCACAGGGAACTCTATTTATTATTCTTTAATAACCCATATGGGAAAAGAATCTGAAAAACAATGGATATATGTATATGTACAACTGATCTACTTTGCATACACCTGAAATTAAAGCAACTTTGTAAATCAACTATACTCTAATACAAAATTTTTTAAAAAAAGAATTAACAATATTTAAAGTCTCACCAAGCCTCAGTGAGCATGCATACACACACACACACACACACACACACAGCTTACCTGGATGGGCAGATAGATCAAATATTCTTGGACTGACCTTAATGAATTGAAAACTGCATAGACTCAAGAAATTCTTTGAAGGACTCATAGCATTCTAAACCATGTGAAGCTTTCAACCATGCCATGCCTGGCCTTTAAATTAGCATTTTTCCCTCTGATCTATGGCCTCTTAATTTTCTGGAGAAGAGGAAATAAACCACAGGCATTCATGAAACAAGCACCCATGTACGGGAAGAAATGGGAAGCATACTCCTACTGGAAACCACAAATAGTTGAGTTAGAATAATTGAGAAATGGCCACTGGCAGGTAGGGTAACACAATTATTATAGATGTAACCTTTGGGGAAGTAAAAGCCGAAAATCTTAACTGAGAAAGATAGATGCACTCCATGAAAAAGAATGATCACCAAAGACCCATTTCACAATGAAAAGCATATAAGTAGTGGTTGCAGAACACTATTCCAACAATGACAAATAGCTTGGTCAGAGGTTAAAAATTAAAGCATAAAATATTGATATTTTAAAATTGAGCTTTCATAATAAAAAACACCAAAGAACCATTTTCTCTTGGTATGTTTGGCAATCATATTTTAATGTATATTCAGCTATTCCTTATTTTATATTAGTCCTGTAACTTTTTCCTGCCCTGATTCCATTTCAAATCAAGAAAGTATAGGTCTGGATTATTTTGCCATTGTGAGAAGTCTGAATGAATCTTGAATGTCCAATTCTTAATATCTTTATTACTGAATAATCATATTGTGCAATGAAGAAACTAGATTCTAAGATTCTAACAGACAGGTAAAGTATCTTTAAATTTTGTTCAGGGCCTTGTGTGAAGTAGTTAACAATGATGGAAGAGATACTGATAAATAAAACTAACAGAAGCTCTGGCAGAACTAGTGATCCTTGGAATATATGGGTATCTTCCAAGGAGTTTAAAATACAATCACATTCCACTCAGAAACTACTCCTTTATGTGTCAGTCCAGTGAAAAGAAAAAAAAAAAAAACCACACACGTATTTATAAAACAAGGACTCTGTGACAGGGTCTGGAGTAAGCTCTGGGGAAGGAGAAGGGAAGGAGACTTTGCACCTGCTCTGTAGAATTTTCCAGCCCAGAATAGAGTCTGACAAGAAAGCAATCAAAACGCATATAATGTGGTAAGTGCTTGATTTCCCCGTGCAAGACTGAAAATCATTTCCACATCACCCTTGCCTCAATCTTCTTGATTATCCTATGGACCAGGTGCTAATTATCATCTCAGTTCACACTGGGACATTCTGAGACATTGGGAGATGACCTAGAGTTAGGTAGGAGGTCTGGGGGTGGACCTCCGTCTCCCCACTCCTAGCAGCAGGGAGTGGTGGTGATTTTCCACAGAGTTTCCATGGGAGTGTTGAGCCTGTGGCTATGTCTAAGTTCCTCCCAGAAGGATGTAAAGTCCTGGCGAAGCTGCTTAATTTCACTTGTGCTGGCTACTTCACCTCTTAGCTCCACACCAGATTGGGAATGCCCATCAAAATGTTGGCAGATTCCATAAATGCAAATTCAAAGAATCTGAAGAGCAGACACTGTCATTCAGAAGCTCTCCACATCCTCAGCCCATCCTCTTATTATAGTGCCAAATCCAAGTTTACTAAAGAAGTTGGGGAAACGAGAACTCGGATAAAAAGGGAGTGATTGTTTGTTGTTTTTTTTTCTGAAATAAAAATACTCATGATGACTGGAAGCTCCACCTAAAGGATTTTAAAATAAATTTTAAAACCAATAAAAGTTATTTAGGAGTAAATATTTGCATTATTCAAAGACTTTCTTTCTATGAAAGGGTTCCCTGAAGATTTCCTCTTAATGGTGTACTCCCTTGGTGCTTCTTAAATGCTATTTACAGACCATTAACTACTTGCAAAAAAGCAGGTAGAGAAAAACTGCCAAAGTATGAGAATCTCTTATTGATTAGCCAAAATTAAGAAAAGCCTCCCTGAGAGATGAAATTCGGTCTGCCAGAAGTGAATTTTCACAATGAATTTTGAAATAAATCCCTGATGGCAAGATTTCTTCCTTGAATGCAAACAGAACTCAGATTTTAAGCACATTATTTTTAATGCTACAGTGTTTGGGGATGAAAATATTAAAACTTTACAAACTATTACCAGGGTATTGATAATTAGGAGATTTTAAAAAACTTAATAAATAACATTATAATTGAAATCCAAATGCACAAAATTATGCCACATTTCTGCTTGATCCCTTAGCATTGACTTGTAGAAGTAATAGATAAAATGCACACATTTAAAAAAAAATATTTCTGACCTAAATTATTCAAACACTTTTCATTAATATCTTTCTGACCCAAATTAGCATCACCACAAAGACCTTTCCGAAACTTCCCAAGAACTGGGCATGAGCATTTTAAAAGGCTTCCTAATATTAGTTGAAAATGGTACTTCTTGTTATTTATTTTAAAAGAATTTGATTGCAAATTAAGTTGAACATATTTTTTATTTTAATTAGCAATTTGTATTTTCTGCTGTAAGCTATGTGTAAACTATTTGTATTTTCTGCTGTAAACAGATAGTTTACATTGTGGTATGTTCCTATGGAGTCTCAGTATTTCCTTGTTGATTTGTGTGAGTTCTTCACATATCAAGGATGGACAGTTCCTTTCATACTGGTTACAAACAATTTCTTCAGTTAGATGTGTGTACTTTTATTTCGTTTGTGAAATTTGTAACATGTGCTTTTGACTTTTTTCACCAATTTTTACCTAGAAAATGTTTTCTCCATAAATTACATAAAGAAGTTATTTATGTTTTCATCTGTTGTTTTCAATGTTTTTTCTCTATTGTTTTCAAAAATTTTCTTTTTAAATGTTTTTACCAGTGGATGAGTCAGGCTGCTCTCCTAATCTCTTTGAAACTGTTTTTTGCTTCATAATGCAGAAATTACAATAACTATTTTGTAAAATTTGGGGAATTCTGTGAAGTGGTATTTGAAAGCTCTTTTTTGTCCTCAGAAGCTGAAAACACTGAAATTTCAATAGTATTTAGTATTACGGTTGACCAGAATCTGATATGCCAAAAAGTTCCGACAATCTTAACCAAGCAAAGCAAAACAGAGTGCATCTTTCATAGCTTTGAACAACACAGAAGTCAGTATGCTTTGGCCAGATGTAAAATAATTAAACTTCATACGAGCATCTTTGAACCAAATCTTATGATGACTTTTTTACCCTTTTTTTCCCTTGTTTAATTTTTTTTTCCTCTTTAAAAATCATCTCCAAGTAACGCACAAGAAGAGATTGCCCCACCCCCTTGCCTCACTGCCCGGTTTAATATGGCTTGGACTGTCTTCTCATATCCCCAGCTCCTATATGAATCATTTTCAGCACTGAGTTCTGATCATTATATACAAGGTCACTTTTTAATTAGAACAATATAGTAAAACATATGCTCACAAGATAAATGAGGTACAAAGCTAGCTGTGGTACAGTGAACCCTTTTATTGGAAAGCCCTTAAAAATAATAAGCGTCATGTATAGTCCAGGGGCCTTTGCAACATATTTCAGTACAGCAAAGTGCCTGCCACAGTGAATGAATACCCTGTTATAGTGAACAATCATTTGGCAGCATAGGTTATTTTAATGGACACATCACTTTAAACGAAGCCTTCGCCATCTGTTCTGCCCTCTAATTACAGATGCAAAAGGAACATAATTCACAATTGCATCATAAAAAAGTAAGATATAAGTGATTTAAATGCATGTGGATCTTCCTTATTCAATGCAGTATGCAGCTGTTATGTTGTTTTCATGTTTCAAACACAAATGAGGATAGAAATCGTTCTTCTCTGATGGAGTGAATTCCCTGATACAGAACATTTTGGGGTGTGAATAAATGCAAAAGTGCTTCCTCTTCCAGCACCTTCCTATCACATGAGAGACAAGGCTCTTCTGTAATGCATTCTGCGTTCTGTTACCATGTGTGATGGACGGCATGTTTGTGTTAAAATCTAATGTTCGGTTGATTCTTTTTTAGGCTTTCTCATCTCAATGACTGCTCAAGTACTTGTACTTTTGTGATAACCAAACGGTTGGCTGTAGGTTGATGTGTTATAACAAAGAAATCCTCCTTCAGAGTAAGATGAGGACATGGTTACCCCAATAAGCATGTTGCTATACCTTACACAAATCCCTTTTGATTTTTCAAGACTAACTCTTTGGAGTTACAAGCAGAAAGATGGAGCTCCTTCCCTTTTCTCTAATTTTTCAAAAATACTTCAAAACTCCCTCATGAATTCACAAGTTAAGGATTACTTATTTAGGGAAGGATATTTTAATATACAACTTGAAGGTGAATTTAATGCCTTATTGTAAAACTTCCAGTGTAATTTAGTACTGACACAATCACAATGAATCAGAATATAATTTTGTTTTTTAAAGACAAAATTTGTTAAATTCATCCTAGAGATGCTCAATTTGTTTTCAAACAATGAAGCTGGATAGTAAAATGAAATGTTAATAAGGTAAAATATTTCATTCTTAGAACTAATTGCTGGGGGAATGGTGCTAAAAAATGGAATTAATTGGTGAAGAGTGCAAACAGCTTAAAAAGTTAAGAATATTATTTAAAATCTGTGCTGTAACCCTGAGAATGACAAGAAAAATGTCCCCTGCAAAAGTTTATACTTCAGATTCTCTATGGTTCTACAATGAATGAGATGCAGTTCCATAGTCATTGCTAATAAACAGGTGCTTTGAAGGTGTTAAGTCATTTAAAAATCCACCTTCCCCCAAAATAAAGTTTGTACTTCTAATTTATCTAACAACTATTTTTTATAGATCAAACAATATTTAGATAATCTAAATATCAACACTGCAATTATTGTATTCAAATTCATGTCCATTGGGTTGGTGATGCCATCCAACCATCTCATTCTCTGTCGTCCCCATCTCCTTCTGCCTTCTATCTTTCCCAGAATCAGGGTCTTCTCCAATGAGTCGGCTTTTCACATCAGGTGGCCAAAGTATTGGAGCTTCAGCTTTAGCATCAGCCCTTCCAATGAATATTCAGGACTGATTTCCTTTGGGATTGACTGGTTTGATCTCCTTGTAGTCCAAGGCACTCTCAAGAGACTTTTCCAACACCACAGTTCAAAAGCATCAATTCTTTGATGTCCAGCTTTCTTTATGGTCCAGCTCTCACATCCATACATGACTACTGGAAAAACCATAGCTTTGACTAGATGGACCTTTGTTGGCAAAGTAATGTCTCTGCTTTTTAATATGCTGTCTAACTTGGTCGTAGTTTTCCTTCCAAGGAGCAAGTATCTTTTAATTTCATGGCTGCAGTTATCATCTGCAGTGATTTTAGAGCCTAAGAAAATAAAGTCTGTCACTGTTTCCATTGTTTCCCCATCTATTTGCCATGAAGTATTGGGACCAGATCACATTATCTTTGTTTTTTGAGTGTTGAGTTTTAAGCCAGCTTTTCCACTCTCCTCTTTCACTTTCTCCTCTCACACTAGTTTGGTGTTGACTTTATTTATGATTCCTCCATGTGTCATATAAGACTTGATCATACATTGAAATTAGAAATAACCAAACAATTCATATCAATTAATCTATAAATAGCTTGATAATTACCATTATTCGTTTAAAAAAATATCACCTTTTTTTAGAAAAATAGCACACAATCAGAAATTTCCATCAAATTCACCTGAATATTCTTTCACATTTCAATGACATTATTTCTCAGAAAGTATACTAAAGGGACGCTTACTTCTCGCAAGTAAGAAGTAAGCTTCCCAAACCAGTTAGCAGCAAAATGAAAGATGTAAAGACAATGAATTTAAAATAAAATGTACTTAATAAGTTTAAAGTTTATATTATATTTCTTCTAATTTTCTAATTTTTTGGTATTTTTATTTTTAATTTTATTGAAATCTAGTTGATTCGCAATGGTTGATTCACAATGTTGTGTTAGTTTCAAGTGCACACCAAAGTGATTCAGTGTTATATGTAGACATATATATATTCTTTTTTTACATCCTCTTTTATAGGTTATTACACGACATGGAGTGTATTTACCTGTGCTATACAGTAGGTCCTTATTCATTCAGTTCAGTTCAGTTTAGTTGCTCAGTCATGTCCAACTCTGAGATCCCATGGACTACAGCATGGCAGGCTTCCCTGTTCATCACCAACTCCCAGAGCTTACTCAAACTCATGTCCATTTAGTCAGTGACTCTATCTGGCCATCTCATCCTCTATTGTCCCCTTCACCTCCTGCCTTCAATCTTTCCCAGCATAACGGTCTTTTCAGATGAGTCAGCTCTTCGCATCAGGTGGCCAAAGTATTGGAGCTTCAGCTTCAGCATCAGCCCTTCCAATGAATATTCAGGACTGATTTCCTTTAGGATTGACTGGTTGGACCTCCTTGCAGTCCAAGGGACTCTCAAGAGTCTTCTCCAACACCACAGTTCAAAAGCATCAATTCTTGATGGTCCAACACTCACATCACAATGCTCACACGACTACTGGAAAAACCATAGCTTTGACTAGATGGACCTGTGTTGGGAAAGTAATGTTGCTGCTTTTTAATATGCTGTCTAGGTTGGTCATCGCTTTCCTTCCAAGGAGCAAGCGTCTTTTAATTTCGTGGCTGTGGTCACCATCTGCAGTGATTTTGGAGCCCAAGAAAATAAAGTCTGTCACTGCTTGCATTGTTTCCCCGTCTATTTGCCACGAAGTGATGGGACCAGATCCCATGATCTTCATTTTTTGAATGTTGAGTTTTAAGCCAACTTTTTCACTCTCCTCTTTCACTTTCATCAAGAAATCTCTTTAGTTTCTCTTCATTTTCTGCCATAAGGGTGGTGTCATCTGCATATCTGAGGTTATTGATAGTTCTCCCAACAATCTTGATCCCAGCTTGTGTTCCACCAAGTCTGACATTTCATATAGTGTACTCTGCATAGAAGTTAAATAAGCAGAGTGACAATATACAGCCTTGACATATTCATTCCCAATTTGGAACCAGCCTGTTGTTCCATATCTGGCTCTAACTGTTGTTTCTTGACCAGCATACAGATTTCTCAGGAGGCAGACAAGGTGGTCTGGTATTCCCATCTCTTCAAGAATTTTTCACAGTTTGTTGTGATCCACACTGTCAAAGGCTTTAGCATACATAGTCAATGAAGCAGAAGTAGATGTTTTTCTGAAATTCTTTTGCTTTTTCTATGATCTAACAGATGTTGGCCATTTGATTTCTGGTTCCTCTGCCTTTTCTAAATCCAGCTTGAACATCTGGAAGTATTCAGTGTACATACTGTTGAAGCCTGGCTTGGAGAATTTTGAGCATTACTTTGCTGGTATGTGACACGCATGCAATTGCGCAGTCGTTTGAGCACTCTTTGGCACTGCCCTTCTTTGGGATTGGAGTGAACGTTGGCCTCTCCCAGTCCCGCGGCCACTCTGGGTTTCCACATCTGCTGCCATTGAGTGCAGCGCTGTCGCAGCACCATCTTTCAGGACTTGGAAGAGCTCATCTGGAATCCCATCACCTCCACTGGCTTTGTTCACAGTGATGCTTCCTAAGGCCCACTGGACTTCACATTCCAGGATGTCTGGCTCTAGGTGAGTGATCACACCATCGTGATTATCTGGCTCGTGAAGATCTTTTTTGTACAGTTCTTCTGTGTATTCTTGCCACCTCTTCTTAATATCTTCTGCTTCTGTTAGGTCCATACCATTTCTGTCCTTTATTGTGCCCATCTTTGCATGAAATATTCCCTTGGTATCTATAATTTTCTTGAAGAGATCTCTAATCTTTCCCATTCTATTGTTTTCCTCTATTTTTCGGCATTGATTACTTTGGAAGGCTTTCTTATCTCTCCTTGCTATTCTTCGGAACTCTGCATTCAGATAGATATATCTTTCCTTTTCCCCTTTTCCTTTTGCTTCTCTTCTTTTCTCAGCTATTTGCAAGGCCTCCTCATACAACCATTTTGCCTTTTGCATTTCTTTTTCTTGGGGATGGTTTTCATCACCATCTCCTGTACAATGTTATGAACTATTATGGTATATATATTTTATTCACAAATTCCTAATTTAATTAAATTTTTATGATGAATGATGGACTAGGAAAACTTCTGTTACTTGTCATACTGATTTTTAATTCTTTGTAAACTTCAAAGTCTTTTTACGATTTTTTAAACTATAGCTTGAGAGGAGGTGAGTGGGAGAAATTCGGAAGGTAAAAAAAAAAATCTGTTAAACATTTTTACTTTTCTCTGTTAACCAGCTATGTGGACGTATCTTATAATTACAGGTTATATACTAAGTAATTCTGTAACTGTAGAACATCAGGATGGATCAAATACAAAAACAACAAATTCAGTGTTAGCAATCCATATGTTCGGACATACATTTAAATTTTCTCTTTATTTTTTACGTTATTTTTATGGTAGCCAATAATTTAACTAGTAATAAATATAAATTTCAGGGAAGTCAAGATGAAAGGATTGTGTCCTTGGTAATAGTGTCTATATCTAAAACCCTTTACATTATTTTTATTTTAGATGATTTCAGAAAAGAAAGTCAAATTAATATTTCTGAACATGTAACTTTCTGGACAAGACTGTTTTCAATAGATATCATGTAACAGATCACTTCTTTTATTTAAATATGTATTAGTTGCCCTTGGAAAGGACAAATGAATCAGCACCAAAATAGATCTTCAGATCAGATCAGATCAGTCGCTCAGTCGTGTCCGACTCTTTGCGACCCCATGAATCGCAGCACGCCAGGCCTCCCTGTCCATCACCAACTCCCGGAGTTCACCCAGACTCACGTCCATCGAGTCAGTGATGCCATCCAGCCATCTCATCCTCTGTCGTCCCCTTCTCCTCCTGCCCCCAATCCCTCCCAGCATCAGAGTCTTTTCCAATGAGTCAACTCTTCGCATGAGGTGGCCAAAGTACTGGAGTTTCAGCTTTAGTATCATTCCTTCCAAAGAAATCCCAGGGCTGATCTCCTTCAGGATGGACTGGTTGGATCTCCTTGCAGTCCAAGGGACTCTCAAGAGTCTTCTCCAGCACCACAGTTCAAAAGCATCAATTCTTCGGCGCTCAGCCTTCTTCACAGTCCAACTCTCATATCCATACATGACCACAGGAAAAACCATAGCCTTGACTAGACGAACCTTTGTTGGCAGAGTAATGTCTCTGCTTTTCAATATGCTATCTAGGTTGGTCATAACTTTCCTTCCAAGGAGTAAGCATCTTTTAATTTCATGGCTGCAGTCACCATCTGCAGTGATTTTGGAGCCCAGAAAAATAAAGTCTGACACTGTTTCCACTGTTTCCCCATCTATTTCCCATGACGTGGTGGGACCAGATGCCATGATCTTCGTTTTCTGAATGTTGAGCTTTAAGCCAACATTTTCACTCTCCACTTTCACTTTCATCAAGAGGCTTTTGAGTTCCTCTTCACTTTCTGCCATAAGGGTGGTGTCATCTGCATATCTGAGGTTATTGATATTTCTCCTGGCAATCTTGATTCCAGCTTGTGTTTCTTCCAGTCCAGCGTTTCTCATGATGTACTCTGCATATAAGTTAAATAAGCAGGGTAACAATATACAGCCTTGACGAACTCCTTTTCCTATTTGGAACCAGTCTGTTGTTCCATGTCCAGTTCTAACTGTTGCTTCCTGACCTGCATACAAATTTCTTACCTTACTTCTATTTTTCAGTTAAATTACAAATAATATCCTTTTTTTGCATTGTTTTCAGTTGCATTTAGTGTAAAGGATGTGTGATTTGTTTAACAAAAATATTTGCTGGCTAGCCATAAATTCAGCTTCATTTTAGAAATTTCAAAGCTATCAATTGCTAGTAAACTTTAAAAGGAATTTAAACATAAATGTTTTTATTTGTTGAATGGCCTGTAAGTGAATCCATTTGGGGATGAAGGACGCTAATAAGGGTCCACTTGGAGGTGAGAGTGTGCAGGGAGTCATAGCTAATTTCATCAAGCAGAAGACACTGCAGCTCACCCTCCCACAGAAGAAAGTCATATGTGATACATGAGAAGCAATGATTCCTAGTTGTATATTAATGAAGTACAACAAAGTCTTTGCTCTGGGAAAATCACCTGAGTCTAGTATTGCAAGTCCTTTACTAAGACCACTCAGCCCAACATAGTATCACATTAATATTAGAACCATGTTGTAATTTTGGTCACTGAGAGCCAATGACATTTACAGATCATGTATATGAGTGGTGATGATGGATGATGCTGCTGATGGTGACATTGATGATGAGGATGATGTGATGAAGAAGATGAAGTTGATAATAGCACTGAAGATAATACTGCTGCTGATGATGATGACATTTAGCAAATATGAAATGACTATATGTTAAACACTTTTCTTTTCTGATTAATTTTTGTTACATTTAATCCTCTCAACAACCCTGTGAGAAAGTCACCAGAACATTAGAAAGGACATACCACCAGAATGAGAAGCTCTAGCGAACATCACTGGTTTTGTGAAAAGTCTTTACTAACTTATATTGGCCCATAGGAGGAACTGATGCTGAAGCTGAAGCTCCAATACTTTGGCCGCCTGATGTGAAGAGCCAATCCATTGGGGAAAACCCTGATGCTGGGAAAGATTCAGGGCAGGACGAGAAGGGGGCAAGAGAGGATGAGATGATTGGATGGCCTAACTGACTCAATGGACATGAGTTTGAGCAAACGCCGGGAGATAGTGAAGGACAAGGAAGGCTGGTGCGCTGCAGTCCATGAGATCACAAAGGGTTGAATGCAACTCAGAACCTGAACAACATTGGCTCACTTATACCAGCCTTAATTCCTTATGTTGTAAGTCCATTCTTACTTGGCAAAAATTTGATTAGGGTGATTGAAGGAAAACTGCTTCAAAAGTATTCTATCTTGAAATTAATCAAAAATTTAAAAGTCATTGCTATTTAACCTATATAGGCATATAGTCATCTGGTCCTATCACTTCATGGGAAATAGATAGGGAAACAGTGTCAGACTTTATCTTTGGGGCTCCAAAATCACTGCAGATGGTGACTGCAGCCATCAAATTAAAAGACGCTTACTCCTTGGAAGGAAAGTTATGACCAACCTAGATAGCATATTGAAAAGCAGAGACATTACTCTGCCAACAAAGGTTCGTCTAGTCAAGGCTATGGTTTTTCCTGTGGTCATGTATGGATGTGAGAGTTGGACTGTGAAGAAGGCTGAGTGCTGAAGAATTGATGCTTTTGAACTGTGGTGTTGGAGAAGACTCTTGAGAGTCCCTTGGACTGCAAGAAGATCCAACCAGTCCATCCTGAAGGAGATCAGCCCTGGGATTTCTTTGGAAGGAATGATACTAAAGCTGAAACTCCAGTACTTTGGCCACCTCATGCGAAGAGTTGACTCATTGGAAAAGACTCTGATGCTGGGAGGGATTGGGGGCAGGAGGAGAAGGGGACGACAGAGGATGAGATGGCTGGATGGCATCACTGACTCGATGGACGTGAGTCTGGGTGAACTCCGGGAGTTGGTGATGGACAGGGAGGCCTGGCGTGCTGCGATTCATGGGGTCGCAAAGAGTCAGACACGACTGAGCAAATGAACTGAACTGAGGCATATAGTATATACACTAAGTAACTTATTTCCCTAAAATCAAAATAAATGACTAAATCAATATATATATCTAGAAATGGTGAGAAAACAACAACAAAAAAGACCCTGAAATGCAGCACCTCTGTGCTCAAGACAACAAAAAGTAATTAAGCATCTATCAACATACAACTGCTATACGAAAAACACTGGGTTAGATGCTGTGGAGGGAACAAAGAGAATTAATATTTGTCCTAAGGAGTGACCCATCCAATTAGGAGTGCAAAGATGAACTCATAAAACTACAATAATATAAGACTGAAAGACAGAGCATTTCTAATTAGTTACTTGGAAAATACCAAATCACTTTCCTCTTTCTTTAAACCTCCTTCATAACATTTATTTCAACTGGACAGGAGTCATCTCTCCTACCAGGCTTTCATAATCCTTTGTCATTCTTATAAAACGTGTTCCTCATTGGGCTGAGCCTGTTTGCACCTCTGTTTTCACATCTATGAAATGGAATCCTGAGTAACAGCCTCATAGGGTTATTGTCAGCACTCTGATCTTTTCCAGTCCTGTGGAAAAGGACATTTATTGTCAATGACATTGACATTTATCGTCAATGACAATAAATGATTAGAATATTTCCTAGCCCATGAGAATATCACCGTCTTATTGTTACCACCGACATCTCTACTGAATTTCTTGACCAGATTTGTAAACTTCATACCATCTTGTTCACAATTCAAACAGCTTCTAGAAAACTACAATAGGTATTTTATGTGTTTTCTCAAATGAGAATAATGAAGTATATGATAAAGACTAATGGTGCAATGCGTATCCAGAGGGTGCATGCTCACTCATCTCTAGAGAAATCAAGGCAGACTTGCTGAGGAATGTGAATTGAAAGGTACAAGGGAACAAAAACAACCTCCTTCTGGGTAGGAAACTAGATTGAGGCACAGGTCACTGGAACATACATAGAAGAGAGGTGGCTGGAATGGAGAAGTGTGTTAGGTAAGCGATGAAAAACAAACTCACCTCAGGTGTCACTGAAGTAATTTAGCAATGAATATCTGAGAGCCTCAAGTACACAGGGCCATAGAAATAGGATAGAATCAGGATGTAGAAGTGACAAGACTCAGTAGGAGCACATCGCTGCTGTCACATAGGGAGCAAGAGGAAAAGAGAAGAAGGAAAAAAAATCAGAGATGCATCTCAGTTTCTGAGTTTGGATAACAAAAGCAATGATAATTATAGAAATGGGAAAATGAAAGAGAAAGCAGAGCTTGCTTTTCTAAGGGGAGACTGGAAGTGAGTTTAACATAGGTGGAGTTTGAGGTTCACAGGTTATCAAATTGGACATGCTTACTAAGTCTGTCATATGAGGTTGAATCACTGAGGGGAAAGCGAAATTAGAGAGTTAAAAGCAACAATTAACCCTTTAATGTAAGTGACCCATGTCCTTGTAAGTTCAGTATCAAGATTCATAGGTATTCACAGGCTCTTAACAGAAGTCCCTTGGGGCCAACATCAAGGAGAAGAGGGACAAAACCAAGGTAGCCATTCTTTTAAAAAAAATTTTATTGGTGTATAATTGCTTTGTCTGCTGTACAGCAAAGTGACTCAGCTATATGAATACATATATCCCTTCTTTTTTGTATTTCCTTCCCTTCTAGGTCACCAGAGAACACTGAATAGAGTTCCCAGCTCTATACAGTCAGTTCTTATTTGTTATCTATCTTATGCATAGCAGTGTATATATGTCAATCCCAAACTCCCAACCCATCCCATCCTTCCTTTCCCCATTTGGTGTCTATATCTTTGTTCTCTACATCTGTGTTTCTATTTCTGCTTTGCAAATAAGATCATCTGTACTATTTTTCTAGATTCCACACATATGAGTTAATATATATAATATTTGTTTTTCTCTTTATGATTTATTTCACTCTGTTCGTATTTCCTTGGCCTTGGTTCTACAAGGATACAGGGTATGGGACCCGCACTGTGCTTTACACAGTGACAGTTCTCTTTCCTTTTCCTGAAGCCACAGTCTAGCTCGAAGAAACAAAGTTAGTGAGAGACAAAGTAAGGCCTCCTGGCTCAACTCAGCTCCCAGTACACACACCAGAGGGACAAGGTGGCCCACAGCCTGTATCAGCATAAATACAAATGGGCTGAAATAGATCTTTTACCTAAAATAAATGTCAAATAGTATGCAAATAAAAATATATTTTTGTCGGAAAGACCTTGGACAAGGCAGAACACAAATGTTTATTTAAAAGAATTTTTAAACTCTGATTCAGACTAGGAAAGTCAGGCCAGTCGCTGAATCCCATGGGACAAGCACATGCGAGGGTCTCCACCCAGTAAGTTAGCTTTTAATGGTGTGTTTACAAAACCACATGTCCTCAACTAAAACTAAGAAAAACTCCCAAAACATATCAATTCCAAGTGCATGCTGCTACTGCGGCTAAGTCGCTTCAGTCGTGTCCGACTCTGTGCGACCCCATAGACAGCAGCCCACCAGGCTTCCAGTCCCTGGGATTCTCCAGGCAAGAACACTGGAGTGGGTTGCCATTTCCTTCTCCAATGCATGAAAGTGAAAAGTGAAAGTGAAGTCGCTCAGTCGTATCCGACTCTTAGCGACCCCATGGACTGCAGCCTACCAGGCTCCTCCGTCCATGGGATTTTCCAGGCAAAAGTACTGGAGTGGGGTGCCATTGCCTTCTCCGCCAAGTGCATGACCCAGGTCTAAATAAAGAAGAGAGGAAATGTTTGGTCATGTATATACATCAAATTCATGGACCTTTCCAGTTGCGATACCAACAATGCCTAAAATTGAGATTATATTTTTCAGTGTTCACTTATCTGTTTAAACATGCTTATTTCCCATAATTATAATGGGGGAAAAAATGCAGTCCACTGTTAGAAGATAAGGGACAAGAAAGAAAGAAAGAAAACAATCATACAGATATGTGTAGTTTGTCCATCTTACAGATAAGAAAACTGAGGGAGATGAAATGAGTATCCAAGTTCAATGAAGGGAGCACAAGGCTGGACAGGATTAGACTAGAACAGAAGCCTTCCCAGCACCCAATCCATGAGCTTTCCCCACAAAATTGTTGCCTCTCAGGAAGAAGAGACTCAGAAGAAAACATTAAGAGATATTCCCTACCCTAGGGTTTGACAGATAACCTCTGATGGAAAGTTCCTTCTGTGTTTTGAGTCAAGAGGTAGAAATACAATGGATAGCATAGGGAAAGAGGAGAGTCAAGGCTAATCACTTTGCTGCTTTTGAGAAGATCTGCTTAGAATGTTCAATATCTATTTCAGAATTTTCACAATGAAAACCTGTGAAACAATGTACTCTCTGGAAAAGAATGGACTAGAAGAGGCAAAAACGGAAAAGGAAAAGTGAAACAAATTTCCCAGAAGTTCACATCTCATCATCCCATGAAAATCCCCTAGACATAACCTTCACTTTTCTTTCCCACAACTGCAAACTAGGTTTCTGTTTACTTCTGTTCAGCTTTTTTTTTTTTTTTTCCTGCTATAAGTAGACTTAGCAATCACATCTGAGAGTTGCCAAATGATGTTCTATGCAGAATGTCAGTTTGAGAGTCTGGAGGGTGAAGGATGAAGAGACCCCAGAGGAATATCCAAGAGCCCAGAGAAATGAAGACCCAATGGCTCTGGGAAGAGGAAGGGGGCATTAGGCAGAGGCAGAAGGACAAAGTTATGCTCAGTTTGCAGTTTGCCCCATAAACCATCTCTGAGATATGAAAATAAAAGTGTCAATCTGAGATAACTTGTAGGTTTCTGGAAATAATCAAGGCTCTATTGAAGTGTAAGTGAACATGACTAGATTCTGGAAATAATGAATTTAGGAACTCCAGAAGTGAAAACAAAAGGCAATGAATGAAATCCACCTCCTTCAAGACATAATGCTTTTATCAATAAGTCAAAATTATTGCCAGACTTCCCAGGTGCCTCAGTGCTAAAGAATCTGCCTGCCAATGCAGGAGACTCAGGTTTGATATCTAGGTCAGGATATCCCCTGGAAGAGGAAATGGCAACCCACTCCAGTATTCTGGCTGGGAAATCCCATGACAGAGGAGTCTGGTGTGCTATGGTCCGTGGGATCACAAAGGAGTCAGACACAACTGAACACACATGTACAAAACTATTGCCACATAATTGTTCAAAGGCAAATCAAGTTCAAAACAGATATTCTAAGTTCATCAGCTATAAGACTCCCTTAAACTGCTACTGCTGCTAAGTTGCTTCAGTCGTGTCCGACTCTGTGAGACCCCAGAGACGGCAGCCCACCAGGCTCCCCCGTCCCTGGGATTCTCCAGGCAAGAACACTGGAGTGGGTTGCCATTTCCTTCTCCAGCGCATGAAAGTGAAAAGTGAAAGTGAAGTCGCTCAGTCGTGTCCGACTCCTAGTGACCCCATGGACTGCAGCCCACCAGGCTCCTCCGTCCATAGGATTTTCCAGGCAAGAGTGCTGGAGTGGGGTGCCATTGCCTTCTCCCAAGACTCCCTTAAAGAGGAGGTTAAATGAGTGTGAATCGAAGCTAGTCAATATGTCCTCTATTTTCAAGAAACTTGTTTCTCAACTTGAAACTATTAGTTTTTAGAGTAAATATGTTTACTTAAAAGATTCTTAGAAAGGAGCTAATCTCAAACAGTTTCCTATCAATGTGATCTCTTTATATCTTAGCCTCAAGCAGTGTTCTCTAAAATGAAATTATAGCACAGTTTTAGAGAATAAAGTTCTTGAAATGACTTGGATAAAGGATATATTTTCAAATGATATAAAGTGGCATTGTCAATAGAAGAAGGCGCTAAACTGAGAAATTTTGAAAAGGCAATGGGAAGGGAAGCTCAGCTAGATTTTATAAACCAGCTAATGTGCGATTGATCTGAGTTCCACTGTTAGGGTTTAAATGGAACTCCCCTCTGGCGTTCACATCCTAACCATAACCTTTCTTCAGCTTGAACATGGGGCCTGTAGGGATTTGAGCTACCACACCCTTCTCTCTGTGTACATAAAATATTTTTGGAGTGCTCTTTAGAACCTGTCTGCTCTGAGACCCGTAAGTCCACTCTAAAGACAAGAGGTTTAACTTGAGATGGACTTTTGTCATTGAGGATGGCTCATAAATCATCGTCCGTTGAGCCTCTTTAGAGGATGAAAAGACATCTGAAATAGCATCCTGCATTCAGAAGGTCTAGAAAGACACCCAGGAAGAGTGATCCTCTCTAAGCTGTTGAACTTGGTCATAAGCCATCAGAGGTTTCCTGGTGGCTCAGTCAGTAAAAAATCTGCCTGCAATGTGAGAGACCTGAGTTTGATCCCTGGGTTGGGAAGATCCCTTGGAGAAGGGCTTGACAACCCACTCCAGTATTCTTGCCTGGAGAATCCCCATGGACAGAGGAGCCTGGCAGGCTGCAGTCTATGGAGTCACAAAGAGT
This sequence comes from Bubalus bubalis, assembly GCF_019923935.1. NCBI lineage: Eukaryota > Metazoa > Chordata > Mammalia > Artiodactyla > Bovidae > Bubalus > Bubalus bubalis. The sequence continues at coordinate 59,248,092 of NC_059176.1, forward strand.
CAGATACAACTGAGTGACTAGGCACAGCACATAAGCCTTCAAATCCAAATGGGTTCGGTGTTTTGAATTTCAAATCCCTTCTCTTCTAACACAGATAGAAATAATACAAAAAAGTTTCCCTATGCAGCTGCAAATAAAAAATTATAATAAAATGCATCAAGTAAAAACTAATGATGAAGAAAATAATAATTAAAAAAACTAGCGATTGCAACAATCAAACCCCAACAAATCACACAGCTGTGTCCCTGCCTTCAGCCCATATGATTCTTAAATGATTGCATTCAACTTATGTGCTTGTTTTAAAGTTTTATTGCCAAAATGTTCCCAGAAAAGTATTGTGCTTTCTGGCCTTGTGATAATCAGAGATACCAATGTGAGTTGTTGCTTTTGTTTTTCCCCCCTATCTTTTGGATCATATAAATGTACATGGTTTTCAGTCTTGCTTCCTGCATTTGTTTTTTTCCCTCTAGGACCATTTCTGGGGATCTCAAGAGAATGAAAGAAACCACTGTGACCAAGCTGGAATGCATGAAAACCATACCACCTCCTCACAGAGGACGAGGAACGGATCCCACGACTCTGTACTTGCCCTTGTCTTCTCCCCTTCCCTCTAGCTACACCTTCATTGCTACCCAGGCCAACTCTGCCCTAGCTCCCTGGCCAAAGGGAAGATGGCTAGATCTCCTGGGGCCATGATGTGCGGCCTGAGAGGAAGTGTTGTCTTTGGGGAAATAGCAAGATTGGGTGACTACCTTAAAGTCAATACTATTTATCTTCACCTCTTGTCCTGTGGGCTGACAAAGGGGCACCACTGTTAGGCCCAACCCCCCTGCACAGCTGCAATAGAAAGAAGGCAGGGACTTGTACTTTCAAGTGTCAGACCCTTTGTGCCTGACTACTAGTTTATGAGGCTGATGTCAAGCATGGCAGTCAATGAAGTCTTTGTCCTAGGTGTACAGGGCAGGACAGTGGAAAAACTGCCCTCTCTTATATCCCAGGCTCATCCATCTTCCCCTCACCCTGGTTCTCAACTTCTCTGTCTCTTGAGCCGACAGAGAGAGGATCCCTCCTGGGTTAATGTACTGGAAAATTGCTCTGCATGTTTATGAGGGGGTCCCTTCCAAATGAAAGAAAAAAGGAAAGGGGAAAAAAACGGGGAAGAAGAGTCGTTTTTTCCCACTGAACTCATTGGCCTTATGCATGTGGGTCTGACCCTGATTAAGAAAATCTCAATGCCCTGCTAGGAGCTTTATTGTCCAGTTTGGCAGAACGCACTTCCGATTGAATTTTTTTTTTATTATTTATAATCACAAAGTGGTTTTGAACGGCGACTCCCATCACCCATCCCACCACCACTACACACACACACACACACACACACACCACACACATACAAACACACAACTAAGCCCTTACCTTTAAAGAGGCCCCATCCACTCACATCCAGTTTTCCTCACAACAATCTATCCTCCTTTTTAAAGCTGGTTTCCCCAAGGGAATTCCTTATAAATAGCAAATATGTTGTTTTCATACAGTTGTATGGAAGTTGGACTGTGTGAACTTTGCCATGGACTTGGACCCCAGAGGTGGCTGCCTTCCATGAAATCACATTTGCTTATTTTAACTTACTTTTTTTTTTTTTTTTTAGCTAAAAATAATATCCTCTATCTCCAACCTCTTCCTTCATTCCCAAATTTTATTCCTCCATGCAAGGCTTGAGACTAAAACAAAATGTCACATAAGTGGTTAAGGCATCTACTAGGTATCAATTATGTATGCTCCGTCTAGAGCGGACCAAGAGATTTTTACAAAACTAACCTGAGACCTTCCAGAAACTTCTGAACAGAAATCATGGAAATTGGAAACACAAGATTATAGATAATTGTTTCCTCTAGAAGCCAGCAGGCACACAGCAAGTGTTTTTTTGTTTGTTTGTTTCAGAAAATGAAGAAAAAAGCACTTAGCAGCTCAGTGCATTTTCTTCAGCCTGATTTTCAGAAATTGCTTTATGTTTCCATGGATTATTAGTTTGGCCAGAGAAATTGGAGATGGGGAAATATTTGCACGTAAAAGCTGAAATTCACTGGTGACAGAAGGAAAATTTTTTTTAGGGAAATTTGTGGAAAAGTCACAAAACTGACTCAAATTAAAAAGGTTAATCAAAGAGAATTACTATTCCACCCTCAACCCCAACTCCAGTGGTGGCTTCTGTCCTTGTTTTGAGTTGATGACACCAACCTTGAGGCAAATCCTACATTAAAGTTGAATTCCCTGGTAACTGAATGACCAAACCACCTTTCCTGTTAGGAAGTTTTTTGCAGAAGGTGACAGAAAACAATTACAACCGATTTTTCAGTTCTGTGTATGATGTCCAAAAAGCGAGAAGTTTCTATGAAACAATTCCATTCCTGCATGTGAGGAATTTCCTGGGTTGTTGATTTTTCTTTTTCTCTTTCTCACTGTATATTTTTCACCAAGATTTCCTTCTGATTGAAACCTAACTTTCTTTTCTGCAATTTCCATTGCTGTACCACTGACAAGAAAGGGGCTCATTGAAACATTTTGCAAGATGACAAAAAGAAAAAGGGGAAAGCTGACAAATCAGGCTCAGGAGAGGGGGGAGGCATTAAGTCTAACACAAACATTAATAGGGACCCCTAATCTCTTCTCCCGCCTCCTTTGATAGAAGGAGGTCAGAGCGCCTGGTCCCCACGCCTGCTCCCTCAAGACCGATAACAAGCAGATGTTACTGTAACATGCTCAGGGAATCAAGCATAAATATGACCTCTGACCCCGGCTGTCAGCTGATCCACTGAGCCTCTTAGAAATAGACTCTTCACGTTGATGAATCCCCCCTCTTTCCCACCAGCCCCCTCCCCAGGCCTGGCGCCCCCACCTCGGGTTTCTATGCCCGTGGCTGCCGCCCTGGCCCTTGCACAGTTGCGCTCGGTGTAACCTTTCTCTTCACGGAGGTCAAAGGCCCAAGACCTCAGGCCAGCCTCTTTTCTTGCTAAAGGCCAGCTGATGAATCATTCCAACTTGAAGGGAACAGAGGAGAGGGGAGGACTCTGAAGGCCTTTTCAGAGAAACAACTGTGGCCTATACATCAGCATTTACACTGCCTTGACACTTTCAAAACTCACGTCCCTCTCTGGGAACCACAGAAAGAAGGGGGGACTGAGAGGTCTCGCTATCAGGATGGAAGAAATAAGAAGGAAAGAAGGGGAACATGATACCAGCTTTCAAGACTGTGTAACTGGAAGCTGTCCAGAAAAAGAGAGAAATGTAGGCATGCACATGTGCATGCTCACACACACACATACACTCACACACACACACACACAATCTTTGCCCAGATTTCAGCTGGATCAGTCACTTTTTACAAAGTGAGAGAAAAAGAGAGCATGAACGTGCTTTTCCCCTCTTCCAAGAGAGTTTGGTCACCAGCACTTTGTTGAATGATTCAGAATTCTCTTGCCTATTATTTAGAAAAGTAGCAATCATCTAATTTAAAAAGAAACTCTATATATGCCTCCTTTAAGACAACCCCCCGTGAGTAGAGTCAGGAGGGAGGGATGGGGTTGGAAGCTAGGATTGATGGCTAAAACACCTGGAAAGCATTTTGTTTTTCACTGTTTTATTCATCCTACAAAGCTCTAGTTCTAGTTTATACTTTGAATCTGTGAGAAGTGAATCTTTACCCTGAAGTCATTCAGGTGTCTTCAGTAGCCTTACAGTAAGGCTAAGGTTTGGAAATACTTGCGGGGAGCTTAGAAAGGAGTTAATACAGACCCAGTTGTCTGTTCAAGGCCCCCAAAATGAAAGAAGTATAAGGTGCAGGCCAAGAATGGAAACGCAGATGTAGAGAATGGATGTTCAGACACAAGGGGGGACGGGGGTGGGATGAATTATAAGATTAGAAATCACATTTATCTGTTATTATGTGTAAAACAGAGAGCTAGTGGGAAGCTTCTGTACAGCATGGGGAGCTCAGCTCAGTACTCTGTTTTGACCCAAAGGGGTGGGATGTGGGGTGGCTCGGAGGGAGACTTAAGAGAGGGAATCTGTGTATGCTTATAGCTGATTCACATTGTTGTAAGGCAGAAACCAACCCAACATTGTAAAGCAATTATCCTCCAGTTAAAAATTGTTTACAAATCAAAGGTAAACTCAAAAAATTAATTAATTAAAAAAGAGGGAGGATATGTATGTATATATATAGTTTATTCACTTTGGTGTGCAACAGAAAAAACACAACATTGTAAAGCAATTATACTTCAATTTGGGGGAAAAAAAGTGCTCCCAAGAGGAGCTCTACAGGAACTCCACTGCTTGGACTAGAACTTGATGTTATCAGTTTTTCCTCTTGTCTTTTCTGTCCTATGTTTTCTCTAAAATCTCCTAATTCAGACAAAACACTGACCCCACTATTACTGACTCCATATGGAAGAGAGAGAACTATCACACTTTAAACTCCACTTCATTATGTGGTTGTTCATTTATTTTTTCATTCAATAGAAAAGGCACCCGATGTCTTTTAGTTGCTATAGAGGGCACAGAGATATATAAAACAGAAACTTACCTGACGAGAGTTTGCATCCTACTGGAGTAGATCAGGCAGGACACAGATAAACATAGAAAAAGATAACAAGGCAGGGTGTCATAACCGAGGTGCTTACCAACTTCTATGACAGCTTGAAAGATGATATCATTTGAATGGAACCCAAAAAGATATCTGTATAATGTTCCCATAGAACATAGAAAACAAAAGCATGAAGGAACAAAATGTGTCCAAGGAATGCCACCATGTTTGATCTGACAATTATAATAAGGGACACAGAAGAGAATGGCCAGGGAGAAAAGACAAAAAAAAATGTGATGATCACCTGGAATTGAGGAAATATGAAGCCGAAATATCTCAATGGGTTGCGTGTCTTTGGACCTGTCAGGGGTTGGGTGTCTTCCAGTTCCTACTAGCATCCTAGTATTACTGAGATTTTTTCCTGAAGTTGAAGAACATTCCAGACTCATAGGCTGAGAAGCAATTCGATCTTTATAGATCAAAAACTTAATTCAAGTCCTTAAACAGAATTTTTGATTAGCTAAACCTATGAGATTTCCCATTCGTAAATGAAAAGAAAAATGAAGATCCGCTCATGGCTTCCCTTGATGTCAAAGCATCAGCTCAGAGAGTGTGCCTTGTCATACCGCGGGGCTCTGACTCCTACACCAGGCCAGTGACTTTGACTTCCTATAATGCTTCCCACAGCAAATGTTAGCATAACGATCTACTTGTCTATTATGGCTCTTATTAACATAATTCATGGGCATCATGTTTAACATACCATTTTTAAAAATATGGTAGGTTATTCAAATCTGAGAAGTTGAAACTGAATATATCAATAAAGTAGAAATTCTGGCTTAAAAAACTGATGACCTGTATTAACAAATTTAGAAAAATAGAAATTATACAAAATATATCCTCAGACAACCATGGAATTAAAGTAAAATTAACAGAAATCCATATTTAGAAATTAAACAATAAAAATTAAATGAAATCCATGGATGTTTAGAAACCCATAATGGGTCAAAAAGAAGTCATCAGAAAAACTGAAAAAATGTTTTGAACTGTATGAAAATAAATACATCTTATCAAAACTTGCAGAATATAGTGAAAGCAGAGCAAAAAGGAAGATTTATAACACTAATAGGTATATTTGAAGAGGAGAAATATCTAAAATCTACACGTAGAGAATGACAAAATACAGTGGAAAAAAAACAAAGAAGATCTAAACGAATGGAAAGATATTTCAAATTTATGAATTGAAAGATTCAGTGATGTTAACATGTCAGATATACCCAATCTGATCTAGAGATGCTGGACAATCTCAATCAAGAATCCAAATCCTAGCAAACTATTTTGTGCAAATTGACAAACTGTGTCTGAAGTTTATTCAGAAAGGCAAAAGATTTATAATAGTCTATATAATTCTGAAGAAGAAAAGCAAAGTTATAGGACTCAAATTATCTGATGTTTAATATAATGCTGTGATATTCCTGAAAGCATGATATTTTGTGAATTAGAGAGCCCAGAAATAAGCCCATACAAATATAGACAACTGACTTTTTTTTTACAAAAATGCAAAGGAAATCCAATGGTTAAAAGATAGTGATTTCAACTGGTGATGTAAGAATAATTGGCTATCAATATGCAAAAAGTAAATAAGTCAATAAGTAAATAAAAAAGAATAGAAAAGTCTCCCAAGTAGAAGAATTCCAAATAATTCATGTGATACTCCACTCTCAGCGAGGTGGATCATAACTCTCCATTCCTTTAGTATGTACCATGCATAGTGATTTTCTCTCTAAGACAGTAATGCGAAAAGAGGGAAAAAATAATAACTTTACAGTAGAGAAATCTGATGAGTCACATTGACAGCAGATACCTTTGATAAGATGTGATGAGAAGGGTACTTTTCTGGATTATCTTCTTACCCAAAACCTGTAATTCCAGTTTAACCACAAGAAAAACATCAGACAAATCCCAGTTGAGCAGCATTCCATAAAATATACAACCAGAAGAGAAGGTGTGCTCAGTCACTCAGTCCTGTCGGACACTTTGCAGCCCCATGGACTGCAGCCCGCCAGGCTCCTCTGCCCGTGGGTTTTTTCAGATGAAAATATGGGATTGGGTTGCCATTTCCTGCTCCAGGGGAACTTTCTGACCCAGGGATCAAACTTGTGTCTCCATCTCCTATACAAGCAGGTAGATTCTTTACCACTGAGCCACCCGAGAAGCCACCCAAAATACATGGTCAGTACTCCTCAAACTTGAAAGGTCATTGAACAGAGGAAAATCTGCTTTATGAGAGAAAAATGTCACAGCCTGGTATAAAAAGGACATTGGGTAAAGACTTCAAAAAAATCTGATTATCAATGACTATAGTAAAGTTGCAGGATATAAAATCAACACACAGAAATCCTTTGCATTCCTATACACTAATAATGAGAAAACAGAAAGAGAAATTAAGGAAACAATTCCATTCACCATTGCAACGGAAAGAATAAAATACTTAGGAATATATCTACCTAAAGAAACTAAAGACCTATATATAGAAAACTATAAAACACTGGTGAAAGAAATCAAAGAGGACACTAACAGATGGAGAAATATACCATGTTCATGGATTGGAAGAATCAATATAGTGAAAATGAGTATACTACCCAAAGCAATCTATAGATTCAATGCAATCCCTATCAAGCTACCAACAGTATTCTTCACAGAGCTAGAACAAATAATTTCACAATTTGTATGGAAATACAAAAAACCTCGAATAGCCAAAGCGATCTTGAGAAAGAAGAATGGAACTGGAGGAATCAACCTACCTGACTTCAGGCTCTACTACAAAGCCACAGTTATCAAGACAGTATGGTACTGGCACAAAGACAGAAATATAGATCAATGGAACAAAATAGAAAGCCCAGGGATAAACCCATGCACATATGGACACCTTATCTTTGACAAAGAAGGCAAGAATATACAATGGATTAAAGACAATCTCTTTAACAAGTGGTGCTGGGAAAACTGGTCAACCACTTGTAAAAGAATGAAGCTAGAACACTTTCTAACACCATACACAAAAATAAACTCAAAATGGATTAAAGATCTAAACATAAGACCAGAAACTATAAAACTCCTAGAGGAGAACATAGGCAAAACACTCTCTGAAATACATCACAGCAGGATCCTCTATGACCCACCTCCCAGAATATTGGAAATAAAAGCAAAAATAAACAAATGGGACCTAATTAACCTTAAAAGCTTCTGCACATCAAAGGAAACTATTAGCAAGGTGAAAAGACAACCTTCAGAATGGGAGAAGATAATAGCAAATGAAGCAACTGACAAACAACTAATCTCTAGAATATACAAGCAACTCCTACAGCTCAACTCCAGAAAAATAAATGACCCAATCAAAAAATGGGCCAAAGAACTAAATAGACATTTCTCCAAAGAAGACATACAGATGGCTAACAAACACATGAAAAGATGCTCAACATCACTCATTATCAGAGAAATGCAAATCAAAACCACTATGAGGTACCATTTCACACCAGTCAGAATGGCTGCGATCCAAAAGTCTACAAGTAATAAATGCTGGAGAGGGTGTGGAGAAAAGGGAACCCTCTTACACTGTTGGTGGGAATGCAAACTAGTACAGCCACTATGGAGAACAGTGTGGAGATTCCTTAAAAAACTGGAAATAGACCTGCCTTATGATCCAGCAATCCCACTGCTGGGCATACATACTGAGGAAACCAGAAGGGAAAGAGACACGTGTACCCCAATGTTCATCGCAGCACTGTTTATAATAGCCAGGACATGGAAGCAACCTAGATGTCCATCAGCAGATGAATGGATAAGAAAGCTCTGGTACATATACACAATGGAGTATTACTCAGCCATTCAAAAGAATACATTTGAATCAGTTCTAATGAGGTGGATGAAACTGGAGCCTATTATACAGAGTGAAGTAAGCCAGAAAGAAAAACACCAATACAGTATACTAACGCATACATATGGAATTTAGAAAGATGGTAACAATAACCCTGTGTACGAGACAGCAAAAGAGACACTGATGTATAGAACAGTCTTATGGACTTTGAGAGAGAGGGAGAGGGTGGGAAGATTTGGGAGAATGGCATTGAAACATGTAAAATATCATGTATGAAACGAGTTGCCAGTACAGGTTTGATGCACGATCCTGGATGCTTGGGGCTAGTGCACTGGGACGACCCAGAGGGATGGAATGGGGAGGGAGGAGGGTTCAGGATGGGGAACACATGTATACCTGTGGCGGATTCATTTTGATATTTAGCAAAACTAATACAATTATGTAAAGTTTAAAAATAAAATAAAATTTAAAAAAAAATCTGATTAAAAAATCTGATAAAGCATAATTTTAATTAATTACAATGCATAAATATTGATTAATTAATTGTGATAAGTTTATCATACTAAGGTCAGATGTGAATCATAGGGAGAACTGGGTATAAGATTCATAGGAACTCTGCCTCATTTTTTCAGTTTTCTATAAATTTTCAAATTTCTATTCTAATATCAAAATAAAATTTTGATGACTCATTTTCTTTAAGCAAATAAATTATATTTGCTTTTCCCTTCACCAATTGTATTAAGCATTGTATTTTTTTCTGTGCTGAATGAATGAAAAAGTGAATAGTTGAATGAGTTAATACTTTAAAAGAAAATTTGAATTTTGAAAAATTTAACTGATGATTTTAACCTTTATCATGGTGACTCAACCAACATATTGTTCACAAGGGAGACTTTCTGAACAGTCAGATAGTCTCTAAATGATATTTGTAACACACAAATGAAAAAAGTAAGTTGTAGCTTCTTATTTCCACCCAGAAAATCTGGCATAAAACGTTTTTAATAGATTCTATTTTCTATTATAATAAAAAATTGTTGCCAAATGTACTATCTTTTTAACAAAAAAAATTACTATATTAAGAATATAAAAAGAGAAATTCTATAGACAAATAAGAAAGCATAATTGCAAAGGAGCTAGTCTTTTTCGTGCCACTGTCCCTTTTCAGATTGCTGGGAGGAATATCAATAGCCTAGATATGCAGACAATACCACCTTAATGGCAGAAAGCAAAGAGGAACTAAGAGCCTCTTGACGGAGGTGAATAGGAGAGTGAAAAAGCAGGCTTAAAACAACATTCAAAAAATCTAAGATCATGGCATCTAGTCCCATTACTTCATGGAAAATAGATGGGAAACAATGGAAACAGACTATTTTCTTGGGCTCCAAAATCACTGCAGATGGTGACTGTGACCATGAAATTGAAAGATGCTTGCTCCTTGGAAAGAAAGCTATGACAAAACTTGACAGCATATTAAAAAGCGGAGACATTACTTCTCTGACAAAGCTCTGTATAGTCAAAGCTATGGTTTTTCCAGTAGTCATGTACCAATGTGAGAGTTGAAACATAAGAAGGCTAAGTGCCGAAGAACTGATGCTTTCAAATTGTGGTGCTAGAGAAGACTCTTGAGAGTCCCTTGGAGAACAAGGAGATCCAACCAGTCAATCCTAGAGAAAATTAAGCCTGAATATTCACTGGAAGGACTGATCCTGAAGCTAAAGCTCCAATACTTTGGCCACGTGATGCAAAAAGCTAACTCATTGGAGAACATCCTGATACTGGGAAAGATTGAGGGTAGGAGGAGAAGGAGGCATCAGAGGGTGAGATGGTTGGATAGCATCCCCGACTCAATGCACATGAGTTTGAGCAAACTCTGGGAAACAGTGAAAGACAGGGGATCCTAGAACGGGGTTCATGTGGTCACAAAGAGATGGCCACAACTTAGGGACTGAACAATAACAATCCCTTTTCAGGGCTAACTTGAGGTAGAATCAGGAACTCTAGAAGAGGTGAGAAATTTTCATCAACTTGCCCTGGTCATTGAAAATTCTTCAGTGGCTAATAACTCAGAAAATGAATTCGTTCAGTCAACCCAGTTTTCTGAATATGCATGATAATGCAGATATACAGTTTAATCTTGTTATTAAAGAATTTGGCCCAACAAACATATTGATCTCAATGCGTTCCTGAGTGTAATGTACTGATAATGCTACAATGTGTAACAATAAAGGAGACCAAACTTGGGTCCAAAGGAAGCAAAGAGCTTAAGTGATAGAGACTCTTTGGTCATCTGGGAGCCAAGAAAGGGGTGAGAATAGAAGAGAGGCCTTAAATTGTATTACATCACTCCTAATTCACCTGGTGCTCAGTTACTCCTTATAACTCATGTGCTTGTGTGCCCACTAGTCCTCTGAGGAAGTTTTCTGGCTTTTCCTCTCCTGGCCTTTTCCTCTAGTTTATGATCATGTGCAGAGTTCCCTGAAGAAGTTCCTGGTTCTCACACAGCAGTGATGATCAAATACATATATATATATATATTTTTTTTTTAATGTGTTATATTTTTTCTACATGTTTCTCTTATGAATAAAAAATGTTAGCCTGTTCAAAACACTATCTGATGAGATTGTTGGCCAATTATGAACTTATTAAATATAAATGTTCTTAGATGCAACACATACATTAAAAAAAAATTTGTACCCTCTGATACAAAAGTTTAATTATAAAACATTAGCCTCTGGAGTTGACATAAACATTTAAAATAACTAAAAGACATGATAATAGTAAAAAATTTTTTAAAAAAACTTAATTTGCAACATGAAGAGATCAATTAATTTTATTTTATGTTAAATTATGAAATCATCAAGCATTTTGTTTTCAAAGAATACTTAAGATACAATGATATTTCAAGACATGTTAAATGGAAACAGAGGAACCATGGATACTTTGATTTTATACACACACACACACACACATATACATCCACACTATACAGCAGAAGGAATGCAACAATAATTGAACAAAATGAAATGAGAAAATTTTAGTTCATATTTTTATAGTGATCTTATATTTTCTGAACATTTTTGCTTGAACAGAAACAGTACCTTAAATTTCACCCATAATAAGAACTTTACATATACCTAAAAATATATATATTTTTTGTGCTTTGAAAAATCACATTTACTCAAAAGAAAATGTGATTTTCCTACGTACTTGTCATTGGAAAGAATTGTTTAGCCAAATTGCAATAAAGAGATCAATGTTTGGGGGAAATACCATTTTCTTTTTTAGTGATCCCTATTCCATTTCATGGGTAGGGTGGATCATGAGGGCCAAATGTAATGAACAAAGCACATTTACTTTGGAAAAGCAAAACAGTACATGTCACTATTATTATATATGCTCTATAAGTGGAGATTCCAATTCATTTCTCCATGTATTTTTAACCAATCAAACTTACCTATTTATTATACATTTTAGTTAAAGTACTCCAACTCACTTTGATTCCAGTAGATATCCCTGACTTTTTGAAAGATTGCTTTACCATACTCCTGTTTTTAAAAAAAGACTTTTATTAGTTCCTATTTTGGATAACCGAAAGAACTCGAAATGGAATTTACCTTTTACCCTACCCACCCCCAACCCCAACAAAGAAAAAGCAAAAATAGAGTTCAATATGTATTTCTCGGTGAACCATTACAGACTTCACACATCCCAAGCATGAGAGGAGCACTGCCCAGCTCCTTCCCCAGGAACAGCACTGAGCAGCTCCGTGTCAAGATGCCATAGCTCTGAACTGCATCTGTGAGCATCTGTGCTTTGTCTTGATTTATTTTATGCATCCATTAGCAAGTTAGTCCTAAGGTAATTGCTTCTCGGCTTTACACAATTTCTGCTTACTAAAGGTTTCATAGGAACAATCTACTTTGGCAATCTGTATTTATAGGAAGGAGTAAAATGAAAGTTATCCTGTTTCTATTTTTGATTAGAATTTTTTTTTTTCCAGGTAGCAGCAGACTTTAATGAATGGAAGGGAAGTAAAAGGATGGGCACAGTCTTTCTTCACAAGTCTTCAGCCCTGACAAAATCAGTTTGGAAAATGCATTTCACTTTGTCACCAGCCTTCCTTCTTTTGCCTCCTGCCCTGGCCAAAGTTCACACACTTTCTTTGATCTGTTGTTCTGAGCAAATCTGAAGTGAGATGTTATTTAGAAGAAAAAAAACTAATGAGAAGCTATTTGGCAGTGAAAACAATTTCCAGGGCATGGAAATCTCACCCAAAAGTCAAGACTCTTGCTAATCAGGAGCCCTTAGGGCAGCAGACTGCAGCTTAGACCTCTCTGAACCTCTGGCCTTAACGGCTGCCAGACCCAGCCCACTGAACACTGTTGGCCAGACAGTCACAGCAGAGTCAACAACAGAACTTGTAATGTTTCTTTTTCTTTTCTTCAACTTGATCATTACACAAAGGATACTCATTAATAAATGCTTCCATTCTTCCAGAATATACTTTCACATGGACAGTCATTTCATCTCTCAAGGGCTGGATTATCTCCATTTTCCAGTTAAAATGTTTGAATTGACATAACTTGGAAATGATGGGAAGTGGGACTCATCCCCAGGTTTGTCTGACCCCAAAGCCTTTCATCTTTCCTATGTACTTGAGCTTCTTACTGAACCCATCTTCTGTGTAGCGAGGACAGTAATGGATGATCATTTCCAGTTCTCAACCCTTTAGCAGGCTCTGTCCACACGGGAGGAGAAGAAACACAACTTGGGGGCTGGGTGAAAGACAGGAGAGGTATATGGTACAGTGGAGATATCCATAGAATCAAACTGCATTGAGAAGTCAAGAGGTAAGATGTTGCTTTTGTGTATGTTGTAGAATCCAAAAGATTTGTCAAATTATGTCTGGAACAATGAGAGTTTCTGAGCTGTATTTTAGGTAGCTGTGTGGAAAATTGCTTAGAGAAGGTAGAGATTTGCAGACTCAATTAAGAGATTAGTCTAAACAGTAGAGCACTCTTGAAGATCCAAACCCATGTCATCTAGTTGAAAAGGGAAAGTACATGACAAATGAAAACAAGTTACCAACATGTTATTGATAGGAATCAATGACATAGTAAATATCAGTAGAGTAGAATGTATGTAGAGAACAAAAAGGATCTCTGAGACCACAAACACATGAAGTTAAAGTGAGGATGAAAATACTAGGAGACAAGAAAACTATAATTTTTCAGTGAAGAAGTCATAATTCTGTTTGAAGCTGGAATTGAATGCTTTAAACAATTACAGCTAAGAAGTGACCTTCTAAAGATCAGTGAGTTGTAGATTCCTTTGATATAATCTTAGTCATATTCTACAATGATGCTGATTAATGGGGGTGGGGGTGTATAAAGCCAGTCATTAGAAGAAAATCTGACTATGGCTAAGAATAGTTCTAGACTCATGGTGGGATTAAGCAAGAATGGGACACTATGTACTACAAGTTGGATATAGCTTCATGGGAAATGGCAAATACTTGGAAAAGGACATTGAGAAATCCTTGGGGATGTAAAGTAGGATCAATGAAATTCCTTGGTACTACATTTTTTAAACCCCATGAGGAAAGAGGATAGATAGATGGTTCTTTAAAGCTAGGATACTTTTTTTTTTTTCATCCAAGAAAGAAAATCCACAATTGCCCTTAATTTGCCCTCAATAAATCCATAAATAGACTCATCCTTTACTAAAATAACATAGTAATGTTTAAATTTTGAATATCATTCTAGTACAGCAAATACACCAATCTCTTTGATGTTGCTAATTGATTTGAACAAAAAGTATAACAAATAACTTGGATTGCAAATTTTTTTTTCTGTAACAATGAAGCATGTTCACCCAACAATTCTATGTGCCTGTGCATATGTTTTTCTTAAGAAGAAATACATACAAACGTTGCAGTCTGTCAATATGATATATTGAGAAGTATCCTTGTATAGATTATGGTGACTGATAGAATTGGAATATATAGCATTGTCTCCCTTTCAAGAGCATTAACTTCTGAGGTTGCTGTTGAGTTCATAAGAATTCAACTCAAAAAAAAGTTCTAAAACAAATGAAAACTTGAAACCATATCTTCCTAATCCTTGGGGATGCCTAATCCTTAGACAAAGATCTTAGGAGCACAGCATGTACCTCAAAAATGTTGGTGGATTTTATTTCTATATTTTATTGATATCTGCATTCATGGATTTTGAAATTGATATGTGCATTTGTTCAGCATATGACCATTTATCCCAAGCTTAAGCGTGGATATTGTTCTCTGAAGACAACTCATTTGAAAATACCCAGTTGACAACACAGTCACTCTTCCTCATGGAATTTCTGATATTCAGAGACTTGCTAGTTTACTCAAATTCATTAACTCAGTAAAAACACTAACTCAACAAATATTTATTAGGCACACATTACATAAAGCACATCAGACAAATTAATGTCTTATCTGGTTGTTTGACCAAACTCACTGGAGAGATTTGTAAAAATGGTGAAACTAATTATGTATGTAGAAACAGCAATGTAATCAATATCTGAAAAGACCTAGATGTTTAATGTCAGTAGGCATAACGATCTGGGAGTTTTATCCAGGTGATCAAACAAGTTTCCGATTATTAGATTATTTGTTGTCCTGAAGACAACTGATGCCATGTGTCAATAAATCACCAGTAGCATGAGGACTTGGAAGGGAAGCATTTGCTCTTCTGTGTGCCGTGGGGTACTGGGTGCGCATACATTAGTTCTCTGTTTTGATATGTCCTTCAACCATTCATACAGCATACTCGAATAGACTTGACACGCCATGTGGCTGGTGAAAGCTGCCTTCAGTACGGAATGCCGCCAAAGCACAAGATTTCTATTATAGAATAAAATATGGAGAACACATAAAACATCTTTTTAGGTAAGATTATAATCACTGCCAGACTCACACTGTTTCTCTTTCCACTGTTCCTTTTCCCTTCTAGTTGTTCCTTTCAGTTATTTATTTAAATATTTATAGACTCATACTACATTCTTGGCATCGCATTAGGAGCTAGGGATACAGAGGTGAGAAGAAGAGGGGAGAAAATGACACCTAAATAAATATGTAGCCAGTGTGCTCCATGTGATGCTGCTGCTGCTAAGTCGCATCAGTCGTGTCCAACTCTGTGCGACCCCATAAACGGCAGCCCACCAGGCTTCCCTGTCCCTGGGATTTTCCAGGCAAGAACACTGGAGTGGGTTGCCATTTCCTTCTCCAATGCATGAAAGTGAAAAGTGAAAGTGAAGTCGCTCAGTCGTGTCCGACTCCTAGCACCGCATGGACTGCAGCCCACCAGGCTCCTCCGACCATGGGGTTTGCCAGGCAAGAGTACTGGAGTGGGTTCATTGCCACTACATTACATAGATCCACAGCTCCTTAGAGGGCCTAATTTTTTAATCTATCTGGCTTCATATTTCACCAAGGTCTTCAGTGCTTTAGGGCTTCCCTGGTGGCTCAGATGGTAAAGAACCTGCCTGCAATGCAGAAGACCTGGGTTTAAATTCTGGGTCAGGAAGATTCCCCTGGAGAAGGGAATGGCTAACCACTCCAGTATTCTTGCCTGGACAGAGGAGCTTAGCGGGCTACAGTCCATGGAGTCACAGAGACTGAGTGACTAACACTTACTGCTTTAATCCGGAGCTCTTTGAGATTTGTCTTTCTGTCTTTATGTCTGGTGCTTTGCATAGTACTAGTCATAAAATACATGCTCCATACGTTTTTCTGAGTAAGTAAGTAAATGAAGGGACTGAGTACTGTAGATACAAACAAGGGTATAAGCTTCCCTGGTGGCTTAGTGGTGAATGACCTACCTGCCAATGCAGGAGACACAGGTTTGATCCTTGATCAGAGCAGCTAAGCACATGCACCGCAGCTGCAGAGCGTGTGCTCTAGAGTTTGGGAGCCGCAACCACTGAGCCCACATGCCTCGACTACTGAGCCCGGGCACCCTAGAGCCTTGTTCTGCCACCCAAGAAACCACTGCAGGGAGAAGACTGGGCACCCCCTCACCGCAACCAGAGAAAGCCCGAGCAGTAACAGTGACCAAGCACGGCCAAAAATGAATAAATAAAATTATTTAAAAAGAGAATATAGGTAGATGATAGACAGACAGCTAGATACACAGATAATAGAGATCAGAAACACTTTTGCATCCCTCAAATTATTCCAGACAAGAACAGTTCTAAAGCTGACACCACTAGACGTATTGCAAAATATTTTATTTTGTTACTTTCACACAAGATTGTAACATAACAATTTTGACCATTGTCAATCCTCATTGCCTGACCAAAAAATTAGAAGCTCCTGTCTGGTCAATTAGATATTACATTTCAAATTATTAAGAATAATCCAGAAAAGTCTTAGCACTAATACTCTGACAGCAGAAAGGCCACAGATACATGAAGCTAAAAATGTGAATGGAAGGGCAGTATTCTAAATGGTCATAATTATTGTAAAGAAAAAGTTACTGACATTGACTCTCAAGTTTTGCACTTTTTAATCATGACATTTTGGGGTAATAAACATGTACATTTAATATAATTATATTACAACATTATTAAGTTGAACACAAAGTCTCACATACAGCTAATATTATTTCAAAAGAATCATAATATAAGGGTCTAAATTTTATCTACATATACATTTGAAGGAAGAACAAAACAAATTCTCCAAACTAAGCACAGCAAAGAAAGAGAAACTTCTGTAAGAATCGTGTGCATTTAGTAATCTTACAGATTGGAAATTATGATCACATGAATATTAAAGTATATTTTCCAGGCTGAGGATTATTGGCAGTATATCTAACTTCAATTAAAATTTTGACTGGCCTGTTAAATTTTTACTTTTATAATTTTTTAAAAATTAGATGCTAAAAGAGATCATTACTTTTCTTCACTCTTCACATACATATCATCAATAACATTCTTTCCTTTTACTAAAAAAGAAAAGAAAACTTTGATAATGTTTCCAAAGACCCACAATATTTTTCTTTTCCCTTACTCCAAGGAGGACAAAAAAAAAAAAAAAAGAAAAATGTTTAAATCTACCAGATAGAATTTCTGCAGCTCACTTAAAGAATTCCACCTTCTCAACACCCTTGCATTTAACTTAATGTTTTTCAGATTTCCAAACTCTATTACCACAATGCTAAACAAATAACTATGGTTCAAAGGTCACAGAAAGAAACCTATTGGGGGAAAGGTTGAATAACTTGAAAGAAAAGTGTTACAGCTCTAAGAAAGAGGTTTAGCAGGTTTGGGACCTTTTGCCTGCTGGCAACAGCCCATTCTTTCTTATTTTGGCTATTCACCACTAAGGTGTTAACTTTTTAGCTGCTGTGATTTGAGCTTTATTACGTTTTCTCCTTCCATTTACTTATTAAGTTAGAGGAAAGATTACTTCATGGCCAAAACAATATTTCAGATTTTATGAATTAGCTTGCCTTAGGGAAAAACCAAGTTAAATTTGTAGCCTAAATTTGTTCTCATATTTATAACCAAATTAATTCTGTAAACATGGTTCTTCAGGAACACATTGAACCATTCAGGTTAAAACAGATGTTACTCATCCATGTAAAAACCTCAAATGTAATTCTTTCTGTGTCTATCCACTCAGAAGGGAAAAGAAGGCAACCAAGCATATCCCAGGGAGACCAAGGGCATATACAAAAGTTTTACTATCATATTTAAATTCTTTCTTTCCTCTTATTTCCCTCTTTGAGATTTTGGCAAAGAAGAGAAAGAAAATTTTGTAAAAATTGTTTTCAAGGACTAGTTGGCTTACCCGTGACTTTGAATGGAAGATAACTGATTAGTAATAATGCTAACTCCTCATAGGGAGCCACAGACTAACGGGGATAAGAGGAAGCTGATGGGTTCTTGCAGAGATGATAACACGGAAATTCAGTGTTGGTGAATCCGTTCACCCTTTCACTCATCTTTCCTTCATCCTGTGCTAAGTGAGGTCCCCAAACATGTAACACACAGGACCAGGTACAAAACGTGACATCCACTCATAGAAGAGTCCTTGGAGACTGAATGAGTAAAATGAGAGGATTTATTTCAGATGGTTCAATGGAAATAGACCCTCAAGTTCAAAGAATGTTTCCCTTTTTAAGTTGGCTAAAATTGAACTGTAAGAAGTATTACACTGTTTCAGATAAGAAAGATGGAGAAAGAGATTTCCCAGGTTCAGCTGTGGCCTGGGTATGTACATATATGGGTTTGAACACCACGTGTTCATCAGCTGCGTTAACTTCTACTTGTGGCTAAACAAAGAATAGCCCATGGCCACACCACAGCCTCATAGTAACTCATGGAATTAAAGCTAAATTACACACCTAGGTCATTTGCACCGACTCAATATATTTTCATATCCAGTGTAACAGTGCTGTGTGCTAAGTAGTTTCCATCGTGTCCAACTCGTTATGCCCTATGGACCGTAGCCCACCAGGCTCCTCTGTCCACGGTTTATCCAGGCAAGAATACTGGGGTGGGTTGCCATGCCATCCTCCAGGGGACCTTCTGGACTCAGGGATCGAACCTGCATCTCGTACGTCTCCTGCATTGTAAGGCGGGTTCTTTACGACTAGAGCCACCTGGGAAGCCCCTAATAGTGGGGAAAGTTTATTTCTACCCTACAGGTTGAATTTCCCCTTGAGTAATCTACGGATGCAGGATAAGGAGGTTTTGTCCATCCTGGCTATATCTCTAGTGTCCCTGAACTTTTAAAGAACTTTCTAAGTTATACTCAACACTTTTCTTATTTCATTATCTTATTATAAATATGTTTGCTTATATCTTTCACCCCCTTTAATAAGTCCCATTTAGGTATATGAGCTGGTTGAAAGCGGAAATGGTATCATTGGCTTTTAGATTCTTGAATCTTAGCACATGTTAGTGTGAACAGTTCAACATTTTTACCTGATTATGCCCTGGAGGAAGTGGACCACGATTTTATAACTGACATGGCCATTTATGATAACTTCAGACTGGAGTTGGTCTTTTGAGTATTTTTAGAAGAGAAACGGAGCATGGTCCATGCCTTTCAAACCGAATCAAGCCAAAAGTCAACATTCACAAAGTTATTTTAGAATTTATCAGTCCCCAGAAGGTTCATGCTCAACTTGTGCTCTGCTGACACTTGCAGGCTATTACTTCAGCCAAGACACGTGTACAATGGTGTCGGTAAAACACTTTTCAGATGGGCCAATCCAGGATCAGACCACAAAGAAGCAGGACAAGAAGAATGCAGCTTTTCCAGCAATATCTCTTCAGAGTGGCCAGAGACCTGCCCAGCAGGAACTTCTAACAGTCCCTTCTTCCAACAGGAGGCATTTAGCAGTTATTCTCTAAAAACCATGCCCACTGTTTTAACCCTCACTGCTGAAAAGGAAGGAGCAGCTCACTAAGTTTACAAGCAGTCCTTGTATTTACCATGAGTTATGTTCCTGGAAAAGGCATTGTAATTCACAGTGATGTAAGGAGAATCTGATTTTCCCATTGAAGTGATGTTGTAACAGGGGACTCTGTGTCTAAGAGCCTGTTGCTTGATGACTTACAGAAATGACAGCAAACACCACCTTTAATTAAATGCACAACATATTTACTTGCTGTAAGGTGTAAAGCTTTTCAAGGTGTGGGAAAAGCATTTAAACTGGGAGCATGATGACAAGTTCATTTACTTTTATAAAATTGTATTTCTTTAAGGCAATATCTGAAGAGGGAAAGAGACAATGTGGAAATTAAAAAGTTCAAAGCTAACATTGAGAGAGATGATACACAAGACAGGCAAAGAGGAAAATATATTGTCATGCAGAAAAACCCAACACCATAATGGGCACAGGCCTGCAGAACGAACCACAAGAGGCAACATGATGTGATTGAACGTGGAGCACCGCATAGGAAAATCTCCGTCTTAAGCTTAAATAAGACATAAATAAAAAATAAGACAGCCCATGAGCAAGACACCTAGCTTGCTAAGGTTGCTAGCTCAATTGCAAAAGTGACTGAGAGAAGGAAGAAAGGAGAGAGGGAGAAACAGAAGGCAAAAGGAAATGAGAAAGAAATAAAGGAAGGAAGAAAGAGAGAGAAAGAAAGAAAGGAAAGAAGGAAGAATGAAAGAAACAGAATGGAGGGAGGGAAGGAGGGAAGACTAATTGATTAAAGGCCCTCTGGCTAAACATATGAGATTTACTATTTCCTAGCAAAGATTCCTTTGCTAATATTTCAAAAGAAAGATGTAAATGAAGTGTGGGCAGAACAGAGACTGCAGATAAGTTTCTGTAATACTATATTTTCAGAGTATTAGATTCAATGTGGTGGGAAGGATGAGACAGAAAAAACTTAGTTACTTGTCAACCAAACTAATTCAAAAAGTAAAAGAAATTCTATGCAAATATGGAGAAGACAATTGAGAGGTATCTCGCATGTTCCTTTATCCTCAGTGTGGTGTTACAGGAGTGACAGAGAAGCCAGTGTATATTTTCCATACACTTTAACAGGATCAGGAATCAGAAAACCCAGGAAAATAGGATTCTTTCTTACAGTCTGATAGAAAAACAAGTTGGTGTTTGTCAAAATTCTTTGAAATAGATAATCTATTTTTTCCATTAAAGAATCACAAAATCTAAACAAATTATATAGAGAGACATCTAGCTTTTAACTTAGTTAAGCTTAACTCAAACATAGATACAAATACCATGATTTTAAACAGTTTGTTTTAAGAAAGCAGTTCCCCTTTACATTTAAACTGTGTGTGTATGGGCCTGTGTATTGGAGCTCATCCCTCCTTTGCTACTTCTTTTCTAGTTGTTTAAGAAGCAAAGATTCCTGTGGGAATGCAGTTTGGTTTCTGAATCCAGAAGACCCAATCTGTGGAGGACAGGTTGACTAATATATAAAGATGAAATCCAGGTGCTTCTGGGGAAACTATGAAAGAGACTGATTTTTTTCCTTCCTTTTGGACACACAGGTCATCAATGTTTCACTGCCTCCCTTGAAAGCGCCTCTGGACGTATGGCTGGGATGACACCAGAGGAATGTCAGTCAGCGCAGGGATGCGAACCACTATCAGGTCGGCCAAGCGGAAGCCACCAGCAACAGTCCTTCTGTTTTGCTCCTCATTCCACCCTTCTGGAGCAATCGTGGTAGCTGCAGGTTTGATGAAGAGTCACAAGATGGAAAACACCTGGGCCTCTGACTTTATTCTTGGTGGACACCACCTTGGAATATATGTGATCTAGAAATAAATCATATTGTATTAAGCCACTGATATGGGGAAGGATCATTGTTTGAAGCAGCCATCATCAACTTGACCAAGAGATTTATTCCACCATTTCCTTACCCTTTCCCACTTTTGTGCCATCTGAGAGCCTGAGTCCAGGAACATCTGGATCTAAAGAACTCTGAGCAGCCTCGCCTATGTCATCAGCACTTCCAGGTACTCACTTTGATGTCTGATACCTGTCACATAGGCATTGCATGAAAGGAAATAACTTCTTAAATTCTCTACTCTGTTACTCTGTTCTAGGCACTTTCCTAGTCCTCCTACTATCCTTGTGATTATCATTTTCAGGTCAGTGAGATACGATGAAGAAAGGTTAAGGGTTAAGCACTGTGTGGCTCAGATGGTAAAGGATCTGCCTGTAATACAGGAGACCCAGGTTCAATCCCTGAGTCAAGAAGATCCCCTGGAGAAGGGAATGGCTACTTTTTCCAATATTCTTGCCTGGAGAATCCCATGGACAGAGGGGCTTGATGGGCCACAGTCCACGGGGTCGCAGTGTCAGACACCACTGAGCAACTACATCTCTGGGAAACACGATTCACACACGTTCATGGATGCATGCATGCTCAGTCACTCAGTCGTCCGACTCTGTGTGACCCCATGGACTGCAGCCCGCCAGGCTCCTCTGTTCATGGGATTCTCCAGACAAGAATACTAGAGTGGTTGCCATGCCCTTCTCCGGGGGATGCCTAATGCCCTCTAAATTCGCTCAGTGTACAACTCGCACAAATCAAATATAACTTAATAGGTTGCATCAAGAGAAAGAATATTCTTTCCTCATGATATCTTTTCAATCTTCAGTTCCTGGCACTATTTCTCTGTTTTATCTTTCCTGAAATTTTTCTCTCCTTGGGAAGGCTTAATCCTTTTAATGAGCTTTAGGGCACAGTCCTCTTTCTGCAATGGAGACTGTTTACCCCTGGATTGCTAGGTCAGTTCTTCCTTGCCACTAAAAAAGTATGTAATTCACTGGGAAATGGGAAACTTCCAGACATTAAAACTATTTTCTGTTTCTCAAAAGCAAAGATTTCATTAGGAGTGTTAATAACAGATATAACCTATGATGATCTGTCAGATTTTAAAAAAAGAACTGTAGAACAAGCAGGAAGAAAGTACAAGATTTGTTTTTATTTTATTTTATTTTTTAAATTTATTTTTATTAAGTGAAATTTCAAGCTATTTATTTTTTAATTTTTATCGGAATATAGTTGATATGCAGTTTAGTGTTAGTTTCAAGTATACAGCAAAGTGATTCAGTTATAGAAATATATACATGTGTATATATTATGTATACATACATATATATAACTATATAAAAATATATATAAATTCTTTTTTAGATTCTTTTTCATTACAAGTTATTACAAAATATTGAGTTAAATTTCTTGTGCTATAAAGGGGGTCCTTGTCAGTTATCTATTTTATATAGTGTAGTCTATATATTTTAATCCCAAAGAATTTTTTAGAAGAAAACTTGTCTCCATTAAATTATCAAAGAATGAAAAAAACAAGCTGAGGCACGATTTATCTTTGTAACCTCACCTTAAGTTCTCAGGCAGCTGACTTTTCAGTTGTCTTGTGTAGACCTGGCCCATTACAAAATTCCTGGAAAACTTCTCATTGGTCATAATTATCCACAGGACATTATGGTCATGCCCCTTTGCAGGTTTCTCCTACATGAACTGAAAATTAAGTGGGGGAAAAAAATCTACTCACAAAGAAAAAGTAAAATCTGTCAGCTTAGCATTTTATTTTAGCATTACATAAGCAAGAATTTTACATATTCCAACATAAGTTGAAAGGTTCTAATGATTTTTTTTTTAATTGCAACGATTAGGATGGTGTAGTTAAACAGAACCCTGCTAAGTGAGGGTATGAACCATAAAAATCTCAAAAGGAGTCATCAGACAGAGCCTCCTGCAGCTGGGAAGCATCAGGGAACAGCGGCTCGCACTGAGCAGCCCCAGCACGACAAACAGCTGTGGGAGACTGCAGAAATGACAGGCTTCTACAGCAATCTGGAAAATGTACGACCAGTCCTCGGAGATCACTAGCGAGGACTGGATGGATCGCGGGGGTTTTCTCTAGGTAAAGAAGTACGCAGTGATCATAACAAAGGAAAAAGTAAATCCATGAGGAAGACAAAGTGATCATTTTATTTAGAGGACAAACAAGGCTTTCCATCACATTCTCCTTTATGTGTGTTAAGCAAGTGAAGATGGACTTCCCTAGTGGCTCAGACAGTAAAGAATCTGCCTGCAATGTGGGAGACTGGGCTCTATTTCTGGGTCGGGAAGATCCCCTGGAGGAGGGCAAGGCAACCGACTCCAGTATTTTTGCCCAGAGGATCCCCATGGACAGAGGAGCCTGGTGGGCTACAGTCCATGGGGTGGCAAAGAGTTGGACACGACTGAGTGACTAAGCACAAGCAAGTAAGATACTGAAATATTTCATTTTCTTCAGCTTCCTTAACTAGCTGACTAAATTTGTAGCATTTATTGAATATATGCTAAGTTCCAGACAGTGCTCTGAGCACATGATCATCATTATCTAACATCGCTATCTAATATCAGTCAATCAGAAGAACAATATTTACTGAGAACCTTCTTGGGGGGAAGTAGTTAAAGCCAAATGCTGCAAGGGAATACAATAAAGATAATTTTTCAGCTTTCCCAAAGCTTGTTGGCATAATTGGGGAAATAAATGTACAGGCACACACGCTGAAAGTACAAATTAATATGGTGTTGAGTGATAAAGATTGACAGGAGACAGGGTGGTGATCTGGAAGGATAGGCTGGCCAGTCTAGAGAAATTTCCATAGTTGAGAACTTAAGAGGGAACACATGTAGAGTGTTCAGTGGGAACTTGTGCTTCCCCCTTATGGCATGTCAGAATGAAGAGGAAAGGCCAGTGCTTATCATTGTGATGATCATTTTCACATATATTTATTTACATAAATAAAACCCAGACCTAACTTTCAACTTTTCATGTTTTTCTATTCACACACACACACATACATACACACACACATATACACAAATAAATGCACACAAAATTCATCATATTAAAAATATTATTTGTCAGTCATATGTTGACTAATTAAAAAAAATTGTGATTTTTCTGTTTTCCATATTTGGCTATTTATAAAGAGAAAATTAAGCATTTCATTGACTACTTTCCCTTTATTTTTTAGCAAAATGAACTCAAGTATTTGTCTTAAAATCTTAGATTTAAAAATATATTTCCAGGTTTTTTAAATGAACAGATAATTGAGGCCTTAATAAAATGTTTATTTTGTGAATCAGCTTGTCATGTCAGTTTTTTTTTTTTAATTTCTGTGAGCTAGGGTGGGGTTAAGACTACCTTACTATGCATGTAATTAGGGCACAAATATGTGCTACTATAGACACTGTACAAATGTTACTGAATTTCTAATTTGTTATATGCATGCTCAGTTGCTAATTGCATCTGATTCTGCTACCCCACAGACTGTAACCCACCAGGCTCCTCTGTCCATGGGATTTCCCAGGCAAGAATACTGGAGTGGGTTGCCATTTTCTCCTCCAGGACATCTTCCTGATTCAGGGATCAAACCCATGTCTCCTGCACCTCTTGCATTGGTAAGCAGATTCTTTACCGCTGCATCACCTGGGAAGCCCTTCCTAATTTGTTATATCTAAATGAAACCTCCTACCTTGAAGGATGATTATTACAGTTTCCCTGTAAGAATAAAATACCACCAAGCAGCACACCTAGGGGAATAAATTTGCGTCACACATTCTTGAAATTTGCACACAATACAGGTCAGGTTTTTAATGAAGCCATAAACTACACTGTGTCTGAAGTTCTAAACATCACTTTATTCAGTTGGCCTTGTGGTTAAGAGAGCAGAAGATGTTTACTGCCAAAAGCTACCCTCTGGCCCATTCATAGCCAGCTCTTTGTAAATAAACATATAACCTTTGCAAGGTAATTTAAGGCTGTGCCTTAAAGCCTTAAAGAAGATGCTAAAAGTGAACTGAGAGAGAGAGGGAAGATAAAAAATCTCATGAATAAAGTCGATGGCTGCAGGCTAGGCGGTTATTAAGTCCCAAGCTGTTTTTCCTTCACTTTTCCTCACCACTGAAATAAAAACAATTATTGCTATGATGCTCTAAAATTAGAACACATTTGTCGTTTTTAAAGGCAGCTACAACTGAACTTGAGCTCAGCAGTAAAAACGGAGGCAAAGAAAACAGTTGCGCCCCAGGTCTGCCCTCTTGGAGTGTGGCATCAGCCAGGGAGGAGAACTGTCAGCCAACAAGAGTCTGGGGTTTATGCAGAGGGACATGGGTGAAAAGTCCTTGTAAAGGGGATTTGAGAAATCCCACTGGATGGTTTCCTAGGGCAGGGGTGCTACAGCTTGCATCACTATTACACAGAGAGAGCTGCTTACACTCACTCTGTGGGGATTGGCTGTAGCCCCACTAGAATGGTACGCTTTATTATTCCAGATGGCCAACCTTCAAGGAATGTGCTGGTGTGTTCGAGAAAACCCAGAGATGTTAAACAGCTTTTTTCCCTGCTCTCTTCTGCAGCTGCTCAGAGAGAGCTTTGCCTAAATAATCAATTATTAATGACCAAAAGCCTCCACCTCACTTAGGCTAAGAGGGAAAAGTCAAAATGGGTAACTCTGGTTCAATGACCAAAGTGAATTAGCCAAAGGAGGCTTTTATTCAGAAGATGCAATTGTGTCTGCCTCCCCAGCCCACATTTGCCTCAACTTCCTTAGACATCACAGCCAAATAAAAGATTTGTCCAGTGCCCTTAATTACTGAGATAATTGCCTTAATTCTCTCTTCACTTTGCTAATGTAGTTCTGGCTTTGAATCTTATCCTTTATCCATTAGATCATTGTAATTGAAAAAACTGGATTATGACTCAATGAATCCTAACTTAGCCTTTTTTTAACAATATGTGAAGAGTGGGAAAATGATGGATAGATAGACAGTGGAGAGAGAATATATGTAGATAGACTACATATAAAGTTACATTAAATGCATATTAAATACATAATATATGTGTGTGTGTGTATATATATATATATATATTCAATCCTATGCATAAGGAAAGAACAGATTTCCAAGGCAGAAATACTCCCATATGTCCAAGCACAAATTTTGAGATGGCTTAAATAAGGAATTAGTTTTCTGTCATGTAAATATATGATTGTGCTTACAAATAATCTAATTTTCCACCATAAATTCATTTAAAATAAAAAAAAGCTAAGGCTGAGGGATGTTGACTCTGAGAATGGAAAGACCTGATTTTATGCCTTCACTAAGTGTTGCACACGTCTGTGGGTCACAAGTCTTCCGAGGCTACGAGTCCTCATTCCTCGCCTGCCTCCCACTACCATGAGGTGAAGGGCAAGTTCCACCTTGGGATGGAAGACAAGGGTCGTCCTGTATTCCATCAGCCCACCAGCCTCCACTGGTTTTCCGGATGAAGTCACCAACTACTGGCTTTCAGTGTGGCTCCTGTGGCGGTTCTGAGAGAACTGGCTTTCCTTTTAATGCTATTGTAAAATGTCTAGAGATGCTTAGCTACGAGGCACTATAAAAGTTTAAGATATTATTGTTAAAAGGACACAGCAAAGCTATTCATAGCAAAGATTCAACTGACTGCAAAAGCATAGGGGCTGAAGAGTAGGAGAATCCAAGAGGGTTTCTGTTATCATTAGTTTCTGTCCATCAACAATTTTGCAGGATATAGCTAATCATGGCACTATAAATAGGGACTTCACATCAGTTTTTGTTTGTTCTAGGCAGGTTGTAGCTTGAACTGAACTAAAAAGCATAAAAATATACATCATCCTCAGAATAATCCAAGAAAGAAAGATGTATTTATTAACCAACAGAGCAATTATCTTGTTCTTAATTCTGGTCCTTAATTCTTTCTTTGATTCAGTGTGTGGAAATGATGCTTCTTTTATCACATCTTTTCAAATATCTATATGATTTGTCCAGATCCATCTTCCTGGATAATTCAGATTCAAAACCCTCTGGGAATTGAAAGATGTGTTTGAGTGTTCAATAACATTCCCTCAACGCATTCCCTGAACATCTTTTAGCTGTAATCATTGGACTGGCTTCTGGGCATAAAATACTGAATAAATGTGAGCATGGTGCCTGCCCTCGTGGAGTTCAGTAAACCAGGGAGACACACATTCATCATATGAGGACACAGAAAAGCATAAAGTTCTAACTGATGCTATGAAGTGGTCCAGAGGGCTGTGTGTGTCTAAAATAGGATATATGACTTAAACAAAGAAAGCTTGCTTAAAAATCACAAGTGAAAGTGAAAAGAAAAAGTCACTCAGTTGTGTCTCACTCTTTGCGACCCCATGGGGTATAGCCCCCCAGGCTCCTCTGTCCATGAGATTGCTCGAGCAAGAATACCGGAATGGGTTTCCATGCCCTCCTCCAGGGGATCTTCCTAACCGAGGGATCAAACCCAGGTCTTCTACATTGCATGTGGATTCTTTACCACCTGAGCCATCAGAGAAGTCTAAAATCACAGCAGCTAATATTTATTGAAACTTTTTATAAACTATATTTGAGACCCAGGTTTGATTGCTAGGTTGGGAAGATCCCCTGTAGAAGGGAATGGCAACCCACTCCAGTATTCTTGCCTGGAGAATCCCATGGACAGAGGAGCCCAGAGGCTACAGTCCATGGGGTCTCAAAAAGTCAGACATAACTGAGTGACTAACACTTTCACTTTGAACAGGAATGATTCGTGGCAGGCAGGTTCCAGATCCTTCTCTAGAATGGCTGATCTCTACCTGATGGTTTGGCATTCCAGGATACTTCCATCTATCTCAAAATCCTTATCTCCACATGATGTACCCTGCTTTGCTACAGCAGAGGGAGAAAGAATAATGAAAACAATGCTGGTTCCTACATGCTTTCACCAGGGAGGGAAATATGTTGCTTATCTGCGTATTTCAATCACATGGCCATGACTAATTCGAGTGAGATCGTTTTGTGTGGCCAAGGAGAGGAGAAGCAGAAACATGAACGAGTATCAGCACCATCTAGCACTATAAGCCAAGTACAGGAGAGAAGGGCAACTTATTTCTTTTTAATTGAAGTATAGTTGATTTGCATTCTTGTTTTAGTTTCGAGTGTACAGTAAAGGGACTCTGTTCTCTCTCTCTATATATATATATATATGTGTGTGTGTGTGTGTGTGTATATATATATACACACATATATATATATATATAAATGTATCAGATCAGATCAGATCAGTCGCTCAGTCTGTGTCCGACTCTTTGCGACCCCATGAATCGCAGCACGCCAGGCCTCCCTGTCCATCATCAACTCCCGGAGTTCACTCAGACTCATGTCCATCAAGTCAGTGATGCCATCCAGCCATCTCATCCTCTGTCATCCCCTTCTCCTCTTGCCCCCAATCCCTCCCAGCATCAGAGTCTTTTCCAATGAGTCAACTCTTCGCATGAGGTGGCCAAAGGACTGGAGTTTCAGCTTTAGCATCATTCCTTCCAAAGAAATCCCAGGGCTGATCTCCTTTAGAATGGACTGGTTGGATCTCCTTGCAGTCCAAGGCACTCTCAAGAGTCTTCTCCAACACCACAGTTCAAAAGCATCAATTCTTCGCCGCTCAGCCTTCTTCCCAGTCCAACTCTCACATCCATACATGACCACAGGAAAAACCATAGCCTTGTCTAGACAAACCTTTGTTGGCAAAGGAACGTCTCTGCTTTTGAATATGCTATCTAGGTTGGTCATAAGTTTCCTTCCAAGGAGTAAGTGTCTTTTAATTTCATGGCTGCAGTCACCATCTGCAGTGATTTTGGAGCCCCCAAAATAAAGTCTGACACTGTTTCCACTGTTTCCCCATCTATTTCCCATGAAGTGGTGGGACCAGATGCCATGATCTTCGTTTTCTGAATGTTGAGCTTTAAGCCAACTTTTTCACTCTCCACTTTCACCTTCATCGAGAGGCTTTTTAGTTCCTCTTCACTTTCTGCCATAAGGGTGGTGCCATCTGCATATCTGAGGTTATATATATATATATATATATTCTGCTATATATATGTGTATAATATATATATATTTTTCAAATTCTTTTCTTTTAAAGATTATTACAAAATGCTGAGTCTAGTTCCCTGTGCTACACAGTAGGTCCCTGTTGCTTACCAACATTTTGTTATATAGTAGTATGTGTATGTTAATCCCAACTTCTAATTTATCCCTCCTCCCATCTTCCCCTTTGAAAACCATACTTTTTTTCTATGCCTGTGAGTCTATTTCTGTTTTGTAATTATATCCATCTCTATCAGTTTTTTTTTTTTAGATTCCATGAATAAGTAATATCATACGATATTTATCTTTTCCTGTCTGACTTCACTTAGTATGATCATCTCTAGGTCCATTCATATTGCTGCAAATGGTATTACATTGTTCTCTTTTATGGTCTGAATATATTCTTGTGTGTTTGTGTGTGTGTGTGTGTCTACACACCACATCTTCTTTTATCTATTTGTCTGTCAGCAGACAGTTAGGTTTCTTCTATGTCTTGGGTATTGTAAATACTGCTGTAATGAACATTTGGGTGAATTTATCTTTTCAAATTACGGTTTTCTCTGGATCTATGCCCAGAAATGGAAAGATTGTCTTGGCATAAATGTCATTGTGTACAAAGACCCTCCTGTAGGGGTGGAGCTTGGATATCATAAAGCATGCGGAAGGTTAGTTTGGCATGGCAGACACGAGTTAGACTATTCAGAGTCCATCCTACTAGGCTTACCACGTTTTGCAAGTATTCAAAAGATCCAAGTGTGCCAGGTCTCCTCACCAAACTAATGCCACATTTTATTATATCCAAGACACTATTAACTGTAAGTCAAACCTTTTGTTTGTGTACTATTACAAAAAAATAAAAAAGGAAAAGCCACTACCAAGAAAACTATGGCATAAGCTTTCTTATCACTTAGAATATTTACTTTATACTTACTGAGACGATACTTTTAGTCTACATGTATCAGTTTTTATCATCTACTATTCTAGTTGTGTGTGTGTTTATGCCAAATAAATGACTTAAGGAATACTGCTACTTCTTATTTTCAGAACATGACTCTACAGAAGCACTTTTTTACTCCAAATCATTGGAGTCCATAGCTGAGTTTTCAATTCCAGTACTGTCCTCAGTGCTATCAAGACAGATGGCGAAGTTATCTTCTAACAAAATAACTAAATGTCGTTGGTGCTAGACTTCTAGGCCAGCTCTCCAATTATGAAGAACTCCCAATTCAGGAATGTAACTAAGCAAGCCTGACTTGTTATCTCTCCTCCCCCCTCCATATCTGTTTGGATCCTAATGATTACAAGGACTGCTCATTACTGCTTCTGGAATTTTTGAAAGTCATTAACAATCAGTCTGCTAGTTTTGGTGCTGCAGTCTTTGATGTTTACACATGTGACAGGCAATGACAGTTATATCACAACTGCCACCTGCACAGTAGCACTGATAAGACATTGTCTATTGTAAGACATGGTCCAATTTCAAGAACATTAAAATGTAAGAAGATCTTGAAATTGAATAAAATATGGTAGTAGTGTTTACTGTCTCTTACTTATATCAGATATTGAATCCAACACCATCTATTAATTCATTTAATTTTGCAACAGCCCATGTAGGTGTTATTTGATAGATAACACAAAACTTGGCAAAAAATGGGAAATTCTTATAACACCGTGTCCAAATCATGGATCCTGGTTGAGAACTGAGAATTTTCACCCTGATACATTGAGCTCTCAACATTGCAATGCATGGCTGGAGGGAGAAATTATTACAAGCCATCTATTGGTGGCCAATGAAAACTCAAGGCTATTCACACTGCTGAATTGCAGAAACCAACACAACATTGTAAAGCAATTTTCTTCCAATTAAAAAATAAATTTAATTTTTTTTAATAATTAATTAAAAAAAACCTCAAGGCTATTGAATGATTTTCCTTACTCTAATTGGTGAAACTGAGCATACTGTTCAATATTTTTAATTGGTCTGCATGCATGCTAAGTTGCTTCAGTCATATCCAACTCTGTGTGACCCTATGGACTGTAGCCCACCAGGCTCCTCTGTCCATGGGATTCTCCAGGCAAGAACACTGGAGTGGGTTGCCATGCCCTCCTTCAGGGGATCTTGCCAATCCGGGGATCGAATGCAGATCTCTTATGCCTCCTGCATTGGCAGGTGGGTTCATTACCACTGGC
This sequence comes from Bubalus bubalis, assembly GCF_019923935.1. Lineage (NCBI taxonomy): Eukaryota > Metazoa > Chordata > Mammalia > Artiodactyla > Bovidae > Bubalus > Bubalus bubalis. The sequence goes on from NC_059176.1 coordinate 59,280,170, forward strand.
ACTACCTTCGAAGCCCAACTGGTCTACACAGGTGTAATCCAAATCTCTGTTTATACATAATTGCCACCAACATTCCAGGCATGGATTTTAGTCCTTTCCTAAATGGAGAAGTTGAACAGGTAAATCATGTATTTTTTTTTCTCAGTAGGGTTTGTTGCAACGATGATGGAAAAATGGAGAACTAGACATATTCTTCTCATTGCTATGGAGAAGATGACTTTGATTTAAGCTCCTAAAATACCCTCTTGCATCTTCAAAGCAGGGTGAACATGGTGTGCCCGGGGTGGATCTTCCGTGATTTTCTCCTGCTCAGAGTAGCCAGGAGGAGCCTCTATTTGATTCGCCTCTGTCCAGCTCCTAGTGAGCTGTCTTTTTCCTGAATATACAGCCTTCTGTTTGGTCAAGTGTAAAGATAGTGAGACAGTTAAGCAGATCTTGTATATACTCATAAGAGCTTATGACAGCTTCTGTTATTCCGCATTTCCAGCCTATCGTTCACATTATTATGAAATGAATACTTACCCCCTTGCGTTAATCTATGTTTCCACCCTGATGACAAGGTGAAATTACCCATTAAGAAAAACCTAGCCAGAGGTGAAAAAAACAGTTTTCTACTTCTCTTTTAGACCTCACAAGAACTTGATGAGTTCAATCCCAATCCCAAATTGGGAATTTTAAGCTCAAATTCCATTTCCTTTCAGCCCAAATCTGACGTCCTTATGCAAATAAAATAAGGGCTTAAAGATGCTTTTAAAAAACCTTCTCCTGGGTTTTGGATGCTAAAAATGTTTTATTAAAAAAAAAAAAGTTCAATGAACTAAGCTTAAATGAATCAGAAAACATGGGTCAAATTTTCCTTAATATACACCTGGGTTGGAAAATTAAGGGAAAAGTACTAGGGAAAGTCAACCCTGAATATTCATTGGAGGGACTGATGCTGAAGTTGAAGCGCCAATGCTTGGCCTCTTAACGCAGACTCATTGGAAAATATCCGGATGCTGGGAAAGATTGAAGACAAAAGGAAAAGAGGGCGGCAGAGGATGAGATGGTTAAATAGCATCAGCAACTCATGAATTTGAGCATGAATTCATGGACATGAATTTGAGCAAATTCCGGGAGATAATGAAGGACAGGGGAGCCTGTCATGTCCATGGGGTCGCAAAGAGTCAGACCCAACTTAGTGACTGAAAAACAACTAGGGAAAAACTTTCCCTGGTTGTTCCAAAATAAGAGCATTCGGGGAAAGCTGGCAACAACTGACAAGTCTAAGGTATAGCCAGTTTCACCCATCTCTTGTTGACAAAACCAGAACCATCATTAGAGAAAGCATGGAGGATCAGGATAGAAGATGTTGGAGAAATAATACTGTTTTTTTGTTTTCTTCCAGAACTTGAAGTTTTGTATTTACACATGATTATTTCACTCTGGTAAGAAAAGAATAGAGATATATTCTAAAAACATTCTAACTTGGCTTCTCATGGTATATTAAAGGCATAATATAGAGGCACAGTCTCAAAGTTTGGAGGTTTAACCCCAGGGAGAGAAAATTATGGTTCTCTCCATTTATCCATGAACCCTGCAGCTGGTAAGACTGCACTCTGTTAGTAATTACACTGAACAGATGAGGGACTTTTTAATTCCTTTTTTTTTTTTTTTTTTTTTTGACCTGCCGTTAAACAAAATTTGCTTGTTTTATTTTTGGTTAAAAAATGATGAGGCAGCACCAACCTCAGTTTCACCCCAGAGCTGTTGATTTTTTCCCCCTCCTTCCTAATTTGTTTCAGACTAGGAGTGCAGAGTCCCATTTTAGTGGGAAACATTTGCTGCCAAGACCTTCAGGGGTTTTATCTGCAGTTTATTTTGTTAACTACAAGCTTTAGATTGTTGTGAGTTTCTTTTTTTCTTCTTCAAACTTTGCAACAGAAAAGTTCATCTTCATATTTTAGGAAACAAATTTAAAGCAAAAAGAAAGGGAAGGATGGGTTTGGAGTAGTCGAAAATGTCAGCAGTCATCTAAAACCAACGATATTTATAAAGAGGAATCATAAAATAATACAAATGAATTCACTGTCTTAAAGGTTTAGGAGCCTGGTCCACACTCCACTCCCACCCTTCCCCTTGTAATTCAAATTTAACACTAATAAAAGAGAGGAACTAAAGATAATTGGCTAGAATCAAGCATTACATAGCAGGCATTTCACAAGCTGACCCAGCTAAGCAACTGCAACTCAGAGCATTTTAAGTTATTAGTTCAGAACAGAAAACAATGGCTCATGAGGTGGAAAGAATGTGCTACAACACCCCCATTGCCCTGGCTGGTATTTATAAAGTTTTGGCAGAATTTCATAGCAAATTTTAAAATAATGTGAAAGTGGCCTGTTTCCGGTTTCTACCCTGCACCATGCCTGTGCTGAGGATGTTGTGGTCAGGGCAAGTGGCCAAGGATTTTGCCTGGCAACAGGAATGGAACAGACAAGTGCTAATAATCCTCATGTATTTGTACAGTGCTTTCTTATTTGATGTTTCAAGGAACTTCATATAGACCGTCTCATTTGGTTCTCATCACAAGCCTGGTAGACCAAGCTGGTTTTATTTTGCTGATGGTGAAACCAAGATTAGCAAAGATGGGGGACTTGGTCAAACCGATGTAGTTGGTAAGAATGGCTGTAGACATTTAATACACTTTTCTGACCCTTCCGTCAGTTCAATTCAGTCACTCAGTCATGTCCGACTCTTTGCAACCCCATGGACTGCAGCACGCCAGGCCTCCCTGTCCATCACCGACTCCCAGAGTTTACTCAAACTCATGTCCATTGAGTCGGTGATGCCACCCAACCATCTCATCCTCTGTCGTCCCATTCTCCTCCTGCCCTTAATCTTTCCCAGCATCAGGGTCTTTTCAAATGAGTCAGCTCTTCACATCAGGTGGCCAAAATACTGGAGTTTCACCTTCAGCATCAGTCCTTCCAATGAATATTTGGGACTGATTTCCTTTAGGATGGACTGGTTGGATCTCTTTGCAGTCCAAGGGACTCTCAAGAGTCTTCTCCAGCACCACAGTTCAAAAGCATCAATTCTTTGGCTCTCAGCTTTCGTTTATAGTCCAACCCTCACATTCATACATGACTACTGGAAAACCCATAGCCTTGACTAGATGGACCTTTGTTGGCAAAATGATATCTCTGCTTTTTAATATGCTGGTCATAGGTTGGTCATAACTTTCCTTCCAAGGAGTAAGCATCTTTTAATTTCATGGCTGCAGTCACCATCTACAGTGATTTTGGAGCCCAAATAAATAAAGTCAGCCACTGTTTCCCCATCTATTTCCCATGAAGTGATGGGACTAGATGCCATGATCTTAGTTTTCTGAATGTTGAGCTTTAAGCCAACTTTTTCACTCTCCTCTTTCACTTTCATCAAGAGGCTCTTTAGTTCTTCTTCGCTTTCTGCCATTAGGGTGGTGTCATCTGCATATCTGAAGTTATTGATATTCCCAGCAATCTTGATTCCAGTTTGTGCTTCATCCAGCCCAGAGTTTCTCATGATGTACTCTGCGTATAAGTTAAATACATTAAATAAGTTAAATAAGCAGGGTGACAATTTACAGCCTTGACATACTCCTTTCCCTATATCTGACCCTTAGAACAAATAATTTTCCTTTGAGATTCAAATGTGGAATAACTACTCCAAATCCTCTTTGTTACCCTCTTTCCTCACTGACCCATCCCAGAATCACACAGGGCTCTGTGTAACTCCCCAGGAGTACCCCTGGAAGAAGGTGAAATTCCAGTGGGTATACCTCAGCAAACCATTCACTTGAGGCTGACTCTCCATTCCATAGAAATTATAGCTCTCAACTAACTGATCAATATTTGTTTAAATCAGTAAAACAAATCATCTCATTTGAAGACCCATGTGAAAACTTCAGGCTTAATGGCATGTTCTGCTGCTATCATTAAAAGCCCAAGTAAATTGGCCAATCTGTAAAATTTTAGCTGAAGAGGTGACTTCTTCTGTGTTATACATTGTATCAGGTGAAATGTGTGCTATGCCCACTAGGTGAATGGCAGTGTGTCCAAAGGAGGAATGGTGGACTGAAAAGAAGAAAGGCTTGGGGCAAGAAAAACCTGGGTTAGTGTCTTATTTCTCCCATTTAACTGTTATGGAACTTCTGGCAAATTATTGTGTCTCAGTGCAACTCAGTGTCTTCTATAACACCATTCATTTAATCTTACAGGATTCTTGTGAGGATTAAATAAGACAGCACATACAATGCATCCCCATAATGTTATCCCCTTTGTTGAATTCTGTTTCAAATATTTTAACTCACCGATACTCCTGGAAGGAACTCTTTCTTCCGCTTTGGTCTTCCAGATGTAGTCCTGGCTTAAAGCTCTAACAGTTGAATTGTCTTGTGACCAATTAGATGGTGTAATTTGCATAAAATAAAATGGCACTGATTTGAAAAATGTTGTGACACAGTTCTGTTTTGTTTTTCCAACAGGAGACCTGTCCACACACTGGTGGGTTGCAGTAAGGATTGAGTGAAGTGGGAAAGAGGTAAACATGTGGAGAAGATACTACTAAATTCTTTAAATATACTATTTCATTGAATCTTCTCAACAACTCAGCATGGAGGATGAAGCAGTTGTATAATTATACAGCAAATAGATCAACTATTTAGATAGCCAAACTCAATAATTAGGACTGAAAGCGTTATTAACTGAGTTTGTAAATGAATCCTTCAGCTATTTATCTTAACTCGCTGCTTCTCTTTGTTCACTGTAAATGTTCTGCCATATGATAATTTATCCCGTTAACTTAATTGGCACTAAGGCCCAATCAGATAATTCAAATCTAAATTACTCACATTGTCTTTCATATTATCCCAACACTAAAAGGATATTCCTACTTCCTTTTGCTTTCTTGCATGAACAGTTTCATCTACAACACAACAACCCACCTACTGTAAAATTGTGAGGATGTATTCTGTCTGGTTTGTCCTATCTTGAGTTAGGAGGAAGGTAAAACTAAGTTTTCAAGCTTTAAAAATTAGATCCTTGACCTTGAGAGGGTGATCTGCATTATCAGCTATTTTAATGCCTTGAGCCAAAGCATTTGCTGTAGGGTTCAAAACAGGATTATTCCAAGATCCTAAGAAACTAAAAACTTTAGTGAAATTTGGCAGGCAGTTATACTGAAAAGTTATAGTAGATATGTGGTTCTGTGAGAATGAAGGAGTATCTACTTAAAATATAAGCCAAGTTTTCCATTTTAGATGACTTTTCAAAGTTGAGGTTTCTTTCAAAACTAAATATCATAATACAATCCTCTAAGGGGGGGAAAAAACACAGATCTAAAGTTATAATTTTTTTAAATCTCTATAGACTCATCATCATTATTTTATTCTCATCCACCAAATGTTTTAATTATCTGTTTAGATATTCTTCCCACTCTTGATATATACTGGATTTAATATAAAAGCAATATATTCATGGATATTACTACTTTTTTGAACTAGACAACATTCAACAGAACATGAAAATACATTGATAAATACAGTGTAGATTTCATATATATGGTACCTTTCAAGAACTAAATAGAACTAAAATTAAAGCTGGGGAGATTCAAGAATCAACATATGTCTTATGCAGAATAAAACTGTTAATTTCATACAATCTTAAAAGCATTACTCAATTTTATAACCACAGAAATGTAGGATTTTAGACAACCCTATGCCATTTCAAAGTTGTGGTTTTGAGTATTTCCAGTTCAAACCTCTTTCCTGGATTAAAATTAAGGCATTCATGTACCATTTGGCTGGGGTACCTACTTAACTGGAGATGAAAGGTGATTCTTTCTAGAAGCATGCAAGTATACGAGGTTTTTTCCCAAACATGCCAGGTATATGCCACAAAGTGTAGGAACTGGGCCAAGAATTTAAAATAGAATTACTATATTTTCTCTTCTCTCAACTGTATTTTTCTTACACATGCTGAACCACCAAAGGTTGAGGGTGAAAGGATTTTAGACCTATCCATTTTAACTTGCTGTAAATTGGATCAGTTCAGCCAAATTTTCTTACATGCAAGAACAGATGGTATGATATTTTATCATAAAATGACTTTTCCTTTGCTTTACTGTAAAAAAATTCCAACCCCAAAAGACAGTATATTTTTCACAGACCTGTGGCCTGTTATAATATGAGCTTGTTTTAGCTCCCTGATCTAATTTGTGGTTGAGTATGGCTTTTTTTGTGTCTGCAGATGTACAAAACGAAAAAGCCCTTTTGCAAATGGAAATATCTTTTTCTGTTTGCATGATATATGTGTGTTTAAGAAAAGGGAAAAAAGAGTTTACCCACATTTGTAAGGGAGGTTCCAATTGTTCAGATAATGGGCTCCCTACTTTACTCGTCAGCACATTGTTCTTTCACTTAAAATTAATTATAGAACATTCTCGAATGTGTACTTTCTGCCTGTGTGTACACAGAGTGGACAGTTGAAGAAATTACTGGAATATTTCCAGCAGAAAAATACTTTATTTAAAACATACAAGTGATTAAGGGAAAGCAGAGAATTTTGTTTGAATTATTAAGAGAACCGTATGCTGTTAATTTCCTTTTAGTGTGAGTGGACTCATCTTTTAAATAATTCATATTTCCTTGTGACCAATTTTTCTTCTTTTGCTCATATGTACTTTAGAGATGATTATTGAAGCTGAACCTGTCACACCTTACCATAAAAATTTAAGAATATTCAATGAATTTCACAATATCCCAGTATTTTCATTCTTCCCTCTGTCTACAAGGTATGTTCTCTCTCAGTCTGTATCACATTCTATACCACCAAATTGATAGAGTCAAAGAAATTCAGTGTTTTGGTTCTTTTTTTTTTTTTTTTTTTTTTTTTTGCAGGGGGCTGCTGTCTATGTGTGTGTTTTGTTTTCCATTTGAGAGATGGAGAATTTAGCTTTTGTTTCTGTTTCACAACTAGTTTCCTTAGACGATTCTGGAATCTGTTACCACATGAAATTCTGAACCAGGAAGGGGAGAATGAAGCCAAATCAAGGTATCCATTTAGCATGAATCTTTCTACAATGTGTGTTAATTAGCAATTGTAGGTGGTCTTGGTAGAGAGACGAATAATTGAACGGGACAGAAGTCACAATTCCCAAAGTGGACTTGCTAATCCCTAGGCACTGTCACAGTATCAAGAACATACCGTGTTGTTCAGCTAAATTCCTCTATACACCTACTCCCGAGGTGAGGAGGTCATTCAGGCTTTGCAATCCAGGTGCTGTCTGTCAAAAGCACCAAATTTAGTCCCAGGCAACTGAAGGAAACTGTGTCAGGCCCGTCTTGAAGCATCTTTCTGATTCACAGCCAAATGACAATGTTCCATGAAGGGTTTGCAATAAAGAGTAATATGTTGGGGAAATTAAATCATGAATTGGAGCTGTTAATTACACACATGTTGGTTTAAAGCCGAAGCAAATACTTCTATCTGCCCTTTGTTGCCCATTTTGCATGCCTGCCTGTTCTTCCACTGCTGCTGCTCGGTCTGTTTCTCTCTAATCTCCCGACCACTTCCACTACCCAATGCTAAGCACTAACACAAATGTAAAATGTAAATTGTGGCCTAGATTGCTGCTACTTGGGTGCGGAGAGAGATGCCAGCTTCTGTAACAGCCTAGCTTGTGCCTGGGATCAGCTTCTACGTCCTCACTGACTGACAACCTCTTCTGATTCATCTCGTTCCTCTTTGGTTTCCCATCCAAGTTTGCTCTTTGGCCAAACGTGCATTTCACACACTGATTTATCTGTGTTTTCCTTGACACAGAAGAGAACACATCTACACTTGAGGCTTCCAAGCCAACTTACTTTACTTTGCATTGAAATTCCCTTCTTTGCTTTTTCTTCCTCATACAGCCTGAAGTGTGATTTAGCCAACACTTCCCTCCAGCAATAATTATCTATCTAACCATGTCATCCCCCTATTGTTGAGGTGTGATTGATCATGATAATATACTAACCTAACTCCATCCCTGTCCTCTAAGAGCTTATTATCAAAGAAGTGGTTTAGAAATTCTGAACTCTAAGGCTACTGTCAAGTTAAAAAAGGGAACACTACAGGCCCAGGCACAGGCATGCCAGCCCAGTGTCCCTGGAGGATGGTGAGCAGGTCAGGCTGGTGAGTGATAAGGCAGAATAAGGTGTCACTTCTTGGCCTTTTGGCTAAGATCAAGTGTAGGATGGGGACTTCCCAGGTAGCACAGTGGTAAAGAATCCACCTGCCAATGTAGGAGATGCAAATTCCATCCCTGGATCTGTAGGATCCCCTGGAGGATGAAACGGTAACCCACTCTGGTATTCTTGCCTGGGAAGCCCCACGAAGAGGAGACTAGTGGGCTACAGTCCATAGGGTCACAAAAGAGTCTGACACGACTGAGCACACAAGGTCTAGCAGGCGAGGAGCTGAAAAGAAAGATGATGTTCCAATCATGATGGTGCTTAAGCATTAAGAATTTGGATTTCATCCAGTAAGCAGTAGGAGGAAATCGGTGGACATTTTTCTCCAGAGACAGTACTCACTTCATTTTTCAGAAGGGAAAAAAATAAAAAGTTCTGATGGTGGCTACAGAGAATTAACTGGGGATGGGAAAAACGAGTGAGAGAAAAGCTATTGCCACCATTAGGACGAGAGATGCCGTGACCTAGTTTGAGGTAGTGCGAGTGGTGAATGGAGAGAAGGGTGTGCCTGGGAGCATTTGTGAGACAAAGTGATGCAATGGTACTTAGTGTCCTACTGATGTGATGGATGAGAGAGAAGGGTTTATAGTGGATAGATAATGACTTCCTTAACTAAAAGAGGCCTGGATAAAGAACAGATGTTGCTCAGTAGTATCCAAATCTTTAGTTACAAAGAATCTGAGGCACTTAGGAGCCCCCAAGACAAGATGCCTGTAGATCAGCCTTGCCCAACCTTTCTGCCACCAGGAATCGGTTTCATGGAAAAGTTTTTTCACAATAAGGATGGGAGTATGGTTTCGGGATGATTCTAACTCATTACATTTATGGAGCACTTTATTTCTATTATTATTACATTGTAATATACAATGATATAATTATACCATTGTCACTTGCCCCTCAGTGATAGGCTTTTGATATAAGCCTGCAAGCAATTGATCAATCCTCTCTTCTAATGATAATCTGGACTTGCAGCCCCTCCCCAGGGTGAGCATCACCGCCTCAGTTCCACCTCAGATCCGAAGGCATTGGATTCTCTTTAGGAACGGAGCAACCTAGATCCTTCGCAGTGCATGGTAGAGTTCTAGCTCCCAAGAGAATCTAATGCTGCTTCTCATCTGGCAGGAGGGGAAGCTTCGCTGGAAATGTGAACAATAGGGAGTGGCTGTGAGTATGAATAAGCAGCTCCACCACGGACTCACCTCCTGCTACGTGACCCTGTATTGGTCTGTGGACCCGAGGGGTTGGGGATCCCTACTTCAGATAGTTGAAAACACAGCTGGGTTTGGAAGGGTCAGAGCTGAAGAAAGACACAGATGATCATCAAAGCCACAAGAGTTCTTAGAATTGCCTACAATGAGAGTGGAAGGTGAGCAGAACTGAAAACAGAACCGTCAAAACTACCAGCATTTAAGGAGGAGGCAGTGGGGGGAAAGCCAGTGATTGAATCCGAGAAGAAATGAATTGAAGAGAAAATCAGCATAGGAGTTTGGAGTCAGTACATGCAAACTTACATATATCAATAGAATAGATAAATAACAAGGTCCTCCTGTGCTGTACAGGGAACTACATTCAATTTCCTGGGATAAACCATAATGGAAAGGAGTATGAAAAATAATATATATATACACACACGCATATATATGTATGTATATATGTACACATGCACATATATATATGTATGTGTATATATATGTATTTGTACATGTAACTGAGTCACTTTGCTGCACAGCAGAAATTATCACAATGTTGTGAATCAAATATACCTCAACTTAAAAATATATTAAAAAATAAAATAAAATCCATTATCAAAGAAAAGTCAGGTCAGGGTTCTTGCTATAACATTCAAAGAGTGAGCTTGCCAGCTGAGGGGCTGGAATGCAGGCTACAATGGAGTGTGTAGACGCCACTGCTAGGAGTCAAAGTGGGCATCACCTCATCTGAAAGGTTTTCCTCCCTGAAAAATGTTACAACCCCAAACAGGCTTTGGGAGTCAGTATCTAAAAGTTTCATTTGAGTTGGGAATGTTGGTTTTGAAACAAGCAAAATACAATGGGGATTTTCCAGATTATTCATGTTATTCAGTCCTTAAGAATGCACGCAGCAGTGAATTAAAGCAAAAGTGTTCTCAGCTCAACTAACGAATAGGATAGTATTCTTTTTTATGTTTCATTTAACAAGCATCAAGCTGACATAAGTTGGTTTGCCTTTTTGTGTGTGTGGTTTTGTTTTTTCCTTACTGATGTATATTTTCACTTTTGTTATTAGCTTGGGAATTCTGGGGACTATTTACTGTGATGGATGAACAATCAGAAAATCATTACTTAGGTCTATACTGGGGAGAAATACTGTGTTACATCTATGGTGGATACTTCTGTTCTCAAACTAATGCTTTATTTATTTAGCTGTTCATTTTGGAAACATGAAAAGCATGTTTTAAACTCCCCAAATTAGCCTTGGGAACAGATGAATAAATATGAAAACAATTTATCCCTTTAACAGCCTAATAAAATATGTTTTCATTATGCTAACTGACCCTGATAAATTCAATAGCCGTCAGTTAAATATATCCATCATCCTGGGGAAGTATATCCAAATGTTTGTTCATTTTCTCATCCTCAGTGTCCTTGGTCACATAATGATCACTAATTGTGACATCTATAATGTTATAGTTTTTTGGCTTTCAGTTTTAAAAAAGAATTGGTAAGGTATTGCTTCACTTCAACAAAAAGAAAGCTTTGAAACCCTACTTTAAGCTATTTTCCAAATTTTGATTTAAGCTCATTGGGTTCTGTCCAGTTCCTTTAGATTTTCTCAACAGCCACTTTCCTTTTACTGTTACAGAGTTAACCGTATCACTTTGGATTTCTAAGTAGGAAACACCAGGCACTGACTTGCCTCTCAGGTGGTAAAGTTGTGAATTCAGCTCCTCGCTGTCAGCAGTGACAACCACATTTTCTAAGGATGCCCAATGGATAGTATAGGACATGGAACATCAGTTTTTGTTCCTTACTCTGCATTTCAGGAGGATTACCACTCGGGATAAAGGAAGGAAAACAGAACCTCTCTAGGTGTGGGGTAACCTGAGTGCCTCAGGCTATCACTCAGATTGAGGTGAGGGCATCGATCAGGACCCTGAGAATGGCAAGCTTAAAGTGAGCCTTCCCACAGCCAGACCAAGGCGGCCACTCTAGGTCGGCCTCAGGGGCAGGCTTGGGGGACATCGTGGTGACTCTCCCCAGTGAACGAAAGTGTACGGGTACCTGCGCATGGCTAATATGCAGCACAGGAGAGGCTCTTCAGCCTTGTCTGGTTCTTCATTCAGTAGCCTGTCACGTGATTTTCCCTTCTAACCCGCCTCCACGCGGCATCGCCACTCCAATCTCTAAAACCAGGGCCACGTGCTCCTGTTTGCACATCTGGCCTGGGCAAGCCTGGCTCCAATTTAAAAACCTACATGTTGGTCCAATTTCATTATTGGACAAGGAAATTCTGTTAACCGGTGGGCTCATTTGCATATCATTACCCAGAATGCCTACCCAGTTCACAAATGTTTCCCAGACCCAGAGTGAAGAGAGGGTGGGGGAAAGGTGATGCTTTGGAAACAGAGATGTGTGTGTATGTTACTCAAAACTCTTTTCCCTCTGTTTTCTATTAAGCAAGAAAATGTAATACAAATTTATGAAATTTTACCTGAGAGAAAAATTTTCACCTGACTTTCAGGAAATTTAAGCAAATGGAGACCAGAAAAACTCACCACCAGGTAATTCTCTATTTATGCAGATAAAAGATACAGTAATAAAAAACTTCCATACTTTATTTCAAACATTTTCTAAAGAACTGTCTTTCTTGGGCATCAAAACACTTTTTTTTTTTAAAGTGATGTTAAATTGATAAAAGTGAAGGGCCTCAGTGGAACTAAAGTTTGAAAAGCCACAGTAAGGAAGGTTTTTAATTGGATAAGTGTCAGCCACATCATTCTTCTCTACAAGCCTGAGCTCATTTAGTCACAATGTAAACTTCTGTATTGTTTCCTGAAAAATATCTAAAGGACTCTGGGCAACAGCTGGGAAACTAGGCTCTTGGTACAAAAAAAAAACAAAAAAAAAAAAACAAAAACAGACTACTTAGACTGTCCACAGTTAAAGATTTCAGGGTTGGTTTTTCTGCTTACATTTTACAGTTTTTTATGCTTTACATTTTATTTTACAAAAGGAAGAAATGCTTCATCCACAACAGAAAGACCAAAAAAAAAAAAAAGAAGAAAAAAATGAAATAAAATAGTACTATAATTGCTTTGGGGACCGAAGTTAAAACGCAGGTGTTTTGAGGGGAACATAAACATTTTTTCCTAAATGAGGCGTTGAGGGCTGGGAGAAGGGCAGTAAAATTAGTGGAATTACTGCCTGATTTTAACCAGATGATTGCTGCAGTTGGACACCAGCGAGTTTTCATTAGGGACTCTAATTTACAAGCCATTCAACACATTCCAGTGGAACACAACAACTCCCCCAGGTCCTAAAGAATGCCAGCTCTCCCACTTTATGGCAGAGAGGCCGAACTGCAAGGCTTTTAAAGGCCAGCATGACGAGGGAATGGAGCTCAGTCTCTGTGACCTGGGGATGATCACATCTCATCGTGGTCTCCCAGAAGGAGACCATAGCAGGGAACCGACTCCGGACGTGCAGTTCAACCACAGCTTGGGAACATGTGGGCCCTCAGTGGTGTGCTGGCAGCCGTGGTGTGTCAGAAGATGTCCTTGTGATACTCCAGGAATGTTGTTTGTTTGCACAAACAAGTGATAGGTTCCCTTCTAATTTGCAACTAGAAAGTGATGTCTAACCTTTTTCCCTTCGACAATCGGTATTGCTGGCCATGCAGGATAAACAATTTTCTAATGTTCCATGGCATGGAGTCAGGATTTCTGTGGCCTCGCTGACATGTGCATCTAGTCAGTTTATGTATTTTTATTGCGATTTGTCAGGGCTGGAAAGCAAATGTGGCAAGGTCAGGAGTTCACGTTCTGCTCATCATTTCATACCTGCTCTAACCTCAACAAGGTGAGAAATTGTATGAAACCATCCCAAATCAAGCTCATCTCTGAAAGAGGAAGCAGCAGTGTGTCTTGGCAAAGCCTGAAGAGCTTTTTTATGTAATCCAAAAGACAGACAGAGCAGGTCTAGAGCAGTTGGGGTCCTGAATATCTTGGGATCAAAGCCTGGTGTCCTTAAAGCGTTAGAAGTAAAACTTGCAGAAATTAACACAGTGCTAATTGGAAGAGTTGGTCAGGATCAAGCCACTTAATCCTTCTACAGTCACAGAATCACTACAACTATTGAAAGTAGCCTGAAGTTTGCAGGGTTGGAATTCACTCACTGACCATTGGTTAGATTTGGCCATAATATTAGGAATAGTTGGCAATTCATTTGTCAGGTCATATTTCCATGTTTTACCATTTAAAAAAAAGTTCCTTAAAAAACTAAAAATAGACCTACCATACAATCCAACAATCCCACTCTTGGGCACATATCCAGAGAAAAACTTGGCTCAAAAGTATACATGCACCCCAATATTCATTGCATCATGGTATACAATAGCCAGGACAAGAAAGTAACCTAATTGTCCATTGACAGATGAACTGGTAAAGAAGACGTGGTACATATAGACAGTGGAATACTACTCAGACATAAAAAAGAAGGAAATAATTCCATTTGCAGCAAGATGGATGGACCTAGAGATTACCACACTAAGTGAAGTGAGTCAGACAAAGACAAATATCATATGATGTTACTTATATGTGGAATCTTAAAAAAGAAAAAGAAAAAAAAAGAATGATACAAATGAGCTTATCTATAGAATAGAAGCAGATTCACAGACAGAGAATGATATTATGGTTAAGGGGCAGGGAAGAGGGATAGACTGGAAGTTTGGGATTGACAAGTACGCACTGCTATATTTAAAATAGGTAACCAACAAGGTACAGGAAACTTTGCTCAACATTCTGTAATAACCTAAGTGAGAAAAAATTTGAAAAAGAATAGAAAAAATAAAATAATTCAGGAATGCATCTATCAGTCTTTCAATGTCCTGCAAATATCCAAGTGTGTCCTGATTAGCCCTATTTGATCTTTCCCTTTTATCTGTTTGCTTCTGCTGGTGGAGGTTGATAAAACCTCCATGATCTAGAGAATCTTAATGCTTGTGTTTGTTTCTATTTTAGCTACATGTGATTCTATACTGTGGTTGAAAATTAAAGATTGTTCTGCACACTAGCCAAGTACTTCTGTGGTAATTGGCAAAAAACAATCAGTGTTAAACAACCAGTTGAAGGTCTCTTCTGGGGTCACAAAACCACAGAGCCTCATTTTCTGAAACTTGGATTTCAAGAGCTGGTATTAAAGAAATAAATATTTAGTAAGTAGATAGTCCATTGAAGGTACAGGATCACTTTTTATAAATTCATGACTGAGAATTATTTGTTTTATTTCATATTATATTAGGGGGAAAGAAAGTTAATAGTTTTTCATTATTTGGTTTCTCCAATTCTATGCCAAAGCCTTTGACTGTGTGGATCACAATAAATAGTGGAAAATTCTGAAAGAGATGGGAATACCAGACCACCTGATCTGCCTCTTAAGAAACCTATATGCAGGTCTGGAAGCAACAGTTAGAACTGGACATGGAACACCAGACTGGTTCCAAATAGGAAAAGGAATACATGAAGGCTGTATATTGTCACCCTGCTTATTTAACTTATATGCAGAGTACATCATGAGAAATGCTGGGCTGGAAGAAGCACAAGCTGGAATCAAGATTGCCAGGAGAAATAACCGCAGATATGCAGATGACACCACCCTGATGGCAGAAAGTGAAGAGGAACTAAAAAAAAAAAGCCTCTTGATGAAAGTGAAAGAGGAGAGTGAAAAAGTTGGCTTAAAGCTCAATATTCAGAAAATGAAGATAATGGCATCTGGTCCCATCACTTCATGGGAAATAGATGGGGAAACAGTGGAAACAGTGTCAGACTTTATTTTTGGGGGCTCCAAAATCACTGCAGATGGTGACTGCAGCCATGAAATTAAAGGATGCTTACTCCTTGGAAGGAAAGTTATGACCAACCTAGATAGCATATTCAAAAGCAGAGACACTACTTTGCCAACAAAGGTTTGTCTAGTCAAGGCTATGGTTTTTCCAGTAGTCGTGTATGGATGTGCGAGTTGGACGGTGAAGAAAGCTGAGCGCTGAAGAACTGATGCTTTTGAACTGTGGTGTTGGAGAAGACTGTTGAGAGTCCCTTGGACTGCAAGGAGATCCAGCCAGTCCATTCTGAAGGAGATCAGCCCTGGGATTTCTTTGGAAGGAATGATGCTAAAGCTGAAACTCC
This sequence comes from Bubalus bubalis, assembly GCF_019923935.1. Classification (NCBI taxonomy): domain Eukaryota; kingdom Metazoa; phylum Chordata; class Mammalia; order Artiodactyla; family Bovidae; genus Bubalus; species Bubalus bubalis. Next base: position 59,295,802 of record NC_059176.1, read on the forward strand.
AGTCCTTTGGCCACCTCATGCGAAGAGTTGACTCATTGGAAAAGACTCTGATGCTGGGAGGGATTGGGGGCAGGAGGAGAAGGGGACGACAGAGGATGAGATGGTTGGATGGCATCACCGACTCGACGGACATGAGTCTGAGTGAACTCTGGAAGTTGGTGATGGACAGGGAGGCCTGGCGTGCTTCAATTCATGGGGTTGCAAAGAGTCGGACATGACTAAGCAACTGAACAGAACTGAACTGAACTGAATTCTATGCTAAAACTGAAGTATTTGTTTCCAATCACAGAAAATAATCTTTTACACATTTGTGAAAATTTGACTTCTAACTTGCCAAAGAATCAGGCCATTGTGATTTTCATACTTGCCTATTAAATTGTTCAGGACTCTCAGTGAGAATTCTGAGTAGTGAATTTTGAGGTTATCATTACCTACTACATGGCATGAAGAATACCATTATCTTGAGAAAAATCATCAGATGTCCACTTCACTTCATGCTTATTGAATGGTCTGGCCACTGGAAGTCCCTTTTAGGCACCAAAAGATGTCCCAGAATATTCTGTGGAATACTTTTGATTATTCATATTTTTGGAAATATCTTTAAAATATTTGCCAAGGCTTTATTCATGCTGAACTTGATTACTTTTTCTGATATTTTATTTAGCTGCAATTTAAATCCAAATTGTTCATTACAAAAAAATAAGAAATCAAGAGCTCTACAGTAATTATTTTTATTTTTCTCTTTTTCATTTCAACAAGTGTGCTTTTAATTAGGTGACTCAGCTGTTAGGAAATTTGTATTTTTACATTTGAACATAACTATGTCAATAGTTGTCCAGGTAGTCTCAGGTGTTTGGAAGTAGGGGTATGTAGGGCAGCAGGAGGGGGGAATCAGGACAGTGAAGAACCCTTGAAAGGAAAAAAAATAACAGTATTTCTCTTTTATGTTCCTTTTTAAAGTGACTTTATACAGAATTTAACTTAAAAAGAAAAAGACGGAAACTCTAAGAAGAAGATAAAAATAATTTGTAATCCCACAACCCAGAGAACTGCCATTTTGCCATATATCTTTCTAGATTTTAGAACTATTGCTCTCATTACATTAGTTTGCTTTGTAACTGTCTTGTTTTTTTAAAAAATTTAATAGTATATTAAAGACACCTTATCATGGAAGACTTTTCTGAACCAGGATTTCTGATAACTATAAAGGTATTCCATTACATGTATAAGTTCTACCCCACTGTTTGGGTTTTGGAGATTCACTATTATAAATAATACCACATAAATGAAAAATACATTGTGGTGGATATTTATGTTTACTCTTTGGTTATAATTCTGATTATTTCCTTGGGGAGATTTCAAAGATAAAAACTTGAATTTTTAGGTAAAGCATACGCACTTGCCTAGGGCTTTTGATTTACAGTAACAAATTGTCCTCCAGAAATGTTCTACTACACCAGTTTTCACACTCATCAGCAGTGTTGGGGAGAGTATTTTGGCCCACAGAGGGTTTTGTTTGTTTGTTTGTTTAATCTGTATGTTTAGTAAGAAATCTATGAAAGCTTCAGAAATACAGTCTCAACAGGGTAGATTATCGTTCTGCTTTATCAGTTGCTATCTATTGCATGCAAATAGTAGTAAATCTCTTTGACCGACTTCGTGTTGTCCGTTTACTTCACATCCCTCATCCAATGTGATGCTTACAGGAATCCTGAGACGTAAGCTAGGTCCTCATCCTCCTGCGTTCAGATGTGAGAAGGGGAACAGCCTGCTAGTCACAGGTCCGTTGTTGTCATTTAGTCACTAAGTCACGTCTGACTCTTTTGCAACCCCATGGACTGTAGCCCTTTGTCCATGGAATGTCCCAGACAAGAATACTGGCATGGGTAGCCATTTCCTTCTCCAGGGGATCTTTCCAAACCAGGGAGAGAACCTGAGTCTCCTACTTGACAGGCAGATTCTTTACCATTGAGCCATCTGGGAAGCCCAGTCACAGGTCTGCTGCTGCTGCTGCTAAGTCGCTTCAGTCGTGTCTGACTCTGTGCGACCCCATAGATGGCAGCCCACCAGGCTCCCCCATCCCTGGGATTCTCCAGGCAAGAACACTGGAGTGGGTTGCCATTCACAGGTCTCAGTTCAGTTCAGTACAGTTCAGTCGCTCAGTCGTGTCCGACTGATGCAACCCCATGAATCGCAGGACGCCAGGCCTCCCTGTCCATCACCAACTCCCAGAGTTCACTCAGACTCATGTCCATCAAGTCAGTGATGCCATCCAGCCATCTCATCCTCTGTCATCCCCTTCTCCTCCTGCCCCCAATCCCTCTCAGCATCAGGGTCTTTTCCAATGAGTCAACTCTTTGCATAAGGTGGCCAAAGTACTGGAGTTTCAGCTTCAGCATCATTCCCTCTAAAGAAATCCCAGTCTACCGGGTATCAAAGCCTGGCCTCCAACTGTACTCTGTTTTATTTCAAACTCCAGGCCCTGAACTAGTGCAAAACTGCCTGCTTATGTCTTGTACTGAAAACTACCTATTAACCAAAGGCCAAATATCTCTGTCTGTCATGCTCTGTGGTTTTGCCACTGACTGGTTGGTAGCCCAGGATAGGGATGCTCTCCCCAGAAATGAATGTCGAAAGGCTAATCGACTCCATCTCTAGATTCATGTTTTCACACCTTTTAAACTTTTGCTGCAGCCAGGGGGACGGGCTGCATCTGGGCTCTGTTCACGCTTCCTTCGGAGGGCCTGCTGAGCATATCCTACTATACAGGAACAACAAACACACTGAAGAGGCTTCTGCCAACAACGCTCTCTGAGCTGCTGAAAGAAAAACACATCACCGAAGGCAGAGGAATGTTTAGCCTGAACTCAAAGATGGAATTTTCTTTTCTTCTCCTATTTTCAAGTTGTTGGCCCTGTGATATTTAAACTTTACCCAAATGTATGTGCAGCCAGATGGACTATGAGATTATTGGGATTTGATCAGATAAACCACAAACCTGGATGAGCTCATGTTATTCCAGATGCATTATCTCCTAATCTTCAGGAAGAGGCCCATTCAGTGTGAAGGGGCATGGAGAGACGGTCCCTGATAGAACAGGAATAGCCATGTCTAATCCCCACTCTGCCCGGGAAGGAGAACGTTCATCTACCTCCCATGTCAGGGCAAGAAGCAGAATTCCTCTCAAATTCTTTAAACACTGCAAAGCAAAGATGGATAGTCATCCCTAAATATGATTCATTCTGGAATTACTAAAAATGGAATTCATTGTACAGAAGGAAAATGATAAACAATTTTAAATTCCAAAGACAAGGGAATGTTTTTGGTTTGATAACCCCAAAGAGTAGGGCTTCTGACAAGAGCTGGGGGAATGTACATGTAATAATTAAATCTAATTAGTTTAATCATTAGAATAATCAGGTATTTAAGAAAATAAATGCAGTAATCAATTATGAAAATGATTTGCCATTTAAAATAGAATGTAATATGTGTGCAAATAGTTTTCAGACAGCCAAGATTCAGTGATCTACTTTCTGAATAGTTTTTACCATGGTTTCACTGCAGACTTTTCATTTATAAAGGAAAAATGAGTGTTCATTCATTCAATGAGAACTTATCAAAAGTCAGCATTTTCAATTCATGATTCCTATACCCATGGTTCTTGTAATTGTGTGGATTGTAACATTATTGACATGTTTTATGGAAGCAATTAACTTTTGATAAATGTTCTGAGCTATTTAAGTCTAAGAGAAATGGTCAATGGATATCTTCTAAGTAAGCATTGTCTATCTAGTGGATAGATCTTTATACCTATCTGCCATTGTGTCTCGCAGTTTCTCCAATTTCAATGTTCTCATCTTTAAAATAATTAGGAGACAGAAGGTGGGACTAGCTGATCTCCAAGTACCCTCCCAGTTCTTATAAAACATGATTTTAAGTATTTATTGCACAATCCCATTGCATAAGATGCTAACCTGCATATAGCTCAGTTCTGTCCTGACTTTGAGAGTACAGCAAGATGGAACCATGAGATACTAAATGTTCCATGATAAATTTTTAAAGGTTCTCCAAAGCAGATAGCCCCTTGGTTATTCTTAGAGCAGTTAAATCTTCCTGAAGCTCATAGAAGACGCAAGTTGTATCTCCTAAAACAACCCAATTTTGATGATTTTCCTAACCTAATGTAATCTTTCTGTTGTTATTTCTCAGTTTTCCATTTGTGAACCATTTTTCTGTGGGTATAATCATTATATTTTGTCGGCAATTCACTCTCCCATCATTACTGCTTTTAAGGTGTTATATTAACCCTATTTGGGGTGCATGAAGATGTGTATTTGGCACATTGCTGAGTTCAGATTGATTGGATTTGGTTGTGGTCTGAAAGGCCCATTCCTTTATTCAAGAAGGGTGTATTGAAATCTTACCATCCTGTCACCACAACCCACACATCAGACAGTCAATTAGATTTATTAAACTTCACAGGGCATAAAATAGACACATATTAGTTGAGTTAGTGACTACCAGTCTAAACTAGCTTGACCTGGGACTTTCCTGGTGGTCCAGTGGTTAAGATTTCACCCTCCACTGCAGGGGATGTGGGTTCAACCCTTGGTTGAGCAGCTAGGATCCCACATGCCTTGCAGCCGAAAAACCAAAAAGATTTTAAAAAGGAAATAGAAGCATTATTGTAACAAATTCAATAAAGACTTTTAAAAATGGTCCACATCAAAAAAAATCTTTTAAAAAAAATTTAAAGAATAAAAAATAAACTAGCTTGACCCAATTCAAATCTTCCATCAGATTTTTAGTGTTCTATTCAACTGCTTCACTTTCCATTGCTCTCAGCTGTTTTTTTCTTTTCATTCATTATTTTTTGTACTTTCTTTCATTTTTCTTTAAATTTTTATAATAAAAGATTTTTTGTCAGCTATTAAATATATCTAATAATACATTGCACTTATTATATTGTTCTGTTACTCAGAACCCTTCAACCACTTTAAATCAAGGTGCAAATATTGCAGCCTGGGGTTCAATAGATTTTGAAGGCAAGTCTTCAAAATCTAAGGCAACTCAATTTCCAATCATATTTCTAAATAATTTCTTTCTGTTCAGCCATACATCCCTTATTTTTTCCTGAATATATTGTGTAGGGTCCCACCTCCGTAGCAATAGTTCCTTCACCAGCTTCCTTCTCTAGGCAATTCTTTTAGACTTGCCAGATTTTCAGGCTGAAATTGCAAAGCCGATCACCCAAGTATATAAGTGACCGACCTGTCTTTGGTATTCTCACGAGATTTTTTGTTTTGTCCATAGGATGCTAAGTCAACTGTTTTCTTATATTTTCACCTTTTTATTTGTTTTCTGATCTTATCCAACCCAAGATGATACATCTAGTAATTGGCCAGGCTAGTATGCAAATATTCATCAGCCTGGTTACAAACCCCCTGCTCTTTCTACTTATCATTAAGAGAAAATATGAAAGAATTATCAGAATTTAAAAGACTAATTTTAAATGGAAGACAGAGAGAAATGAATACTATCAACAGAAATAAGGTAGACTTTTTATGGGTTTTAAAGACTCTTTATAAGAGCTGACTCATTGGAAGAGACCTTGATGCTGGGAAAGATTGAAGGCAGGAGGAGAAGGGGACAGTAGAGGATGAGATGGCTGGATGGCATCACCAATACAATGGACATGAGTTTGAGCAAATTCCAGGAGTTGGTGATGGACAGGGAGGCCTGGCGTGCTGCAGTCCATGGGGTCTCAAAATGTCGGATACAACTGAGCGACTGAATGACAACAAAAGCTCATTCGTAGAACTGATATCTATGACAGAAGACGTCACAAGCAGACCTATCTAATAGGAATATAGAAATTTGTGATCAGAGCTCAAAAATGATCATAGATGATCAGCTACAGGCCTAAGTATGTAGATTATGAAGTCATAATAGTAAGAATCATGGGATTTTAATTTTAAAACTGGTCTTAGAAAATAGCTACCCAACTCCTTTATGTTCTAGATGATATCTTAATGTGAGGCCAACGTGAAGGGAAAATACATCATTAAGAAAAAAGGAAGAGCAAAGGACTGTGCTTTTAACAAAAATCCATAATTTGAGAGCATATGGAAGAAAAGAAACCAGGAGAAGAAAAAAGAAATAGAAAACTAAGATAGCTTGGAGTCATGGCAACTGCAACATTCTCTGATATTAATATAGATTGTATCACCTGATCCGATTTTCAGATCCCAGGGATCTTGCATCTACAGGTCAAGATAATCACCACTGTGAGAGCATTTCAGGTATTAGAAGCCTCATGCAGGAGGTATTTTTGGCACTCGTTAATGAGGATTCCTCCAACAATCTTTTAAGAGCCAAGAGTGCTTTTATAAACAAAATTAATTGATTGAAATATTAGCCTAAATATTGATAAAATGTATAGACTGTAAAAATCCTGAGGTAAGTAGAGTATTAGTCTAATATAAGAATAAATCAAAGGAAAACTTATCCCAGATTGAATATTTCAGTGCTATTTTCAATATTTACTGCCTTTTAAGAAAAGTTCTAGTATACTTTCAGCTATGAAAGTCTTATTATTGTTCTTCCCTGCATCAAAAGCATCTGGGAATATATACACTTTTGTCCTGTCCCAATATCTTGACCTTAGAGCTTTTTTTTTTTTTTTGGTACTTGGAAATCTGGAAATATGTTTCTTGACAATCTCTGTTGATAGTCAATGGCTCCAGTTGCTTTCTCAGACATTAAGTTGTTAATTGGATGTTCATCCAAATATCTTTATCTGAGACAGCCTTCGAGACCTGTGGGAAACTAAAGACCATGTCACAGCAACAACTCTGGTTGTCTACCTTGTATTCACTCTCTCTCTTTTTCTTACTAACAGAACCCAGGTTGCCCAGTAAAGAAATTGTACTTCTCAGCCGTCCCTGCAAATAGAGATAGCCATGGGACCAAGTTCTTGCCAATAAAATATTAACACAAATTGTTGAGTAGGGCTTGGTAGTAGGATCTAACTCAATACACCTTTGTCTATGTCACCCTTTCCAGTCTTCCTGACCATAATGCAGATATGATGACTATAGATGTAATAAGTCATTCTGCAACCATGAGATAACCAGATCTGTGCTAAAGATCTGGTGCGGAAAGGCAGAGCCAGGTCCCGCTCCAGTTTCTAGAAGCACCGTGTTGTGAAAGAAAAAAAAAAAAAATCAAATTGTTTAAACCACTTAAAGCCAAGTACAAATCCCAACTGATTCTAACAGATCCTAATATGTGTATATCAGTGTGTGTCATCACATACGAATGTACATTCATGCCATGCTTTTATTCTAGATAGAGAGATGGAGAATTATTGTCGTCAAAGTCTATTCTATCTCTCTAAATATCTCTTATATTTATCTGGGAAAAAAATGTAGTCCCTTTTATGAGGTCCTCTCTAAAGACCTGTAGTGTGACCTATTTATCCAACTTTCAATTTATGTGTGTGTGTGTGTGTGTTCTGTTGCTTCAGTTGTGTCTGACTCTTTGTGACCCTACGGACTGTAGCCCATCAGGCTCCTCTGTCCATGGGATTTTCCAGGCAAGAATACTGAAGTGGGTTGCCAAACCTTCTTCCAGTGGAACTTCCTGAGCCAGGGATCAGACTCAGGTCTCTTATGTCTCCTGCACTGGCAAGTCGGTTCTTTACCAGTAGCACCACCTAGGAAACCCAATCAATTAATAGAAACACTAAAACCCAAAGGGACCTGGGAAAGTGAAAGTCGTTTAGTCGTGTCCGACTCTTTGTCATCCCATGGGCTATACAGTCCATGGAATTCTCCAGGCCATAGCAGTTTTATTTTCTTGATGCTTCTAGGCAGCATTTAACAAAATATGAGCTATTGATTACTAGTTTTGTCTTGCTAAATGTTCCTCAAAACTTAAATGGGTTCTCTAGATGTTGAGAGTCATGGTATATATTAAAAAATCTTTAAGGAAATGTGTACCAGAGGAACTTGCTTAACTTTGCCTTTTCTGAAGTTATCTCAGTATAAATACTTCTTTTGCAATAAGCCCCTAACATCCCTTAGCCCAAGCTGGCAGTAAACTGGAGGAGAGGCTTAGACCTCTTTGAATATCTGACAGGGAAACACACAGCGAGTGATTACTAAGCAATCGTGTTCTGAACATGTCTTCACAGATGCCAATGGTGTTTGTATTGTCAAAATCTACCTCCAGGAGCTCAAGGGCAAGGAAAAGCCCATCGGTAGTGCTGTTTCTTTATTCGATGTTCCTGTGGCCTCTAGCATAAGTTTAACCTGTTTTGAGTCCCAACATCTAGCTGATGTCTTCAAAAATAATACTAGTGTCTCCTTTGAAGAAGGTAAAGAAATGTTAATAATATGCACTTTGACTGGTCTTGTTTGCAAATATCCTGTAAATATATGTAACTTGAGAGTGACTAAGTGAATTCGCTGTCTTTCAGATGCCCTGCTTTGTACTTGAAGTGCTAGTTAACCTTAGCAAAGAAATTATTGTCAGCAATAAATATTTACTTTTCAAAAATATCCTGAGGAGACTTGAAACAATATGGGCAAATCTCTCTGGTACTGTTTTTTCATTTAGAGATGACAAAAAGTCTGGGGAAGAAGTGACAGTTTTAAAGGCTTTAAAAATATCTAATGCTTTAGGTTTGAAATTGGCAGTGAGCCAGGTCCTGTCTTAAAGGGACAGGCACTTTATTATACTTTCTAATTCTTCCAAAGTCTGTCTTTAGGATATATGAGCTGCCTCTAATATGACTACTCTATTCTCATCCTCTAGTGGTATACTCTGCTCTCAGCTCATAAATTGAAAATTGAGGATCTGTAAATCAGGGCAGACTATTTCAGAGAGCCATTGTGAATTTCAAGTCAAATCTTCCAGTTTATCTTAAATATTTCATCTTAATGTCACCTTAAGAAAAGTCTTTGATTCAAGTAAGTTACAACATCCAGTTCTAAACTGATTACACTTCTCTACTGACCTTCTGCTAGGAGACTGCTTGTTAGCATTAACGTCACTGCTGCTGACCTAGTATTGAACTAAAGGGAGGGACTTAAAAAAAAATTATTTAATGATAAACAGGTAAAGAATAGTAACTCAAATGTGGACAGTCTACTAGCTGTTCTATAGGAAGAAGGAATGGAAAGGATCATTTTCTGTCATTATTTGCTGTTTATATTTTTAATGCCATTTTTTTTAATACCCAGGGTAACAATCAAATTATTCTGGGGTCTGAGTTGAATGATTTGGGTTATATACTAAATTATCTACTCCTAATTAGTTGCCAAACATCTGTTGTAAAAATTAAGCTTATAATTTTCACTTTCTCAGTATATTCATAATCATGTGAGCTTTTGCCAGCTGTGACTGCCCTTGAATGGAATCTGAAAAAAAAAAATTGTTTGCCTCATTTTTCCTTCTTTGGAACCCCACTGTTCAACAGGTTAAATGAAATTGAAGACATTTCCATGTCTGTTTGTTGATACAGGCATCAACATATTCCATCCTTACTCACCCATTAACAAGTTGGATGTTGAACTTTCTTGTCATTTGAGCTAGCATTTAATAACTTGTCAGTTGAAAGGGCTTTAAGTAAACATTTTCATGTAATATTTAATACAATTCAAGAGTACATGCCCTGAGGCCAAAGATGAATAGACAAAAGTAACAAGCCTTCCTCTTTAGTTTTATATATATATATATATATATTTCTACACATCCTAATCCTTTAGTCCTTGAGACTTACAGGCAACAGCCTTAGATCCACAAGAATCCAAAAATAAATAAGGTAGTGATATACGTGATTCCACTTCCTGTACAAGAGCCTCTTAATTGCCTCTCCCCACTCACTCTAGTTTGCTCCCACCCACAGAATCAACAGAGAAGCAGGAGCAAGGTTATTCGCTTTTTTGCCAAAATAACTTGAGATTAACTTGATTTTGAAACTTAAAAACTTGTCAGGTATCCAGTTTTCCCAGAAAGCAAGAATCCCACTTGGGTCAAGGTTGGGGTGGTAGATGAGCTAATGAATCCACACCAGCCCTGCGGCCAGGGGGCCAGCTTGATAGTCTATATCAAGTCATAAAATTTCAAATGACTGAGTCAGAGGTGGCAACATTCACATGTAAACTGGGCAGAGATGCGAACCTATAGAAGAGGAAAGACTAATGGCATATTGGGACACTCACACTTCTACCACTTAATGCATTTAAATTTCCAATTTTGAAAGAACTGTGCCAACCAAGCAAAGAGAACAGAAGACACCAGTATGAAACCCTGGTCGTGATGACAAATATGAGGTAGGGCAAGGACGACAAAATGCAACCTCCCTGTTCAACCAAGAAACAGAATAGGTATTACAGATGAGTTGCATAGACAACGACATGGCCATCACTCCATACAATGGATTCATTGTTTCTGTGCTATTAAGGAATCCCTTAAAAGAATTCAAAAAGTAGAGCAGAGACTTGATTTAGATTTTTGTCTAGTTCAAAATTTGAGCTGCCTAATATAGTTGCTTTTGTAATTAAAAAAAAAATATGCCAATGACATCACCAGAGGACACATAAAGCACTTTTGAAAATAAAAAGAAAATACATGAATCAGAGAGCATGAAAATGGAATATCATCTGTTGTCATCCAGATGTCTAAATAATCTCTATAGTTTCATTGCATACTGTTCATTATTAGCATCCCAATTTCATAGTGTTACAGTGTTTTTTTGGTTTTTTTTTTTTTTTTTTTTAGTTTTTTTACTCCCCTAAAGGCCTTAGCCAAATTTCTTGTCCTTATTTTGGGCCACTTGCAAAAAAACACCTCTTTCTTCTCTCTCCTAAATTTAAAAGAGTGAAGGCTGCACCTCATAACAGTTCAGTTGGCACAGCAGAAATATTACTCACTCCATCTATTGCCTGAGTTTCCACAATGATTTCTGCAGTCCTCTGAATTTCAGGGAACATGTTTTTCAGAATGTATCTGAGATATTAGGTAAGATTTCATTTCTGTAGTCATGACGTTAAGTAAATTTGCATTCAAGAAAGCCAAGAGATTATTATCCAGATTCAACAAATTGTAAATTAGGGGAAAAAATGTGTATCAAATCTAAATTGTAAATTTATTTCAACAAATGTTGAGAATTTCACTATTGATCTACAAACGCACTTCCTATACTATAGGTAATACTCAAAATTCAAAAATCTGATATGATGGTGACCTGTCTACTGAACCCACTCTTTCTTCCTCCATCATGTAGTCAAATGGTTTCTGCCTGAAGAAAGAATCCAGTATCATCCTTATGCTGTTCCCTGCTGGCAAAGAACAAAGTTGACTTCAAAAGAAAATCATTGTCTTGAGCCATTTCTAGTATGGAAGACCAAAGAGCATTTTTTTCAACAGTATTTTTCAAAAGGGCTATTTTACATTAACAGGCCTTGGTAGCACACCAACTGTGGTTATGGAAAGAGTCAGCAGCCACAACAAAAGCCCCAAAGAAAAAGTCTTGAATCCAACCTCCAACTTATTGAATTTGATAGACTGTGTTTGCGTAATTAAATACATTACAGATTATATCTGTCAAAATGTATAATCCTTAATGAGAACAATGCAGGATGACAACATTGGAGCTATTAAGCTATTGGTCCTGGAAACTCCTACATTCATTACTCATTAAGCAAAAGGATGTATTCAGCAAACAAAAATGCTGGTCTTTCACACTAATGGTTGGCACACTGGTATTAATACTTCCTAGCATAAATTATGGACAGTATTCAAAATTGTTTTCTCATTTCCTCTTTCAAGTCCCTAGCTTCTGAGTTCCCTCAATACTCTTCATATATAAAAACAGGTGAAGATAAACACAAAATATATGGGTTTTGTTTGGCTTCTTCACAGTTGCTGATCCCCTTTCCTATATTGGGTTGAATTGAAAATCATCCCACTCTCCCAAGTGTTGATTACACAGTTATCCCAGAGCCCAGGCCTTCCCGGAGAACACCCAGCCTCCTTTATTTAGAAATGGCTTTAAAATCCCAAAACACCTATGTCAGTCCCACTCAAGGCCCTTCATTCCTTCATAAAAACACACTACATTATTAGTCCAATGTACCGTACCAACAACACATGAGCTGTAGCATGGAGGCACTGGCAGAGAACACAGCAGAATCATTTTTATTAGGTTTTGTCTCAGCAGGAAGGAGCAGAGTGACCCCCAGATGCAAAACTAATGGGCAGCAAACAAAGAGGGTAAGACCGGGTTTTTCTTACAAATCAACAGGCTCTTGTTCCCTGGAATTGGTATCTGCCTCACATCCAAGTGACCAAAGTGTTATACCTGGCTGGGTTTAATTTGTTATTTATGTCAGCTTTGCATATTTGTAAGGTTCAAGGGTTTATTGCCCTGGCCTGACCTTGCCAAGTCAGAGTTAACATGTGGTTCTCTGGTAGCAGTTTCTTTCTAATAAACTTTACTTGAAAGAACATGTGTGATAGATTTTGCTCATGATTAAAAAGAACAGTTCTATGTTCATTGTTCCCCCAATTTGGTTTTGAAGTTCTGTTGAAAGTCACCTCTGAACTTAAAAAAAAAAAAAAAAGAAAATATTGGATATTTAGAATATTCTCTTTTAAATTTTATGGCAGACCTTTATTGTACTTTCTGTTTCAGAATGTCGCATTATTTGTGGCTGTTCTAGAAGATGCACATGATCGTGTACAGCCAAGCTAAACAATAGGTTTCCAAATGGTTAATAACATTTGAAAAATAGTTTAATTTTGGTTATGAGAATTATTGAAGTTCATTTAGTAATCTCTGGTTTAGAAAAATTGAAACATAGTTCAATTAATATGCAAGTAAATATTTTGTTCACCCAACAATAAGATGTAAAACAGCAGAACAAGAGAGGGTTATCTTTAACGTGCCTAGTTCCATGTCATTATTCATTTTTGGAAGCTACTTTGAAGACAATATATCTAATCTGTGGCAATTATTTCAGTCTTTCAGAGTCAGAATCCAACTTCCATAGTGTCAGAAATTGGCTACTGGAGAGAACTCCCATATCTAGGGTGACCTGACTTGATCTGGTTTGCCAGGGACTTTCCTAGTTTTAAAATAGAAAGCTCCATCGTCCAGGAACCCCCTTGGGTCCAGGCAAACTGAAATGATGAGTTATCCTCCTCTCCCATGTCCAACTGGAGAAGTTTCTGGATCCTTTTTCTTTAGGTTGACCCAGGTATCTGATAAATAAGAATAGTTTCTTGAAGGCTAATAGACAGAGACACTAACCAAAATCTAAATAAATTCATCATTCTGTTCCTCAGAATGAAAAAGAATGGAGCTTCACCTTAATCTGTTGAAGCTGACATCAACAGTCAGTTGTTCATTTTGGTTCATTTCACAATCATAAAATCAGTTAACCTGGATAAAAAGCATCATGAATACTTCCTGCTTGTTGGTTTTCTTGCTTAAGGTCTTTCTGTCCTACTTTTGATTCTGATTTGGATATCCCAGATCCTTCATGAGGACACCAAACCATGGAACAAGTATCATTATGCTTCTGTTAAAATTAGGCAGTAGGGAGTGGCAGTCAGCTTGTCTGGATGAGGAAGGGATGTACCCTTTTGGAAAAACATTTATTTTCTCCAAAAAACAGGAGCTGAAAACTGGCACCCAGCTTTCCAGACACTTGTTCTGATAGAGTCCTTATCTTAGATAACACAATCTTTTCTGGTTGTGCGTGGATAAATGATGCTGTGTTATGTCTTATTATTTAAAAGTTAATATATGATTAAACCAATTATCACTTCTACAGTACAAATAATAGTCAAATTAGTCCAAAAGCATGTGATCTGGGAATTAAGGAAAAAATTATTTGGAGATTTAAAAATATTTAGGAGATATATATTTATAAGGTATCTATTTAAGATATTTTAAATATACATACATACATATATATAAATTTTATGCATATATGTAAAATTTGGAGATATATCATATATATAATAAATACTTTTTTATCTATTAGTAACAGTGAAAATAGGAAAGTGAGAGATTGAATGGAGAGAAGATAATGATTAAAGTTGATTTGTGATTTGAAATCTTTAAAAAAAATACTTCAAAGTATATTATTTTTTCTGAGTCTTTGCATAATATGGAGGAAATTATGCCTTAGCAGAGGAACTGGGTGACATCATCTCTCTAGGACCCTCCAGCGTCACCACTTACACACCCATGGCCCTTCTTCCCCCTTGCTGTCATCTGTTTCTAGAGCTGGAATGCAAATGCACACACACACACACACACACACACGGTTCCTCGCCAGAACCCTGTACTCAGGACAGTGCCTGTTTGTGTGTACCTAGAGGATGGGGCCACACAGTGGGGAGATGAAGATCTGATGTGAACTGGACCGTAAGTGTGTTATTGGAGGTTTACACATTCCTTTGAAGTATACAGCATTAGCCACTGTCAGGAGAAGATACAAAGCCAGACAGTAATTGCAATAATGGAACAGACAAATGGTCTATGTCCCCATTAAAGTCATCAACACCTCTAATTTTTGAAAGGAGCTTGTTGGAAATACAGTAATTGTGATTATGTTGCCCATAAAGGCTACGGGTCATCAGCAGTTGCCAGCATTCCCGGTGCCTTTCCAATATCCTTTGGAACAGAGCTAAGTCAATCCTAAAGCTAAAGCACAATTTATTCATGAATTACCTTATAGAGAGGGTGTTTTATAATGTTTAAAAGTTTAATACAGTATCTAAGTAACACCTTCCACGTATAACAATTTCTCTTTCTTTCTGAATTTTATTTTTAATCTCTGCTTTCAAGTTCTTTGACATACAGATTTCCTCCAAAACCAGACAATCTGGCCCTCCTTCACCCTAATGCTGTGTTCAACCCTCCTTGTAATTGTGCTTCCTTGCATTTCCTTCATCATTTCTCCGTGGGCTCTTCTGCTTTCCCCATAAAGCTCTCCTCTTCTTCCTTGGCCTGCCTTTCTTCTTCTTGGCCTAATAACTCTATTTCACCAAGATCACAGTTGGACGACAACTGACAACATGACATCTATAGGCATTTGTAGAGAGTACACCTCAAGGTTTCAGGAAGAGAGTCCTCATTTTTAGAATAGATCCGTAGTGTCTTTCTCAAAACCCTGAAGACCTAATTCTTGTGGCAAATGCATTTAACTTTCCAGGAGTCAAAAATATCAAGAAAACCAGTCTCGTTTTGTGGTCATTGGGAATTCTGAACTGACCGTGTGGAGTGAAACATGAGCCATGATGTTCCTAGTTCATGCCAAAGCATAGAATCCTTCCATATAGGAGGAATGTCATCCCATAAATGACAAAAATAACTGGTGTAAAATTAACTTGACGTGAGGCATCATCAGCTTACTCTCTGTTACCTTTATTCTAAATATGCAATTCTTCATCTGAGAAAAACTGTTGAAACTACACACCATCTACTGGAAAACCTCATTGTTAACAAGATCCCTTCATTTGGATTCTCTGGATCTATCAAAAGCTGAAACACCACACTTTGCCATTTAATCTTTAACAAGGTCCTAGGCCATTGAAACCAGTACAAAGTGAAATTTATGGGTGAACATTTAACTGTTAAATTGTTCTCCGACTCTTCCCAGGTTACTCTCCACTCCAGCGAACCCTCTTTTATTAGCAAGAGTAAATATAGAAAAGCCTACTGTTAAAACACTTAACAGATCTCCTCTGTCAAGGCCTTGAACTGCAGTGTCCACTCCATTTGGAAGCTTCTGCTTCTCTTTTTCTCCCTTTGTTTAAAATATGCTGACCACGCAGTGACCCCTCCTAACCCATCGGTCGAAAATTACAACCAGCCACACAAACAAGCAGCTCGGGGTCAGAAGGAGCAGGGTCTGCTAAAAGTTAGTAATCATACATTAATTCCCTGACATAATTAATCAAAATGAACCACCGTTATCTAGCAAGAAACCTTTAACCTATTACAAAGGGGTCAATTTGCAAACCACTTGAGCCTGGGAGTTTGGTACAAATAGCATACGCCCTTCATCCAGGATGCCCTAAGTAGGGAAAAATGCCTTTGAAGTTCCAAATCTACGAGATTTAGATATAATTTCATCAATCAAGTTAAAAGCCTGCCTCCCTCCAGAAGGATTCTGTGGAGCTCTGTCAACCAGCTTCATGGAGTGGTGACCGAAAATCCATCTGCCAGGCTTTTTCAGTCCCAAGTTGGCTAGAGTTAGTCTGACCTGACAAAAGAGCCACGGGTTTATCAAATTGAAGAGGAAGGAGAGAGATTTGTGGAGGAGTCTGTTTCCCCCTCATGAGAAGAGTAGTAAATGAGATGTGTGTTATGTGCCTGAACTGGTTATATGCCTGTTGACCTTTTTGCTAAATATCTAGTACTTAGACGACGAAGCCTGCCAGGTGTTTGGAATTCCTATTCACATTTGCAGTCAGAAAGGAGGAAAAACAGCCAGAAGAATTAAAACTCTTTAGCTGTCATTCAGAGATTTCTTTTTGTAGTTTTACCCATGTATACATGTAGTAATGCAAGCACCCTGATGGGATACGCATAGGTGTTCATTGGCAGAAAACAGGGAAGCATGAACTATGGTCCTTTGGACTGTATGACTCTCACCAATGACTTCTAACATCTTCAGAGACTGATGGTGTTTCCTTTTTTGCTTGGTATCGCTATCAACTCTTGCAACCCTGCAGACTGTAGCCAGCCAAGCTTTTCTGGCCATGGGGATTCTCCAGTCAACTGTACTGGAATGGGTTGCCATGCCTTTCTCCAGGGGAATCTTCCCAACCCAGGGATGGAAGCCAGGTCTCCTGCATTGCAGGTGGATCCTTTACCAACTGAGCCACCTGTCAAGCTCCAATGGTTTTTTCCAATGGCTTCCAAGTATCTTCAACTGGAGTTGGGGGTCTTTCACGTGCTTAGAAATGTATTTCTATCTTATCATCATTTCAGAGTTTCAAAACACTAAAAACCAACAAAAGACATGACACATTGAGTCACCATCTATGCTTTAAAAAGAGAAAATAGATCAGTATCCCTGGTCACATATTTCAGAGAAAAGTGACATAATCAATTTCAGAATTAATGTCTGTCAAAGCATTGCTAGAACTCTACCCAGGGTCACCTGAGAAACATCCCAGTAGGAAGGTGATGTCTTTTGTAATCGTGTACCTCAATCCTGGACTGAAGGTTCTATCCATTACAAACAGCTTTTCATCCATTTGTTTTATTTTAGTTTCCCATTATTGAAACAAATAATTTCCACACTGTCATGTCAAACATACATTTTAGTGAGTTTGATCATTCCAGTGGGCCCCAGGCATTTGCTAGAAGGTTCTTCAATATGGTAAACATCATCATCTAGACCTGTGTGCAAGGCAAGCTGGACAATGCATGTGCTTCTTCCAAACCAAGAGATACTCGGAGACACTATACTACTCACCTTGCCATCTAAGTCTTGAATCTGTTTTCAAGAAGAGGAGAGGGAGGCCCAGGGAGATTAAATATGTTAACTAAGAACTCAGATTAGCACGTGGCTGAAGAGGTATTCAGATCTAGGCCAGTTTGCCTTCAAACTAACCCATTCCCACCATGTCCAGCTCCTTTTATAATATGCAGCATCTGTGGCATCTATCCTTTTTTACATTTTTAAAAATTATAAAAATAACAAGTGGCCAAAAAAGAAAAGTTTGTGTAGAGATGAAGCATAAAAAGAATGAGCCAGAACATCCCCTCCATTTTTCTAAGTATAACTCACCACCCAGAACAAGAAAGAGGGGAATAGCACTCCTCCATGTCCTACCTAGTTTATTTTTTCAGCTCGAACAGCAACCTTTAAAACCCACTTCACTCTCACAGGGTCAAGCCCTGCTGGTCCTTTTTCTATTCCTAAGACGAATCAAGCCTGTCTCCTCCTCAGGGCTTATCCCTTGCTGTCCCCTCTACCTGGAATGTTCTTCCTTTCACATGGCTCTGCTGGTGCACTTGCACCCTTCTGATTTCACTTTAAATATCCCCTCCCCAGAAACGCCTTGTTTGGCGCTCGTATCCGAGTCCACCCTTCCCTCTCTCATTTGGCCATCCCGTTATCTTCCAGTTAGGTTTTGTCCACTGCCATGAATCCCACTCAGCATCCATTGCTTATTGCGCTTGCCTGAGCTCTCATCCTGCCCTCCCCCTCCAAAGGCAGCACAGCATCTGTCTTGCTGACCCTCCCATTGCCACCTCCCAGCACCACGCCTGCATGAATGAGTGAATGAATGAGCGACTTTTGGCAAAGTCACACTCCAAAATGGAGTTTGAGGAAGCTCATTCTTTATTCACTGGCTCACAGGGGTATTGAGAAAAGAGCGCCAAAGCTCTACAAAATTCTCTGACTTGGCAACTGAAAGCAAGAAGACAGACTCTCCTTCTTTGGCAAAGCCCTGGACTTTGGACTTTCTGCTCAACACGAACGTTAGGAAGTTGTGCTGGCTCTCCTGCAAAGGCATCTCCAAGGATGCAGATGTCCATTTTTGTGCTTTGTTTCACTTTTTACTTTATACTTTCACGCTTTCTTTCACTGCTGGAATGCACAATCCTGCTTCACCAGTACTTAGAACTAAGAACACAGAAGCTAGCTTTGGTCTGAGAGCCCCCTCCCCGTGTCAGGATTGTGACAGACATTTTTCAGGACCTCCTAACAAGAAAGCCCCTGCCCTCACCCTGCAGTTGAAGGAATAGCACCTCAGCAAGGATCAGCAAAAACAGCCCTTCCCTGGTGGCTCAGCAGTAGAGAATCCGCCTGTCAGTGCAGGAGATGCAGGTTCAGTCCCTGGGTCAGGAAGATCCCCTGGAGAAGGGAATGGCCACCCACTCCAGTATTCTTGCCTGGAGAATGTCATGGACAGAGGAGCCTGGTGATGGGGTTGCAAAGAGTCGGACACGACTGCGTGACTGAAACAGCAGCAAAGGATCAGCAATACCTGTGAAGTAGCCTAAGAGCAAATCGCATGCCCCGCCCCACGCCATCCATCCAGCCACCATTCGGAACAGAACACAGACAACACCAACAAGCCCAGAAAGGCTAGGCTGACACAAAAGGCCCGGCTCACAAGCGCCATCATTTGAACACAACCCAGTCAGACTCACCACTGATTCGTTTTCGATAATATCTTACTGTCATTCACCCAGTTAATGAATACAAAAGTAGATTTTCCCTTGCCAAAGGGCTGCCTGATGGCCAAAATCCATGTCCTCCCCATCCCACGGGGACCAGTCTTAGGATGCTAATGGGCCTGCCAGCAGGGCGCTCCTGCTCACACATGCCCTGGACCCTTCCACTGTCTGTCTGTAGACATGCAGGCGGGGAAGACAGGCAGAGGGCCTGAGAGCCTCCAACCAGGGCCCAGAGCAGGAACAGGAACGCATGAAGGCTCTCATTGAGGCCCCTGGAAGCTGTTCCTTAAAAACATCCCTGAATCCAAATTGAGGCGAATGCTCCCTGTGCTCTTTCTTGAGAGAAGGTCACAGGTTCCAGCTGCTCCCAACCCTTGGGCCTTCCCTGCTATGGTGCCTGGTTTGCGTCTTCATGAGCCTCTGGACCCCACCAAGGGCCACCCCCACCACCCCTGCCTCCAGTTCTGTTGCTCCTGAGAGACATGGACCCCCTGCTGGGAATCTGGGGACCTGGGTCTCCCTGCTTGCTGGTCAAACTGCAAAGCAATGTGGCTGGGAAAATGTGTGGATGAAATACAGTGCTGGGTGGCCGGCAGCTCCCCAGCGCAGTGCAAATGAGAAGGCAGGACAGGATGGTACAAGCTTCCCTTGTCCAGGGATGCAAAAGACCGTTGGGATCTCAGGGGTTGCCTGTGTCCTCCCTCTGCTTCATGTCAGAAATTTTCCAAGGATACGAGGCAGAGGACATGAATTTATAAATTTGCAAGGGCTTCACACCTTGAAACAAGATCCTGATTTTACTGTTGATCTGTGAAGAAGAAAAAAAAGATCTGGGAAGAAACTGAAATTACTGCTATTCTCAGAGTTACTCATTACAAGCAACTCATCAGAACCCTTCTAAAAATGTCTAGTTACATGTTCACCCTTAACAAGGAAAGAGGGAATCATAGTCAGTTCAATTTATATTTTCCATATTCTCCCACTGAAGCAATTTTTTTAAGGAACAATCTTAGGTATTTATTTTATAAAATCATTAAAACCAAACGAAGGAGACTTGCTGTTAAATTGTGAGAACTTTGCGTACGCTGTAAAACTCAGCCCAGAGAAAAAATGTTTAGCACTTCACGATGAGTCATGGTTTTAAACATTATTCACAAAAAAATTGAGGATGCTGTAGTATGTACTCCCAAAACTAAGTGCTTTCTGCACACAGAGGTCAGGGGTGGGGGGCATGGGGGGCCTCAGACTGATTTCAACACTGCCTTTAGGGGAACCTCCAATGAGGTAATGCATCATCCCCAAAGAGGAGATAAGACATTGGTAAGAGATATGCTGGAATCAGAAGAATTTGAGTTCAGACCCCAGCTCTCCTCCAACTAACTGTTTGACCTTAAAATAGTTATATGACTCTCTAAGCCTTCATTTCACCATCTGTAAAATGGAGACATTAATCCTTTCTTTATGAGCTTATGAAAGATCAGAGGGTGTGTGTTGTACCTATGAAGTGGAAAGTATTATATTCTGTGAAGATTTACCCAGTACAAAGGCAGGATAGTTGTCATTTCTCCAATTGTACGTTTCTTTGAATTGAATTCAAGTTCTGACTCTCCTGGGCTACATCATATTCTAACTGTTCACAGATGAGGAATTTGGATTTGAAGCTACACTACAGAACCCAGAGGGAATTCTCCCTTGGAGGAATCAGCTCCAGTTATTAAAAATACTTTTTTTCCCCCCTAGAACAGCTATCCCCAGACAAGGTTTCATGACACCCCAGGGTGTCTCAAGTGATCTCCAGAGATATTGGAAAATTCTCAAGTTGTTCTCAAATAAGAATCATTTCTTTTTCATATGTTTGCTTTAGGTTTAGAATTAGCCTGTGCCTTATATGAACCTATTTGGTTGGGTGAAAGTGCTACAGAATGCAGAAAAAAGCTTGCGTATCAAAGTGGCAAAAAGATTGAGAATCCTTTGAACATATAGCCCTCCTGATTTTCTTAATTTCACATTGTAAGGATTTCCATATTCTCAACCTGGCAAAACAAAAGCAGGATGTATTATGGGGCTAAAAACATCAGGAAAAAAAAAAAAACGATCCTTTGCTGGTATCTGAGTGTATATCTGAAAGCTAGAAGTGTTCATTTTTCTCCCTTAGGCAGTAGATCTCCACAGGGTGATTCCTGTGTGACTCTGTCATAAGCCAGGGTACGTGGTGGGAGCTGGTAGATGCACAGTTCCTTCCTCCTGGAGCCTCTGTTCTCAGCTTGGGAGTCCGTCTAAAAACACAGATAGCCCCAGCCCCACTTATCAATGGCTCCTGAACTTCTCAAAAATGGAATAACTGCTGGGGCAGCAACCCCAAGCTTCGCCTTGGCCTCCTGACATTCATTGCCCCCACATATTAGAGATATCGATTTTCCTGATTATATCCAGGACAATTAAGAAAATCATGTAAATGCCTCTTAGGAATTAGCCTGGGTTCTCCTTCTCACTCCAAAGATGTTAGCTTAAGCAATGATACTCTGCCTAAAAGTAAAATCATTGCACAGCATAGAGATGTTGGCAAGTTTTTCAGAACCTATAGATGTTGGGGAAAGAGAGAGAAAAGGGGAGATGGAAGGAGTGAAGGAGAGAGAAAGAAAGAGGGAAAGAAAGAAAGAAACAAAGGAGGGAGGGAGAGAAGGAAGAAGGGAGGAAAAGCACAGCAAAGAAACAAAAAACGACTTTCCTCCAAAGCTTTCTTTTAATGGCATATGCAAAACAAGGACTTCTATTACTTTAAATGATTTCCAAAATGACAGCATTACTAACTTGGCTTGAAAAGTCCACCTAGAATCTTCCTTTTTCTGATTGGTAAGAGCTGAGTAGATTTCCCCCTTTGAAAATGTGGTGAGAATGCCTCATTGTCAGTGATACAAACTCTTTTTCTGACACACCCTCCAGCTTTAAATGGAACGAGCAAGGAAGGGGTTTTTAGAAAATGATTACTGTGGAAATTAAATGCAAAACCAATGGTTGGCACAACAACACTGGTTTTGGGGGAAAGGGGCAATTGATTGTGGAGTTTCCTAAGAAAATCCATTTCTGAGAGAAGACAAGAGACTGTCGATGGTGAAGTGTAATAAATAACATTTTTATATTTATGACGAATGCCATAGATAGAGTCTCCCACCAAGTCCTGGGGATGCTCAGTCTCTGTGGGTTGCTGCTGATTGTCTGAAAGTTCTCATTTTTATCCGTCCAAAAACCCTCAATTTTTTCGCTCCACGACCAGGTCTCCCGGCTCCTCCTGGTTTGTGTCACAAGTTCAATTAGGTTATTTAGACACTTCGGACATTTAAATTCTTTGTTTGTGTATGTTTAAAATCAAGGGAAAATGTCATGGAAGGTTACCAAATCCATGTAATTTACCCAAGAAATGAGTCTACTGGGTAAATACATATTGAGGCAATTTTTAAATTCATATTTATTTACTCTACACACCTCACTCTGTGGAATAAATAAATATTTGAGCTGTGCACTCTGTGTGTTAAAGCACCTCATGAAAATGTATGTTGACACTGCATGTGCAAAAAGAATCTCTCTTCTAAGTTTTATATCTGAGCTGTTTGACTTTGGGGGAAATAGGAAAAAAGAAGCAAATGGAACCGTTTTTTATGGATGTAATTACCTGGCCACATTCTTGACACCCCCCGCCCCCCACCTCCCAACCAACACCCATCAAAGCTGATTTGAGATTGGCGTCTGAAACTTTCCACAATTTTCCCCTTTTCTTTTCAAAACAACTTCTTCTGCACCAAAAAGTGTGCTTTGTAATTAATTCCTTTCAATCCGGCCACACCTCTTTCTCCAGGAGGTATCGAGTCATTTCGGGAGAGTCACTTCTCAGTGTTAGATCCATTTAAATGGATGGATCTTAAAATCTGGAGTCTGTTTCCTTTGTTCTGTCCCGGAGACCTGGGAGTAGTACCCTTCAGACATTTTATTGATCATTCTTCCCCTTTGCCTCATACATGCTAATTTACCTCTGTAGCAAAACAATCTTATTATCATGTTAATTAGTGGGAGGGCTGTTGAGGTTTTCCACTTCATTACCTACTAATTTCAAGATAAATGAATCCACAGGTTCCTAAGTAAATAAGGTCACCTATCAAGCACTTGTAAACGTGTTTGTAAACAGGGAGGGGGGGTGGGAGGCAGAAGGCAACATGTTTGGTTTTCAAATGAGTAGGCTGGTTGGGTTTGGCTTTTGGTAGGGCCAGGGGTCCCACCGGGGGTGGCCCTGTCCCTGAACTCATTTGTAATGGATAGGGAACGTTTGCTGTCCACCTGGCTTCTCAGTGGGGCATTTCCTTTAGC
The DNA here is from genome assembly GCF_019923935.1 of Bubalus bubalis. Classification (NCBI taxonomy): domain Eukaryota; kingdom Metazoa; phylum Chordata; class Mammalia; order Artiodactyla; family Bovidae; genus Bubalus; species Bubalus bubalis. The sequence goes on from NC_059176.1 coordinate 59,319,386, forward strand.
GCTCTCAAAGGGCTCTTTGTGGCCTGATTCATTCTGTGCATTGGGCGCTCATCGTGGTCGCTTTGTAGAGAAAGCCCGAAGTGAGGTTTACACTGGGCAGGAGAGCTTTGAAAGGGGCTGGCCAGTGGGTGGTGTGATTACAAATCACCCTGCTCCCAGGTTTCCCACCCTTCCTCCCGTTTGGGGGGCTGGGTTGTTCCTAGTTTCTCTGGCTTAAAAAGTCAAAGAATTCTTACAAGGGGCATTAGAAAATTAGGCCTGCTGATAGCAATTTTTTTTGTTGTTGTTGTTAGCAGGTTTCATTAGATGGAGGTGGTGGGGGGAGAAAAACCTTTGGGAGATTTCACCTTAAATACCAAAGACTTTAAATGCCAGAGTGCCTGGGAATGACTCTTTTTAACCTTCTATCCATTTGTCTTTTTAAAAAGTCAATACAAACGAAGAGTTACTGTCTCGCCTTTTAATCTGTGACTGATGCTTGTACTTGAAAAATACAAAGGAAAGAAAAAGTTTTATATTTTTATCCACCAGCAGATCCCCTTTTGGAATCTGGAGAGGGTTCTATTTTGTATGTGGCTCCTCCAGGGGCATCCTTGCCCAACAATCTAACTGGCATCCGAAACATTGAATTCTGCTTTTTTTTTTTTTAATTAAGATAATAAATTGGTCTTAAATTATCCCTGAAATCAGGCCAGTGTTGATTACAATGGGGCTCACGCTGTGACAACTCAAGATGATGTTATTTTTATTCCTTTTCAACGAGATCTTAATCTCTCCCTGCGTGTAAACAAATTGTCACCGTAACCTTGTTCTAATCTCCCAGTCCAAGACCTTTAAAGCGTTGGGAGATAACAGATCAGGCCGAGATTTCATCAGCTCTTCAGCGTGGGCCGACAGGACGCGGCTCACTCCCACTGACTCGGTCTTTAAACGGTGAAGGAGAGTTAATAACTACATCCTACATGAAAAGCGCTACGGAAACCTTTGAAAGCAGTATGTGCCGTCTAGTCTCGAAAATGCAAGCCAGAGGTCCGGGTGAAAAACGCCGTGGCTTCCAGGAGGGCTGGAGTCTGCCACTTGCCCGTCCTGAGCGCTCCGTTCCCAGGAGCACGGTCGGGCGGGGCCGCCAGCGAGAAGATTGCAGAGAAGACCCTCAGAGAGACAGGGAGAGCCAGCTCCAGGAAGGGAAAGAAGAAAAGGGAGGTAAAGAGACTCAGTGGGTGTGAAAAAAAAAAAAAAATAATTACAAAGTGAGGAAGCTGGGGAAAATGACCCAGCAACTTGTCAATGCAACCGACAGACCCCTTTGCTGTCTTCACTTTTTTGGCTAGTGAGCAAAAACATTCCGGAGAGAAAGCGAATCGGATTACCTTCCCAGGCATTTGAAAATATCAGTGTGTGACTTTATCTTCAAGAACTTCTTGTATGCCCTGAGAGGGACAGCCTGTAAGCGTTCTGTGAATGTCCCCAGACACTACTGAGCAGGGGCCATCACTAAGGAGATGCTTAGTGAACCGTAGCTCTGAGCTCCGCAGATGAACTGTTCGACTTGTATGTTTTGAAGTCAGGGAAGAGAAAGACCCAGGGCGTTGCAGCCCCTCAGGCCTGTTGGGCCTGGCAAGGAGATTGAAGAGTCCCTGTGGAGGTCTTTCCCCAGACTCCAGCAGAGCCCACCCCACAGACATCTTCAGACCCACACTCCTTCCCTCTTTAGGTCTTCCCAATCTAACTTCCCCGTGTCCTCTGAATCCCCAAAATTTCTTGGCTAATTAGGTTTAAAAATAGGACAATGAGGTTTAATGGGTGATTTTCTCTTCAATTAGTAGGGAACTTTGATCACCAAAAAGGGCTTCCCTGATGGCTTAGAGCATAAAGAATCCCCCTCAATGTAGGAGACCTGAGTTCGATCCCTGGGTGGAGAAGGTCCCTTGGAGAAGGAAATGGCTACCCACTCCAGTATTCTTGCCTGGAGAATTTCATGAACAGAGGAGACTGGTGGGCTACAGTCCATGGGGTCCCAGAGAGTTGGGCATGACTGGGTTTTTTTGATCACCAAAAGGGGTGCTTCAACATAGAGAGGGTAAGCTCTCAGTTTGCCTGATTCCTAAAGAAGATGTTTCGAAAATAGATGCATTTCCTTGTATTTTTGAATGGTAAAGTCACAGACTGGTTCAGCTGTGTAACCTCTGAGGATCTGTAAAACAGGGAAATAGTAACATCTTCCTTCCAAACTATTGCAAAAATAAGGTGAGTTAATGTCAATAAAATATGAAAGACTGCCTTGCATATTAAAAATAAATAAAATGAAACTTTTCACAGCATGTTAATTTTTAACCCCTCACCACCCCACCCATCAGAACACACCAGAACCTGAATTTAATTTACTCATAGAATAAAAGCATTTGCTTTGAGGTCTGGGTAAACACCTTTGCCCCCGCAGACAAATGGGTAGTTTATAGGAGGAACTGCTTGGCGATTTTCAGGCATGCTGTGAAAAATAGTCCTGCATGGAGGAAATTTTTTTCGTGGGTCAGGGGTTTTTCTTTTTTCTCTAGTTTCTCCAGAGACGTTTTTCCTCTTTAAGAAACACTGGCTTCTATAATATTAGGTGATGTTTAAGTACCTGCTGGGTATTAGTCTGCTTAATTTTATTTTTCATTAAGTCAAAGGATTTGCACATAATTGGTTTCCCTCCGGGCTTCGATACCCACCTGTGGTTAGCAGCCATCATTGGCATATAGCATTCAGACAAAGGTGGCTTTGCTTCTCTTTCTTTCTTTCTTTTTTTAACAACTCTTGGAGGCTTACATCAGGTCATTGGTTTACTTCATTTTTGACAATAATATTTATTGCACTTTTTCTGAGTATAAGAGTAATATGTTCGTTAAAGTTTGGCAAAGAAAAATCTTATACATGCAATTCTACCTTTTATTGAGCACTTATTATTTGCAAAACCCTTGTAAAGCTTAAGCCTTGCAGGCTTACCCACTTAATCTTCATAACAATTCTGTGAATTAAGTAACCGACTCAAGTCCACAGAATTAAGAGGTGGAAGAGTCAAGAACGTGGATCTGTCTTATTCTGAAAAGAATTATTTTAATCCCTACATGTGATATTAACTGTGATAAGTAGGCAGACAGGCAAGAGGCATGCAGTTATATAAAGAGGAAAAATAAAAGCAACACATCTGTTATTAACTGGGTGAGGGAATCTTTCCTTCTAAAGTGTGACTTATTGAAGGATGTGTTTAGACTCCGGTTTGATTTCTGGGTCAGGAAAATCCCCTGGAGGAGGAAATGGCAATCCACTCCAGTGTTCTTGCCTGGAGAATCCCATGGACCAAAGTCTATCAGGTCACAAAGAGTCAGATCAACTGAGCACACATGCAAAGTGCAACTTATTGAAGGATGTGTTTGGATCACGCTGGTTGAGAACATAAATTTTATGTCAAACATGTAAATATTGCAATTCTGTTCTTACCACTCATTAAGAGCTAGGACTTTGAGTATCTCAGTTCATTCAGGCTGTTATAACACAATACAACAGATTGGGTGGCTTATAAAAGGCAGGAATGTATTGCTCACAGTTCTGGAGGCTCCAAACTCAAGATCTGGGTGCCATCAGATCATGCAAGGATCCTCTTTCAAGAGACTGACTTATTTTTGTATCTTATATGGTAGAAGGGGCTCAGAAACTCTGTGGGATCTCTTTTTATAAGGGCACAACCCACTCCAGTACTCTTGCCTGGAAAATCCCATGGACGGAGGGGCCTGGTGGGCTGCAGTCCATGGGGTCGCTAGGAGTCGGACACGACTGAGCGACTTCACTTTATTTTTCCACTTTCATGCACTGGAGAAGGAAATGGCAACCCACTCCAGTGTTCTTGCCTGGAGAATCCAGGGACGGGGAGCCTGGTGGGCTGCCGTCTATGGGGTCACACAGAGTTAGACACGACTCAAGTGACTTAGCAGCAGCAATTTCATTCATGAGGGCTCCACCCTCATGACCTCTTACCTCCCAGAGGCACCTCTTCCTAATACCATTACCTTTGGGAGTTAGGATTTCAACATATACATTTTTTGGGGGGACACAAATATCCAGACCATAATATTAAATTACTCTTCTTGCCCTCTCTTTCATCATCTGTAATATGACATTCAACTCACAGTTGGTATGAGGATTCAATGAAAAAAAAATGTACAAAAAGCACCTAACACGATAATATGATAACTAAAACATGGGAGAACTCATTACAACACATACTACATACACGCATATATTACAAAATCAGAATGACAGCCTACATAGCATTCATTCTCTAGCATATCTTTTTAAAATTTAACATTATATCTTGAACATTTCCCATTTCAGCTAATATTCTTTTGACAGAAATATTTATTTTTTGCAGTTTCACCATAATTTAATTTAATGATTCTCTTATTGTTGTGCATTAATTCATTTCAATTGTTTTTTTTTTTTTTTGCCATTTTGAGTATTTCAATGTAACCATCATACATGAATCACTGAATATCTTCTGTATTTTTTTTCCTTAGACTAAAACTCACAGACTTAAAAAAAATATATGCACATTTTCAAGGCTTTCCATAAATACAGCAAAGTGCTGTTCTGAAAAAAGTGAGTGTAAATTTACACTCTAATAAGAACACTTTGCCTTGGTTAATAAAAAATTGCAAATCTATATGTATCAAAGTATCTTTTATACTTAAATTTTCTTTTCCAAATAAGCATGATTTTTATTTCTTTGGTTACCAGTGTTAGTGAAAATTTTTTATATTTCTATTGTCTGATTGCCTAAAATTTGTATTTTCAATATATGTCATTTTCCCAACTTTCCATTGGTTTATATACTTGATTTTTTAATGACTTGTTAATATACATTTTTCATTTTAATTCTTTTAATTATATATATGTATATCATATGTAATTTCAACATTAATGTAGCTAAATATCTACTTCTGTACTTTCTCTCACTTCGTATTTGTACATAAAAGAGATAAAATATAGTCATCTATGCTGCTGCTGCTAAGTCACTTCAGTCGTGTCCAACTCTGCGCGACCCCATAGACGGCAGTCCACCAGGCTCCCCCATCCCTGGGATTCACCAGGCAAGAGTACTGGAGTGGGTTGCCATTTCCTTCTCCAATGCATGAAAGTGAAAAGTGAAAGTAAAGTCACTCAGTCATGTCTGACTCAGCGACCCCATGGACTGCAGCCCACCAGGCTCCTCCGTCCATGGGATTTTCCAGGCAAGAGTACTGGAGTGGGGTGCCATTGCCTTCTCTGATAGTCATCTGTAGTCTCTCCCAATTATTTTATGACTTTATATCAATGGTCACTGGTACTTAAGTTTTGTTTCCCTTTTAAGGAAAATATTGACATAGGACTTACCTAATAATATACTTTTGAGGATGTATATATACATTATCTCATTAAATTCTTTAAAAAAAAATTGTAAGGCAGCTGTTAATGTCTTTTTCACAAATGAGAAACTGAACATGCTCTGAGTCTAAGAAATATCAGTTTGCTGTTATGATTCAAATTCAGGTGTCTTTATCATAAGGAAGTGATGGGAGTAGGAGGGGGTACATGACTCAAGAAAAGCTAGGAGAGTGGATGGATGAATTAATAGTCCAAAAAGGCAGTTTATCAGCCTGACAAAAATGGTTTTCTCTCCTTGGTAGACCACTAGTCTGATTTAGCCTATAGTCATTTCACAATCTTGAGCCTTCAGATGAGGTCGTAACATTATGATGAGACTCATAATAGTGTCATAGAATCAAAGTAACTGGTGTGGATGAGAGATTACATGCTTCCTGAAACCAACAGTTAATCCTTTTGTGCCAAAGCCAGTCTGCAAATGAATATTTTCCCTGGATGTTTTGTAGTGGTCAAGACCAAATGATCATGAGGCTGGTTGTCCAAGTGTGAGTCTCAGCTTCCTAGCTCTGTGACATCAGGCAAGTAAGTTACTGAACCTCTCTGCCTCAGTTTCATCACCTGTAAATTAGAGATAAAAACAGTCTCTGTCCCAGACCACTTTTTGTTTTTTTTCTTTCCCCCAGATCAATGAATTAATAAACGCAAACCTCTCTAACAATAATAATGCAAACACAAGGGCTACCCTGGTGGCTCAGATGGTATAGAATCTGCCTTCAACACAGGAAATGGGTTCATTCCCTGGGTCGGGAAGATCCCCTGGAGAAGGGGATGGCTAACCACTCCAGTATTCTTACCTAGAGAATTCAATGGATAAAGGAGTCTGGCAGGCTACAGTCCATGGGGTTGCAAAGAATCAGACATGACTGAATGGCTGAAACTAACACTAAATAGGATCTGGCACTCAGTTCAGTTCAAATCAGTCACTCAGTCGTGTCCGACTCTTTGCGACTCCACGAATTGCAGCATGCCAGGCTTCCCTGTCCATCACCAACTCTCGGAGTTCACCCAAACCCATGGCCATTGAGTCAGTGATGCCATCCAACCATCTCATCCTCTGTCATCCCCTTCTCCTCCTGCTCTCAATCTTTCTCAGCATCAGGGTCTTTTCAAATGAGTCAGCTCTTGGATCAGATGGCCAAAGTATTGGAGTCTCACCTTCAGTATCAGTCCTTCCAATGAATATTCAGGACTGATTTCCTTTAGGATAGACTGGTTGGATCTCCTTACAGTCCAAGGGACTCTCAAGAGTCTTCTCTAACACCACAGTTCAAAAGCATCAATTCTTTGACGCTCAGCTTTCTTTATAGTCCAACTCTCACATCCACACGTGACCACTGGAAAAACCATAGCCTGGACTAGACGGACCTTTGTTGACAAAGTAATGTCTCTGCTTTTTAACATGCTGTCTAGATTGGTCATAACTTTCCTTCCAAGGAGTAAGCGTCTTTTAATTTCATGGCTGCAATCACCATCTGCAGCGATTTTGGAGCCCCCCAAAATAAAGTCAGCCACTGTTTCCACTGTTTCCCCATCTATTTCACATGAAGTGATGGGACCAGATGCCATGATCTTCGTTTTCTGAATGTTGAGCTTTAAGCCAACTTTTTCACTCTCCTCTCACTTTCATCAAGAGGCTCTTTAGTTCTTCTTCACTTTCTGCCATAAGGGTGGTGTCATCTGCATATCTGAGGTTATTGATATTTCTCCTGGAAATCTTGATTCCAGCCTGTGCTTCCTCCAGCCCAGTGTTTCTCATGATGTACTCTGCATATAAGTTAAATAAGCAGGGTGACAATATACAGCCTTGACATACTCTTTTTCCTATTTGGAACCAGTCTGTTGTTCCATGTCCAGTTCTAACTGTTGTTTCCTGATCTGCATACAGGTTTCTCAAGAGGCAGGTCAGGTGGTCTGGTATTCCCATCTCTTTCAGAATTTTCCACAGTTTATTGTGATCCACACAGTCAAACAATAAATGTTACTGATTATTATCTTTATTATTTTCTTCCTTAATATAGTCGCATGTGATTTGTAAGGGTGACTGTTTCACAAGCAGTAAGAAAATTGCAAAGAGATCTTCCTGGTTCAGTAATGTGGCCCTTCTTACTCCCAGTTAGGGGGTTGGGGAGAGGGGAGGGGGCAGAAATGTAAGAACAGAAAACTACCTAAATGGACTATAATTAATTTTAAGAATTCAGTCTTTTGGGACACACATGATTATCTGAGGTTAAGTGAGTTACATTTAAGTTTCCTAAAATTGCTAGTCACAGCTTAGTTCATACATAAAAGGTCGTGATTTCTGTACTTGTCAAGAGTGTATCATAAAGAGGATCACATATTTAATTCAGAACAGTTTTACAATAAACACACCTGATGGGCTCGGCAGTATCTACATCTTTTCAGAAGTAAAACTTAAGGGACCATTGATTCAACATCATTATGAGCCTCTAAACCCAATTCTCTGACAAGTTAGCATGCATGTGTATGTACATATGCAGTGTAGACACAGCCTTAAGTTATCTAATGTTGGAAAAGCTACAGTGAGAGCAGAGGCGATATTCTAGTCACTTGTTTAAGCACGAGGAGACTTTATGGAGAGAATTCCTGCGATCATTCATCCAGAAACGCTCTCGCCTATCTTATCCCCTAGAAGCTCAGCTGCCCAGCACGCACAGAGCGCAGCCCGCACTGTCAGAGGGCAGAAGAGACACCCACACAAACAAAAGTGGCCTGAGATAACCACAGTTTGAAGTTTACAATAGAGACCCATCCTATCTCTGGATAAGGAGAGTTTCTGGAGACTTATTTTTCTTCTCAGATTTCTGAAATCTCTTCCCCTCAAATGTAATCTACGTTTTACTCCTTCCACCTACCTCCCCATCACCACTATTCCAAACAAACGCCCAGGAACGTTGATAGTAGGAGAATGTTTGCACTGGTGAGAGGCTGGGTGATAAGTCACTTTGTGCTGAACTGAATAAAAACCAAGAAAGTCAGGACATCCCTTAGTGATTTAATTTATCAAAGTAAAAAGCTTAATCATTTAATAGCTTCATTGAAACACCACCAGACGATGTTATAAAAACAATCATCCAGGTCTTATAAGAAATTGGTTTCTTTCTGGTACTGCACACAAGGCAAATTGAAACTCTGTACTAAAAACTTACAACTGCTCAGATGACAGCCAAAGGGAAAAGCGTTGACAATGAGTGGTTGAATCTGTATTTTAGCTGCAAATACACCTATGTTTATCGGAACATGAAAAAGCTATCAAAGAAAAAGACAATTTAACAAAAGAATCTTGTGTATTGCCTTTTGAAGAAAAGTATAATACCATGAAAATCAAATAATATATTTTATAATTCTGTCTTTCAAACAAACGCAGATGTTTAGAACATGATGTGATGTCTGTGAGCGGGATAGGAAATAAAAACATTCTAGACCAGCACGCACTATAATAAGAAGGAGTTTCATTTTTTTTAAAGCAAAATCTTGGAGGATTGGATATACTAACAGGTTGCTTTGGGATAATGGAAAATATGATCTCATTAGCACCAGGTTTGTTATTTGTTCTATAACAAAAAAGTAAATTACAATGTATTAATGCAGTTAGTGTTGTTTTTAATGTGCATGGGGATACAATAAAACTTTTATTAGGGAAGTGTGATGGCATGTTTGTGCTACAGGATCAGCATCCAGCACTGTTTCAACAGCCAATCATGTGGCCCAATGGAACATTCTCATAATGATGTAATAAAATTTGACTCTGATATTGTAAAATATGTTTATGGTAAGGCTGTTGGGATATTTTTATGCAATCTTATTAGAGCAGGTGCCTAAACCTATTATATTTTGTAGTCCAATTTCAGTGGAATTTTTTAAATGTCAAATTCCTAATCTGGAGTTTGAATGCTGAAGTGATTACATTATGATGCATAATCTAATGTGCAGCCCCCCTCCTCCAGGCCTCACTCGTATGGGTGAGCATGCAACTGCCATCTGCAATCAGAGGTCTACATAGGCATTTTGTCATCTGCCACAAGGCCACTGGCCACATTGTGGAATTCTTCTCATGGGCCATTGGCTGTTTTCTAAAGTAATGATTGCAATGTCTAAAATAATGTAACTCCATCCTACTTTCTTAGGTCCTCTTGATTGAAGCCAGTGTAGTCTCCGTTATTTTGCCTCCCCTTTTGCTGGCCATTTTCCCCCTCTCACTCATTCTTCAGACCTCAGCAGCAGGTGTGGGGCATGATACATGCCCATGAGAGGCAAGGAAATTCAAGCAAAGATATGAATCAGAACCAAAGGGTTTTCTCTGTGAACACCCAAACCCACGCTGTGGCCCCTCACAGGAGCCATATCAAATGGCTTATTATTCACACAGTGAATGCTGTTTAGCTGCTTCTACACTGCTACAGTAGAACGCCTCTGTCTTGGGAGACAGAAGCTGTTAGTTTTAGAACTTTCCTTTGGCAAGTCCTCCCATCTCTCCATCCATTTGTGGTGTATAATACACAGGGCTGTAACTACCAGCAGAGTTCTCAGTTCCTTTAAATGTACAATATAATGATTTATATATCCCACTACAATTTCCTTGACACTTTAGCTTTTGTGAAAACACAAACTGAATTTAATGTTGATTCAATAAATAATTTTATATGAGCAAAAGTCAGTATCTAGACACTTAACTCCATGGTGGAGATTTGGTGATGATCAAAGTCCCCACTCCTACAGAGCTAGTGTTCCAGAGGATTCATTGAAATATCTTTATCTACATCTTAGGAATAAAGTGAGGATCCATCTCCCTCCCACATGGCTTTGGCATTCTATGTAATTTTTCATCTATTTCATCATTTAATTATCTTCATTGCCAACATCACCTTCTTTTTTTAGGAAAGCGGGAAGGTGCTTACATAAAAAGAAATAATAATTTTGACTACTATAAAGAGCAATGCATATGTCTAAAAGCCTGAAACCTCAGTATAAATTATGATGAGGATAAAGAAGAAAAAAGGCCATGGCATCTTAAAAAATTAAAAATAAATAAAAATTAAAAACCCTCATTTCTTTAATTGATGAGCATCTTTAATGGAAGAGAAGAACAAGAAGCTCAGGGTGGAATAGTTATTGCAACTCATCCCATTGAGGAAGGTCATTTAGGAAGAAGCATCAATAAGGCTTTTTAAATCCTTCCTACTTGTAATGCACAGAGCAAAGCTTACAGGAAAACCAAGCTACAAAAATTACAAATGGTAATGCTATTATTTGGCACATAGTTGCCAAAGGCATTCGATATAAAGATTTTACAGAGGTGTCAGCTGATATATAGCAAACACACAAACAGTCTCAAACACTGTAAAATAGGTAAGGCGAACTGGGGCAAAATATTAGGCATATGAATTATATTTTTTGCCATGTAGACTGAGAAAGTGCTTGCGAGGCACTGTAGTTAAAATGAGCAATAAATACCAGGGTTAATGCTGCCAATGACTTGCTGGGAGGGGAGGTTCCAGCCACAGTAATTTTGGTTTTTCAAACCAGCTTTCTAATCCAAATTTTGGATAAGGAAGTGATTAGATTATTTCTTCCTGGTCTGTTACACATTTAAAATAGGTTTCAATGTGCTCTCTCTCTCTCTTTTTCCTCTCTCTTGCTTTTAATTTTTATTATGAGCATTCATTTGGGAAGGCAGATATGTTGAAAGGAGAACACAGAGAGCTTTTTAGGATCCACCTTCCCCCCCAGCACACACACACACACACACACACACACACACACACTCCCTCTCCAAGATAAAGTCTTGCTCTGGAGGTCAAACATCTGTCTGCCTCTCTCCTCCCCATGACATTTCTGGATAAGGAGAAAGGTAGAGACAGAACCTCACTGGGGTTGGAAAGCATCCCAGCAGAAAGAAGCCGTTCACTTTCTCTTTCCCCAATTCCTCTTTCTGGGAAACATCAACCTGCATTTGTGTACTGTTACCTCGTGTTAAAACAGCAGACTTCACTAACTCCATCTCAGCCAAGGCAATGAAATGGCAAATATTTTCCACTGAAATTGTTTATACCAGTCCTTGACTTGACTTTGTAAATCTAGGTAGAAGACACCATCTTTGTTTAAATTCAAGTAAAAGTGGTTTCACGTTTAAAAGTGCTACATTTGGAGAAGAGGAATTTAAATAAAGGAGAGTGGGAGACAGAAGAAGAAGCCAATCCTTCTATGTGTGGATCATTTACTCTAGATTTTCACAGTTGCAAATAGATGATGATGTGTGTGATTCTGAATAGAAAAAAAATTTTTTTGATGTAAGTGTGGGATACATGGTTTCTCTGGTGGCTCAGATGGTAAAGAATCTGCCTTCAATGCAGGAGACCCGGGTTCAACCCCTAGGTAGGGAAGATCTCCTGAAGAAGTAAATGGCAACCCACTCCCAGCATTCTTGCTTGGAGAATCCCATGGACAGAGAAGCCTGGTGGGCTACAGCCCACAAATTGCAGTCAGACACATGACTACGCGACTTTCACTTCACTTTGGGGATACATGTGATCATCCTGAGTCTGCTAATTTCATCTGGACTAATGCTACTGTGAGTCAGTGAATCCGTAGAATTCACCTAACTTCATTTTATAGATGGGAACCCTATTTTATAGATGGAGAAGCCAAAATCAAGACAGAAGAGATGATAAGGTTGGAACCCAAACCCAGGGCAGTGGCTTCCAACCAGAACTTTCTCCATGTCAGCTAGCACACAAGGATTGTGGCAGGGGCAGAGGATACTGCTGGGGCCTCTCTGGGCAGGGCAGGTGGCACCTTAAAAGTTAGTATTTCAGTTTGGATCTGTAATAAAGCTTGAATTTTCAGATGAGACCAACTACAGAAGCCCATCAAGACCACATATATGGGGCAGGCACGTTCAAATCATCAGAGTTCTTGACAGACAAGACCTTCCCTTGTCTACAGTTTGACAGTCTGTCACTCCAGGCTGTAGAAGAGGTCCAAGGTGACATATGATCCTGAGACCTTCCTGTAACTCTGAACTTGGGCACAAGGTTGTCTATCCATCTGTGCCCACCAGGTGTCTGACCTGAGAACCTCAGCTATTGTTAGTATTTGTCTAGCCCTTTAGGGTTCATCGTTCACTTCCTATTATGTTACATACTATTACCTCGTTTAAAAACAAATCATCAGAACAGCTTTGACAAATGAGGAAAGTGAGGCTCCAACTTGAAGTTCTAGGTGTGCAACTGCTTATTCAAGTTCTGATCTTTAGCCTGTGTGTGTGTGTGTGTGTGTGTGTGTGTGTGTGTGTGTGTATGTTCAGTCATTCAGTCATCGTGTCTGACTCTTTGAGACCTGTGGACTGTAGCCCACCAGGCTCCTCTGTCCATGGGATTCTCCAGGCAAGAATACTGGACTGAGGTTTCCATTTCCTTCTCCAGGGGATCTTCCTGATCCAGGGATCGAATCCATGTCTCCTACATCTGCATTGCAACCAGATTCTTTACCACTGAGCCATCGGGGTTCCCTGATCAGCCTACTCACTTTCAAGTGAATTAAATAGAGTGAGTTCAATAAAATGGAAAAAGATGAAGTTGCCTCTTTTAACTAATAATTATTCTGGAAAGTGCTTTTGAGCAAGGCAAATACTATAGGAGATAATACTTTACATAAAAGCATGGATTTACAAAACAGATATATTTGAAAGCCTTTGCTTTGGACTGCAAAGGAACACCAGCTCCAGACTACCACTGCCTTTAGCTAAATAGTCACCTCTCCTCAAGTTTTGGCTCCTTAAGGAAAACAAAACTTTAGTTTTCTCATACTTTATGAGCATATCTGCTATACGAACTGAAGTAGATCTTCCAGAGTTTGAAGAAGTAAAACATTGTTTTTATAAATATACTTGACTACTTATGATGTGGTAGATTCGGTGTCAGATGCTCTAAATCCTGAGAAAATAAAGCAGCCCTCCCTCCCAAAGACCTTCAAATCCATTTACTATTGCTCTCTTCCAAGCACAAAAGTGTGTTTTGTTGATGATTAGCCATGCAAATACAAAAGCAGCATGAAATATCACAAGATTCATATAGTCACAGTAAGGAAAGTCTCAATCATCTGAAAGTTTGAGGACATGTCTGGTAGTGAAGGCGACATTGTTGCCTAAGTATCCATCTATAGTTATTAAAGTCAGTTTCTACATGTGGTATATGAACTTCATATGGGATAGACTTGCTTATTGGAATGAGCTAAAGCGCATTTCTAAAAAGCATATCAGAAAGCAAGTAGGTGTGCATGCTGTTATTACAGGAAAAGACAATCTCATTTGTAATATCAGTATGAGATCCTCAGACCATAGCACTTTTTTGTATTAATGACAAATGACTTTGGACCCTCCTCGTCACTGAGGTGGAGAATGGTTGCTGTGAGAGCCAGGGTGTTTGGCTGTATTTTGACATGTTCACCTTGGGAATTGATTAGCCATTCAATTCTATTTTAAATCACACACACACGCACACCCCGAATGATCTCTCTGCCACCTCCTGTAGAAACAAAAAACGCTGTGACCTGGAAGTCACCGTCCCAACCAGTTCAAACCCTAGCCTTATTCTTGGTAGTTCATCTGTTAGGCTCTCAAGAGCCTGGAAAGAGCTACTTAGACTTAGCATGAATGAAAGTCTGACATCTCACAATGCTCTTGCAGCCCATGAGCTACTGAAAACCCGCCTGTCTCCAAACAAGGGGCCAACCGCAGTCCTAGGGAAGGTGTGGTACCTACCTCCAGCTCTCTGAGGGCAGGACTCAGTTCTGATCCTGACCTGCAGGGAACAGAGAAGGAAGGATGCTCAGAAAGGCAGCATCTCAGCCTTCCTCAATTCCTTTTTATTCCTAGTATTGATGATTTGTTGCTGTTCAGTCGCTCAGTCGTGTCTGACTCTTTGCAACCCCATGGACTGTAGCATGCCAGGTCTCCCTGTCCTTCACCATCGTCCCAGAGCTTGCTCAAACTCATGTCCATTGAGTCCGTGATGCCATCCAACCATTGATTATTAGGGTTGGAGTCAAACTGTAGGATAATAATAATAATCAAAACCACTCCAAGGCATTCCTCACTCCAAAAGGATGAATCCCATCCTGAAGATTGAGGTAAAGTATTTTAAAGTAACTTTGTGTGTGTGTGTGTGTGTGTGTGGTGTGTGTGCATGTATATGTAGTCATTTTAAGGATTTATTGCATTTAATTTTAAGGGATGTTGAACAAATATTTTTTATCATTTTAACCATCATTTTCTTCTTATGACTTTGTATTAATAATCCTCTGGAAACTCATGTTTGAAATTTGATTCTTTCCAATTTCCTTTTTTTGTTTTTTGCCTCTCTTCACTTCCTTGTGGGAACACACTGATTTACTACGATTGCTGATTACATCCTGGTTATATTCTGGGCTGTAGCAACCTCAGGCCAGGAACTTAGGAACAGTCACATAGGAAGCAGATCTGCTTTCTTCTTCTTAATAAAGTTGATTCTCATATCTCCAAAACAGAGAAATATCTAAGAAAGCAATTTGCAAAAATATGTGGATATAAAGACTTCTGATGAGTGAAATGAGTCCAGTCTTACAAAAGGTATCACCCTGTTTTCATATCTGTCATACAAAGGCATTTCTGTCTACCTAGATCATGAAGAGTTATTCCTATGGCAAACACATGGGACATTGCAAAGAACCAGTACAGGAAAAGGGAAAATGTCATATATCAAGAAACAGAATTTGGAATCATTTCCTGATATGTCATGCAACTTAACCAACTAAATGGAAAAAAGGTTATGATTTAGATACTCATTTGTTTATGCCTATTTTGATTTTTTAAAAACCCACATTACACAAGCTGAAAAAATAGTCATATGCCTAGCACTGAATGCTTTGGATAAGCCAGTGTTCCAATAGATAGGTTGTTTGGTTTGTGGTTTTGTTTTTAAGTCAATACAATATTCCTCTTGTTTCTTTTAGTTGAACAGTCTAGAGAAAATCAGGTCATTTTGTTTTACACTGCTTTGATTTGATTATGGTAAGAACACATAGCATGAGGCTGCCCTTTTAACAAATATCTAAGTATACAATGGCACCCCACTCCAGTACTCCTGCCTGGAAAATCCCATGGACGGAGGAGCCTGGTAGGCTGTAGTCCATGGGGTCGATAAGAGTTGGATACGAGTAAGCGACTTCACTTTCACTTTTCACTTTCATGCATTGGAGAAGGAAATGGCAACCCACTCCCGTGTTCTTGCCTGGAGAATCCCAGGGACGGGGGAGCCTGGTGGGCTGCCGTCTATGGGGTCGCACAGAGTCGGACACGACTGAAGTGACTTAGCAGCAGCAGCAAGTATACGATATAATACTGTTCCCCCTAAATACAGTGTGAAGAAATCCTGGTTTTTCCTTTTCCCTTTATTTTGTATAGTCTATTTGAGGACAGCTCTGCTTGTCTCTGCCAATTCTTCCCTTTCCACAGCCTCCAGCTTCTGGGTGAGCCCTTCAGAACCCACCTCGCACCCTTCCTACTCTGTCAGAGGGGCAGCTCTGCTTACGCTGGCGCCCCGTGTCACTTTGATGGGAGAGCTGCTCTGTCTCAAAGCTGAGGTGTGAAGGGAGGAATTAGTCAGCTGGGGTGGCCAGAGATCCCTCAGAGGTCAGGAACGCCCAGTGTTAAGTTTCAAGTTGCTTGCTCTGCTGTGAAGCTGTCCTTCGCTTCCAACAAAGTGCACAGTTTGCTGTGCACACCAGTGTTTCGTGCAAGCGGGTTCTGGAAAAGTAGTGCAAAGAGAAGGTTCGTGCTTGAGTCACGGTGGAGCAGAGAGGAGAAGCATGGGAGATGAGACGCTAGTGAGAGAGAGAGTTCAAGAAAAGTCAGAAGCAGGCCAGAGCGGAAGTGATCAGACACATCACTGAGATTTGGGAGGTAGCGGGAGACATCAGATTTCCCACCATAAGTAAGATGGAAGTTTGGGCCCAACTGACTTCCAATATCCAAAAAAAGTCCAGTTATGCGTGAATATCCAAATGTATGTGTGAGTCACACATATATTCAGACATAAATTAAAAGATATATGCAAACAAGTAGCCTAGTGTCTGGCCCATGGTAATTCATAATGAATGGTTAATGGTAACAATATTATTATTAATCATTATGCTTTACATTCAAAGTGACAGAGGTTTTCTATTTTCTGTCTTTATCATTAAGAAGTTCTGGCCATGTTACACAATTATCACAGATAAAGTGTTGTTTGCCAATTAAATTTTCCCATTCCTGTAAGCCGCGTTACAAACTCCCAGAGCTTTTCAGACAGGGCTTAACTCCTGTCGCCCCTGAGCACCACAAGGAAGTGGTTCTCAAACTCTGAAGGACAACAGTTAGGAGAATGGGTGGGAATGGTTGCTGTTGTTGGGTAAGTATCTGCACAGTGAGTGGGAGGTTCCAGGTGGTGCCTTCCCTCCGGGCCTGGTGTCTCCGGCTTTGTTACAGCAGGACTTACACCCACCCTCTCCCACCCCAGAGAGGAGAAAGAGGCTCAAGAGGAATTGGAATTCATCCCAAAGAGAACGAATGACCTCTACCCCACGTTTTACCACCGGTGTGAAATTTTCCTGTGAGCAAATTAATTTTTCTTTTGAATTTGAGTCTCTCACTGAGATCATCTTTAGCCAGAGAAAAGCAAAGGGCTAAGACAAGGGATATATACAGCCCTCTACAGGATATCCAAGTCAGGCAAGGGAAATAACTACCCAGGTTTCAAATGGAGGAGTCATTGTTAATTTCCTAGATGCTGGAATCACTTCTTTGATCATCCCAGCGTATCACAGGGAGCCCATCATTATTAATGATGTCGTATTCCTTTGGCAACCAAATGTTAGCATTCCCATAGTCTCTGTGCCCAGGGCAAGCATCTTGTCTCCAAAAGACGTTCATGTATACAAGATGTCATGATGGATTACTGAAAATTCCAGGAAAGCCTTGGTGGTGTGTGTATGCGCATGTGTGTTACTATGACTAGGGACTTTGGACTTGAAGACAAAACTTCAAATCACCTTTGATACATGGCATCCTATAAACATCAGAAGAAGTCAACAACTGTAAATAAACAAGGCAAAAATAGAAAAAAAAAGACTAGGCAAAAATAGAAAAATGATGAAGAAAAATTTAAGCTCAGTATTTTAAAATCTACATTCTCCAAAGAATGAGCAGCTAGGGGTAACAGAAGAAAACTGTTTAAATGGAATGATGCCAGATTATTGAAACATATTTAAGTTCCCTAAAAATATAAACATTATGATTTAGAAGGCTGTGATTTATTGCTCTAGCTAAAAATCCAATAATACATCAACTGAGGATGTGAGCATGGTCATCAGCTCTTGAAGGGTAAAAATAAGATATTTGTCCAGGATGTCTGGCTGTTCCCTCCCCTAAGTTCTCCCACTTATAGCTGAACAGAAATTTCCACTACATTATTTTTTTCCTGAGAGAAGGCAAGTTCTGTCTGTGGAACGTGCAACCTGGACTTAGAACTACACAAGTTCCTTTAAGTCCCTCTTCTTCAGCCCTCAAAACAAAGCCCTATGAGGTAAGCATCAATGGCCCTATTTACAAGTGAAGAAACGGATGATCAGAGAAGTTAAGTGTCTGAAGTTATACCCCGAGGGAAAGAAAACTGGAACTCGAGTCACTGATGACAAATTTCTGCTGTTTTCTTCACTCCAAACCCTTTCCAAATCGACAGAACTCAACATCAAGTTGATTATTTCATAATCTCAGCTTTGGTCAAATGTTGACCCTGTAGATTCTCAGACATGATTATACAGAACTGTTCTATCTCCCCAAAGAGGCTTTTGAATTCTTTATATTGAAAAAAAAAAAGAATCAAGAGCTCAAATACCATCCCTTTCCTTCAAATAGCCACTCAGATAGACTTTTGGTTACTTAAAGTCTCAAAAGGTGATGGCGACTGAGAAAATAATGAACACTGCTCAATCAGGAAGGCTATCTATTTCAAGCGTTTTGTTCAAACTTTTCTGATCTCACAGGGAAAAACTTCCCATGATTTTCAAGAACCTTCAGAAGAAGTCAGTCATGTTGCTCTTAACAGAGATACCAGTTTAATGCCCAAACTCATGGAGGGGAGCTGACCATTTTCTAGGCAACTGTGTGCAATTCTTATCAGGCGAAGTCCAGCTGCTGTTGGCTAACTAGCTCCCCGAAGTGACTCCCCCGGGCCCCAGCTAGGAGCAACTAAAATAAAATGCAAAAGGCACAACACAGATAAAAGGCTGTGGAATATATAGGCCTCATTTTAATAGGGCCTCAGCTCGGTCTCTGCTTTTGCACCCACGGCTAATTGAAGGGGCAACTAGAACAGACACAATTGAACACGTAGTAAAGGAGCCACCCCACCACCTGGCTTGCACACACAATTAAATATTTGCACCTGCAGTGGCAATATGTGTGAAAACTCTCCCTGTAATTAGTTGTCGGGGTAGAAATAGATGTAATTTTTAAAACCCTCTCTAATTCCAATAGTTATGTTTAAATAGATATTTTTGTTGAAACCAAAGAACTCCAAATCCGTGCTTTTAAAAGAAACAATTTCATATTGCATGCTTTTCAGGTAATCCATGGAAAATAGAACATTTTGTTTCTATATGTAACTCAATTACAGGAGTATTACTGGCATGTGTTTTCAATGGGTTTGGTGTGTGATTCAGTCTACTCAGTTATTCATTCATTTTTCATTTATGTCATTTTATTTATTTGTTCAGTAAACATGCTAAGCATGTGTTATGCCTTGGTTCTGGGATATGAAGAAATATATAAAACAGCATATCTGCCTAGAAGTGCACGTCAAAGGAAGGAAGTAGGGTTGATGTTTTGATCATATACTTCTAATTCAGTATGAGTGCATGTCACTTAGAGGTGATGGTACATGCAAAATGCCATGTAACACTTAGCTTTCGCAACAAGATCCTCCAAGGAACTTTTTTTTTTAATTTTAAATATAAAATTTGAGTTGGTCCTCATCTATAGAACAACATGAGGTTGTCACAGTTTTGCCAATAACACAGGCTCTTCAGGTGAGTTTGTCAGGCTCTTCATTCTACTGTTTAATCCACCTCAAATGCTGTTTAATAACATGAAAGAGTTGTCTATTTTAGACATGCTGGATGAAGTAGAACAATACAGGATTTCAGCAAATAAGCCTATTGCCACACTATGGGACATGAAATGCACTGATGAAAAATGAAGCCCCCACCCGCTCTCCCCCAGGAGAGACAACAGGCCCACGTTTTAGTAAACGCTTCCATCCAGATGCGTAGGATGTCTGTTTATCCATAAAGGACCTTGGTACTCTAATTTCTCACCCTCACATTCCTTATATTATTGAAACAGTGAAAGAAACTGTCTACAGCTTTGAGGGCAAATCCGCAACATTTAGATTTCGCGTGGATTTTTCCTCTTCCCTTCACTTTGTATTTGAACGGATGATTTCTTACCTCCAAGAACATGCTGCTTTGGCCAAACACATCCTGTCTCCTGATAAGCTGCCTTGTTTAGGCTTGACCTGGAGAGGTTTTTTTTTTCCAGCTCCCGATCCTATGATTACCACACACTGTGGAATTTTGACCCAAATATTTTGAGTGTAGAGAAAATTGAAAAGTCTTTGGGAAGATCATCTCCAGCGAGATGATCCGTGAGGGGGCACTTGCGCTGGAAAGCTGGTCCCCGCTCTCGGAGAATTACCGGTGGTGGGGGGAGTCGGGGGCGGCTGGGGGCTGGGGGCAGCCCTCCAGACCCTGAGGTACAGCAGCTGTGCGTCGTCTTTGAGGCTGAGGATCAAGCGGAGAATATGAGATAGGCAAACGTTGGCTTAAACTTTCTTCTCTCTTTGATTGTCCTTGGACATCTGCCCCACCTCCCGTCAAGAATGTTTGGCAGCTGTTAGCTCAGAATAACACGGTTCTGCTGCGGCAGCCGCTAGCCCAGTTCTTCTAATACTTTAAGCCAACGAGTCTCTGTTATATGCCCGGCCTGATACACAGCTATGCTAATGCCTTGAGCTAACCAGCTTTCCAGCGGCCGTGGAAAACACAAGGGGGGCGTCTTTGGTTTATTTTCCTCACGTGCTAATTGGCTTTAATTGTTGGCCAATTGGATTTCAAGTTCAGAAAAGAGTGGGCGACACAAAGGCAAGTGTTAACTCAAAACCGTGGGAGAGCCTGGTCGGCTCTTTTGGTCTCTAATGGAGCAGACTTTATGCAGATGCACGTGTCTCCTGGCCACGGGGGTCCGAGGAGCATTCCCCGGGCCATCACGATGGTTTCTCAAGATTTATACTCATCCTCACAGGCTAAGCACCAAGCAGGGGACAATGAACCAGAAATTGGAAAGATATTCCTCCGCGCTTGTGTGTCTTCACAGTAAACACACAATAAGGGAAGGACTTAAGCATATTTAGCTCCCTTTAAGTCCCAAAGTTTTATTCTAAGAGCCTTTTTTTTTCCTATCATTAAAAAATTACCATGGTGAAGGAAGAAAGTGCTGAACTGCGAATATTGAAAATGAACATTTTTCTGCTTAGACCCCCAGCATGATATGCCATGATTATTATCATTTTATTAAAATGCACATTTCTTTCTCCCATACTCCTCAATAGTACCCTCCTGGGAATTCATCTGTGATAAAACAGAAGCACTGAGACTGGACCCCTGAATATTTGGGCTTTATTAGGAGAGTGTAAGACATTGATAGTCCATTGTGCAAGGGGGTCAAGGACAGGTGGCATTGATTTATTTCCAGTCAAGGTTATTATGGACTGGATTTCAGATAGTGCTATGACTTAAATTTGCCATTGATACGACATGATATTAGAAACTGGTGACTTATTCTCCATTCTCTGAGTCCGAATGTACTGAAGGAGATCACCCCTGTGCTAATTCCCCAGATTCTCTTCTTCTATATTGGGTCTGAAATGTATCTACAAGCACAAATGGTCCTACTGCTTTGATGGAATTGACCAGTCGGTCAGTCCAACAGCTGTCAATTCAGTCACAGAATTTTTGACATTTTTGACTGAATTGGCCAGGTGTTAGACTAAACCCACTGGTCAATTTCATCAAGAATTGTCAAACTGGTTTTCATGATAGGAGAAAGCCAGAATCTATGTCTTTATGGGTATTCCTCTATGTATCTTGTTAACATACTTATTTTCTTATTTTTTTCTGGATCTAGATACAGAAACATCGTAGTTTACACATATATTCATGTATGCATATAGATGTAAAGATCTCTGCCAATGAGCAGTCTTCCTGTTTTTAATTCCCAAATGGTATGGCACAGAGCTTCCATCCATGTAGCTGCATTTCCAAATAAAATAATTTAATCATCTATCAATTTATTTCACTAGTTATTTTTATTTCTAGCCATAATATAGCAGCATGTGGCAACGGCAGGATCATTACTGCCTGGCTGATCAGCCAAATAATTCCAGCTCAGTAACTTCTGGAAAAAGTTTGTCTTTTTTCTTCTCCAGAAGACTTACCAAGATCAGAAAAAGTTTATTATGATTGTTGGTCATTGCCTATACCCAACCCTCACCTCCCACAGGAATTTAAAACCCATGAGAGCAAAAATCCACATCTATTTTATTACCTGATGATTCCCAAATGCCTAGAATTAGTACATTACATCTAGATCCTTGAAGATGGTGCTTTTTTGAGGTTTCTGAACCAGCAATACTCATCGTAATGAGTTTGGTCAAGAACATTCATTCTGGGACTTCTTTTTCCTTTCAACTTTCTAAGAACTTTGCATTTACCTAATTTGAATTACTTAGCTTATTCTGCATTATATTTATGATATTGTTTTATTTTTTTCCCTAGACTATGAATACCCAGAATATGGATACTGCCCTAGTGTGGTCCATACTAAGCCAACCACAGGACCTAATAAATAGTGGACAGGAAGAAACACGCATGGAATTAAGAACATAATCACTTATGAATGAAACAGCAGTATTCACTACTAATGATCCATGCTCTTTAGAAAAATTCCATGAACATTAATAAACAACACCTACCGTTCTCGGGCAGTTCAATCTGGATGGGTGGGTGGAGAAACGGAAGTGACCAATGAGTGATTAGAAATGAGGATATGATAATTCATGGATGGTCTTGATTAGAGCCCTTCACTGACATTAAGCCTAAATGTTCTTTAAAACATCAGTATTGTCACACACTCCCCAAATGAAAGCCAGATTGTTTTCCGCCGCACACTGCTTCTAACAAAGGACACCACCGAGGAACTAACTTTGCACAGCCAGCTTGCTCTCACAAAGAGCACTTGATAAACAAGCCCTCGCCATCTCTTTTAGTGGATGGCTATTTTCCCTCTTCTGCCTCTCTCCAACCTGTCTGATAGCATCATTCCACAAGTCACCTGGCGAGGGGACAGAGAGCAGGGCACACACTATCATTTGGACACTTTTCGTGAGCTGCAGCCACATCATTTTTAGACTCTTCACAGACCAGCTGCATCTGTTTGCCCCCCTCGTTTTCTTTAAAGAATGAAATCCTTCTGAAGAGCTAAATGATATTATGAGTGACTCCTGGACTGAACATCAATTTATAGCTCAGGAAACCATCCCCCTCAACTGAAATATGATCCTTCTCTCCAGCCCAGAGAAGGTCTCCATCCACTTATATTTTCTCTTTCTCAGTGGGCGTCCTAAGCCAGAGTCATCACCCTTTATAGTTTGATCTGAGAAACCTCCTTTTCCCAAGCCACCTAAAATGAATACACTTGTGAGTATTTTGATTAGAAAATCTTGATTCTCAAATCTCTTGTCTTGATTTGTGTTAATAAATACTAATAGATAATGACCGTGGGGAACAATTACTATATATTCACCTGCTGTGTACGGAGCATGTTATATGGGTTACCTCAATTCAATCCTTCCAATAAGCTTACTGAAAGTTTTTTTTTTTTAATTTCATGCCTCAAATCCCTTCCAGCATACCCTGCCCCACCAGTACCAGCATCACCATCCACCACCATAACCAGTGAGACACTGTTGTAAAAGTCTCAGGACACCGGTGAGAGTCAGTGATTAGAAGCCAGCAGTGAGGTTCGGGGCTGCTGCTTCATCCACGATGCAGCTTCTTTTCCCCAGCAATGTCAGGTGAAGCCTGCCGTTGCGTCCAGCACCACTCTGCTGTCAATGCAGCTCTCCCCCATTTTTCCTACCTCCATTCTCCTTTACTCAGTTGTGAAAAGTTAGTCCATCGTAGTTCCACATTTAATGAATTACTGAAGGAAGTGACAGTGTGGGACTCTGTATTCCAAATGCCCAAAGAGATTAGAAAATCTTTTTCTGGACCAAGCAGTTTATACAATTAGCATCTCTCTTCTGACATCAGGCCAATAATGCTTTTGAAAAGGAACAAAAGCAACCTCTAAAAGCTAAAAATCACACATGGTTCGGGGCATCCAAACTCTTAAGAGGTTTGTATTTTAGAAGCAATGAATTTTTTCTTCACTTCCTCCATGGATGTATTTCATGTGAAAGAAATGGCAAGGAATTAACCTACAAAAAGTGATCTCCCTAGCCAAGTGTGGAAGCCGGCCGAGCAGTACAGCTGTTACAGGGCAAGGCCTCTGTTCTGGGCTTGCCTGACCTCGGGACCCTGCCTCCCTCTGCCTCTTGGAAATGTCTTGTCCTCCCAGGTGGGTCATTTTCCTTTGAAGACTGGTGCTTGGAAGAGCGATCTGGAAAGCTTCCTACTCTCCGCCTTTCCCTCTGTGCAGGACAAGACCACCCAGAGATTTGCCTGGAGAAATACTACACCAGCTCTTAGGTCTGTAGCTCAGAAACTAGCCCAGGTTACACAGTGAAGCTGACAACCAGTCCAGGCAAGGAGAGCGAAGAGGATTAGCTTGGACAGAGTTTGCCAAATAAAACACAATGTCATATCATGCTGAACCCATTCCTGTGTTCCCCAATATTCAGCTCCATGACTAGGTGGATTTTTAGCAGTTTATGGCAATAAGCCATTTCTCTTGTAAATGTTCCTTGTGACATTAATTCCTCAAAGTTTTGATGCCAACTACAGCATACTAAGTTCCTGCCAGACTTTCATTATATAATGAACATCCATTGCTTCTATGGCCCCAAAGGAGATTTCATTAAGACAGTTGAGACTGACCTCTCTATACTGAAACTTCACTAGGGTGGGAACTGGTTGCAATGAGCTTTTTTCCATGGATCCACCTCTTGCGTGTCCCTGCCTTACAACTCCATAAGTTTTCCTCTTTGTATCACCAAAATCTTTACCTGCACTTGCAAGGACATTCCTGGTAACTAACTCATAATCCAGATGCTCCTTTGGTAAGCAGGATTGGGTCTCTGTAGTTTCCTTGCTGGTGATTTTTTTTTTTCCCCTACTATCATGTTTCATTGAAAGGAAAGACCTTCAAAATATTGTGTTGGGGCTATTTCAGTGAGTTCCCAAACTTATGGGAGGACATCAGTGTATTTTTTTTTTAAATAATTGCTTTACAATATTGCATTCGTTTCTGCTATACAATGAAATGACTCAGCTATATGTTTCAAATATTCACCTATCCCCCCTCCTAGACCTCCTTCCCATTCCACCCTCATCCCACCCTCTAATCATCACAGAGCCCTGAGCTGAGCTTCCTGTGCTTTATAGCAAATTCTCACCAGCTATCTATTTTAAACATGGTAGTGTATGTATGACAGATGAGTGAATAAGAAGATATGATACACATATACAATGGAATGTTACTCAGTCACTAAAAGGAATGAAACAGGCTCTTTGTAGAGACATGGATGGACTAGAGTCTGTGAAACAGAGTGAAGTAAGTCAGAAAAAGAAAAGCAAATATCGCATGTATGTGGAACTTAGAAAAATGATGCAGATGAACCTGTTTCCAAAGCAGGAATAGAGACACAGACATAGAGAATGGACATACGGACACAAGGTGGGAAGGGGAGAGTGGGACGACTGGGAGATCAGGACATCAGTGACTTTCCAAGCCTGCATCCTTCTAGGCCACACTCTCACCTTGTGGATGACTTACTCTCTTTGCAGCCCTTCTTCAGGTGTTTGCAGCCACAAGGAAGTTTCCTAAGTGACATTCAGAGCAGCTTTCAACTCTCTGATACCAAATATCATTGTGCTATTGTTTGGTCAAACCAAGCTATTACTATAGAGAGACTGATACAGGACTCACCAGAGGTTTATCTCTTAACCATGACAACACAAGGCACGCTATTGCTGTCATGGGTAAGAAGAACATTAAGGGAGAGATGAAAAGACTCTCCACCTCTTAGAAAAGTGCTGCTCCAGGGATGTGGTCTAAACTTGGGAGCAGAATCTCCCAGGTTCCTGTGTCCATGGGATTCTCCAGGCAAGAATACAGGACTAGGTAGCCATTCTCTTCTCCAGGGGGTCTTCCTGACCCAGTGATCAAACCCGGGTGTCCTGAAATGCAGACAGATTCTGAGCCACCAGGGAAGCCCCAAATTACTAGGCATATAGAGAAAGGCTCCCCATCCCCAGAGGACACCACTGAGACAGAAGCAGGCACTCCGTCACCCTTAGTCTGTAAGGGCAGAGTGTGCATCCAACACAAGGTCTTGGAGGCAGTTCTCTGAACAAAGGGCTCAAAGGGATAAAGCATGGTTCCTGATCTCCTAATAAATGATTATACAAGGCAAGACAGAACAAAGAGCTAGAGACTGAATGAAGAGCAGGACTCCCTATGCTGCTGCTGCTGCTGCTAAGTCGCTTCAGTCACGTCCGACTGTGTGTGACCCCATAGACGGCAGCCCACCAGGCTCCCCGTCCCTGGGATTCTCTAGGCAAGAACACTGGAGTGGGTTGCCATTTCCTTCTCCAATGCATGAAACTGAAAAGTGAAAGTGAAGGTGCTCAGTCTTGACACTACTGATATTTTAGACTAGATAATTCTTTGTGGTGGGTACCATCCTGTGTATCATGATGTGTTCAGCAGCATCTTTGGGTTTTATGCTTTAGATGCTGGCAGCCTTTTAGTTGTAACAACTCAAAAAATTGTCTCTAGGCATTATTCCCAATGTCCCTCGAGAGGCAGGATCATCCTCAATTGAGAATCACTGCTTCAGGCCAACAGAGGAAGACAGCAAAATGAGAGAAAACAGAAAGTCTGTGGCAGGAAAAAGAGAACAAAGCACATTCCAGGCAAGAGAATCAGAGAAACCAGAGTCCAACGCCTCGAAGGGCCTATGCATGAGTACAACCGCCTTATGCTGGCATTCAAGGTATTCTGAGATGGACCCCACCCTATCTATTCAAACTCATTTTGTACTTCAACCCCTCCTGACAGGTCACACTCCAGCCACACCAAATAAATCATCATTGCAACAACACACTCTTGTTTTTCACACAGCCTTGCAAATTAGCTATGCACAGACTTCCTTTGGTTCAAAAACATTCTGTGCCTTAGGGCTCTTTCATCCTCTAAGGCCAAGCCTGAGCCCAGAGGGCAATTCCTAGGTGAAGCTTTAGCTTGCACAACTCCCAAGCCTACATTTCCTCCCACAGTTGTTATGTGAGTCCTTAAAGCCTGTCTTCTCCCAGATAAACTGTAGAGCTGAGACTTTCTCTGTCCCCTGTTGATCTTTGAAACTCAAGTAGATGACGTCGTGTTCTGCAAATAATAGGCTTAATATGAATGTTCTTTGAAAGAAAAAGAAGCAGAGGCAAATACGGTTCAAAAGAAATCAGTAGTCTAAGTAAAAAAAAAAGTCATTTAACAAGTATTTATTGAGCAACTATTATACACTGGCATCATACTGGCCCCTGTGGACAGGATGTATGTGTTCAGTTGCTTCAGTCATGTCCAACTCTTTACAACCCCATGGACTGTAGCCTACCAGGCTCCTCTGTTCATGGGATTCTCCAGGCAAGAATACTGGAGTGGATTGCCATCTTTCCTCCTCCAGGGGATCTCCTGACCCAGTGATCAGACCCAGTGAACAAACCCTGTCTCCTGCAGTTCCTGCATTGGTAGGCAAATTCTTTACCACTGAGCCACCTGGGAAACCTGTGGATAAGAGACTGTTCCAGAAATTGATCATTGGCATTCTAGCACTCAGAGTCTAAGTGAGGAGAAGGGCAGATAGTATATATTTTAATATAAATTTCAGATCATAATAAGTACTATAATAATGTTGATAATCTTGTGATGTGATGAAGAGAGATAGGGATGGAACTAGGTTAGATACAGAGGTCCAGGGACGCTTCTTTGAGAAGGTGACCTTTGAGCTAAACCTTAATCGATAAGAAGGGTTCAGCCATGTTAAGAGTTGGGCTGACAGCATTCTTGGGAGAGAAAAACTGAGAAGTTCATGAAGTGGTAAATGGTTCATCTTGATTTAAAAAAAAAAAAGTCAATATTTCTAGAATACATGAGTGATGGAAATTAAGGTAGAAAAATGAGATTAGTTACAAATAATTTTGACTAGTAGTAGAAACGGAACCAGCTAAGAGCTCAAGCTACACACAAATATATACATATAATTATGACTCAGATGGTAAAGAATATGCCTGCAATGCAGGAGACCTAGGTTCGACCCCTGGATCAGGAAGATACCCTGGAGAAGGGAATGGTAACCCACTTCAGTATATATACATTTATGAAAATCATAATCTTTAGGTCCATGGAAATAATAATATTATAGGTTGTAGGTTATAGAGTCCTACCTTTGCAACTTATTGAATCCCAAGATTCCCCTAAAAGATGAGAATTATTATTTTCCTTTTTTTTTTTTCAATTGGGACACTATGTGATTTCTCCAAGATCATACAATTAATGAGTGACAGAGCCAAGTATCAAATACACATCTGCCCCCACCCTGAACATTTTTAAAATTGTCAGGAAAAACAAAAACAGATGATTTCTTTCTTTCCAGGACATAACAACTTCCTAATTGTTTTAGTAGTTCTATTCATTACATTAAACATAAATAAATAAATTAGAATAACTGACTACGAATTGCCTAGTCAATGCACAGGTGGATCAGGATCCATGCATTTGCAGTAACTCCAATTATGCTCTGGGTCACACACTTTGTAATACAAAAATGTGTTACTACCTCTGATAGCAATTTTCTTCTCTGTGGTTGTGAAGGGGAGGCTTCTTGGTACAAAATGATTGATATGTGGGAGCATTCCTGTCTTTAAATCAAAAAAAAACAACAACAACTGGGAACTTACTAACCCCTCACTGGTGACCCTCTGGAAAGGTATAGCAACAGCAACAGAAAGAAGAGGCAAAGGAGGGACATCACACCCTGATCATGGTAGCAAGAAATGAAGAGGAAAGATTCCCATGAGATATGCTGCTGCTGCTGCTAAGTCGCTTCTAGCGTATCTGACTCTGTGCGACCCCATAGACGGCAGCTCACCAGGCTCCCCCGTCCCTGGGATTCTCCAGGCAAGAACACTGGAGTGGGTTGCCATTTCCTTCTCCAATGCATGAAAGTGAAAAGTCAAAGTGAAGGTGCTCAGTCATGTCCGACTCTTATTGACCCCATGGACTGCAGCCTACCAGGCTCCTCCATCCATGGGATTTTCCAGGCAAGAGTACTGGAGTGGGGTGCCATTGCCTTCTCCGTGAAATATGCTATACATGCTTAAAATAAATCCTGTTCCATCACTAAGAAGGAATTGCTAAAGGGAGTTTACCTAAAACATTCAGTTAAAGATTGGAGCTTGAGGGACTTACCTAGAGATCCAGTGGTGATAACTTGGCCCTTCTACTGCAGGCCGCACAGGTTGGACCCCCGTCTGGGTACTAAAATCCTGCATGACCTTAGGCCAAAGGAAAAAAAAAGAGAGAAAGAGAGAGAAAATTTTTTGAATGGAATAAAAATGAAAATATTACATATCACCTTAAAAAGAAAATTAAAAAAAACAAAACAAGGATTGGAGCTTGAGCTTCCCACTAGTGAAAAAAGGTTTGATTTGCCTTAGATATACTTGTATTCTAGAATTCATCTCCACCTATGTTCAGGTTTAGGTCACCAGTTGGCAGTGTGTGCATGCTCAGTCGTGTCCAGCTATTTGTGATCCCAGAGACTGCCAGGCTCCTCTGTCCATGGGGTTATCCCAGCAAGAAAACCGGAGTGGGATGTCATTCCCTTCTCCAGGGGATCTTCCCGACCCAGGAATTGAACTCACGACTCCTGCATTGCAGGTAGATTCTATAGACCCGTGTAGAGACTAAAGCCAGGGGGTGGGATATTAGCCATTGCTTCCTGGGATGCCCTTCCCAGTTTGTCTTTTCAGAATGAATGCAAACTGCATCCTAACAAACCATGAGTAGCTGGGTCCTGGCCACTGATGGGGTGCTGCCAGTGCTCCTCGAGGCGGTGGTCTCTTCAGGAGGGCGTTGGATTACATTGCCAGCAGCCACCAGCTCTTCCTTTGGCCTCGGCTAACTTTACGGTGGTGCCTTTTTTTTCCCTACACAGCAGGCCCTGCTAGCTCCTTTTTGGCTGCTGGGATGGAATGCTAGGAGTCAGGGGGTGTGGGGCTCAAATTGATAACTGTGTCCGTTGACTTTCCATTCCCCATTTCACCTCTTTCATTCTGTCAGGGAGCTTTGTCCCAGAGAAGGAGATTATGCAGTGGACTGTGGAGGAGATGGAACTTCAGAAAGATAGAGCGCACAAAAAAGTGTGACAAATTGCAATGACAGGGCTGCGATGGTCGCTTGTGATGGAGTGAAATTAAATCCCTGGCCAAACAATACTGCTTTCTTCTATGTCTATGGGGACCCTTGTTGGGCCTGGATTGAGAGAGAAAGTCAGAAGAAGGGAGTAAGAAAGATGCATTCACCCAGTCAAAAGGATATTTTTTTCCACATTCATTGGATTTACTTTCCTCAACAAAATGGCACTATAACACGTATCTGGATATGTGGCAGACGTATTAACATCCCTAAGCACTTCTGTAAGAGCTGAGTACATCCTTTGTGTCTCACTAGTAATTTTAATGGTAACCCCAAGTGTAAGACGCAAGACCATATTTTTCTTTCCTCACCTCCAATGTCTCAACTCCCACCATTCTAAAAAATTGTACTGGAGTCCTGGTTAAAAAGATAAGTCTGCATAAGCACTTCAGGTCCTTGTTTTTCTAGAGATCACGAGCCTGGTTCACCCAGCAGCCTCTTTCCACTTCATGGCTTATTTTAGGACCCTGAATATTCATTGGAAAGACTGATGCTGAAGCTCCAATACTTTGTCCACCTGATGCAAAGAGCAGACTCATTGGAAAAGACCCTGATGCTGGGAAAGACTGAGGGCAGGAGGAAAAGGAGACAACAGAGGATGAGATGGTTTGACGGCTTCACCAGCTGAATGGACATGAGTTTGGGCAAACTTCGAGAGATGGTGAAGGACAGGAAAGCCTGGCATGCTGTAGCCATGGGGTTGCAAAGAATTGGACATGATTTAATGACTGAACAACAATGACCAAGGCCCTGAACAAAATTGTTAATTTGCATTTCTGCCTACCACAAATGCTTGATAATGTAGATCCAGATTTCCAGGCCTCATTTAACTCAGAGCAGAGAGAAATTGCTAGACATTTTGTTATGAATCCCACCTTTTGAAGCCAACCCCGCCCCAGGTACCCATCTCAGCTCACCTCACAAAATCAAAAGAGCTGCTTATCCAAGACATGGACAAGGAGACATTCTGGCATGTCTCCCCATCTCTCGGGATTCCCTCAAAAGGTATTGGTGTCAGGAAGGGATTGAGTTAAGGTGCTCGAAGCTGACTGGCAGACATGAATCACATTTGTAAAGCATTCTTTATTGTGGCAAAATTCACATAACATAAAGTTTACCATTTTAACCAAAGTATACAGTTCAGTGGCTTTTAGATCACAGCATTGTGCAACCATGCTGCTGCTACTGCTGCTAAGTCACTTCAGTCATGTCCGACTCTGTGCGACCCCATAGACGGCAGCCCACTAGGCTCCTCTGTCCCTGGGATTCTCCAGACAAGAACACTGGAGTGGGTTGCCATTTCCTTCTCCAATGCATGAAAGTGAAAAGTGAAAGTAAAGTTGCTCAGTCGTGCCCGACTCTTAGCCACCCGATGGACTGCAGCCCACCAGCCTCCTCCGTCCATGGGATTTTCCAGGCAAGAGTACTGGAGTGGCAACCATGACCACTGTTCAATTCTAGAACATTATTATCACTCCAAAAATAAATCCCATTTTTATCACTCCTAAAATAAGCCTTGATCACTCCCATTTCCCCCTTTTTCCAGGCCCTGGCAATCACTCATCTACTTTCTGTCTCTATGGAGATGCCTACTTTGGACATAGAAAAAATTACATACTATGTTTTCTTTTGTGTCTACCTTCTTTCATTTAGAATAATGTTTTCAGAGCTTATCTACATTATAACATGTATCAGTATTCCATTCCTTTTTATGGCTAAACAATATACCATTGTATGGATATATCATATTTTGCATATCCATTCATCAGTTGATGGGATGTGGATGGTTTCCACTTTTTGACCATTAGGAATAATGCTGCTAAGAACATGTATGTACAAGCTTTGTTTGAACACATCCTCAATTTGTGAATGTATAGAACAAGGAATAAACCTGCTGAGTCATATGGTAATTCTGCATTTCACTTTTTGAGGAGTCACCAAACTGCTCTCCACAGTAGCTGCACCATTTTACATTTCTATCAGCAAAGGAATGAGGGTTCCAATTTCTCTACACTCTCATCAACACTAGCTATTTTCCATTTTTTAATAACCACCCTAGTAATGAAGTGATACTTTCTTGTGGTTATTTTTTATTTAAATTTATTTTTTGAATTGGAGCATAGTTGCTTTACAATATTGTGTTGGTTTCTGCCATACATCAGCATGAATCGTTCATAGGTATATGCATGTCCCCTCCCTCTTGAACCACCTCCCACCCCCTACCCTCCCTGTGGTTGTGATTTGCATTTCCCTAATGACTATTCATGTTGATTATCTTTTCATGTGCTTACAGTCCATTTGTATACTTTTATTTTAGAAGTGTCTTTTTCGGTCCTTTGCTCATTTTTTTACTGTAAGTTATTTGTCTTTCTGCTGTTGAGTTAATGCATTTAGACAAAACAGTGATCAACACTTCAGAAGATCAACACTGTGGGTCCTAAGTAGCACAGAGAAGAAGCGAGATAATTTTTACTGTGAGCTGTGGCATAAAACCTATATTTAACCCTCATTCTGTAGGCAAGTTCTACAGAGTCTGTAGAAGGGCAATATTGTGACTGACCTTCAGGGGTTAATATGAAAATTAAATGAGATAGTATACATGAAGCTACTGGTACCATGCCTGGCGTAATGCAGTTGCTTGACAGCAGACACATGGCTTGGATATTCAACTTGCCATTGTGAATGGCACTAGGGGGGAAAAGGGAAACTGAGGAGTCAGTGCTAAATATGCAACTACCCAGGACCAAAAACATTCTGGACAGAATGACTGCTTCTGCTCACCTCTCCATGGGAACACCTGGAGAATCAATCCCACTACTCCTTGTCACTTACAAGGAATGGTAGCAGGAGACAACTCAAAACCAACCAACCAACCAATCAAAAACTTGAAGAAGGATTTGAGGGGAGCATTTTAGCCCAAAGTTTATAGGCTTCTACTCTTAAGTAATTCAAGCGGTCAGTTGATAAATATGTGTTAAGCATTCACTCTATTCCACAGATGCAGATATACAGAAAATATAGTGCCCGCCTCAACAAGACATGGAGATGCAGTGATGAATGGGGAAAGATGAGCCTTCTTATTGCTGCCCTAAAGGGATCAGCCCAGCAACAGTCTGAGTTTGCTGCTGCTGCTGCTAAGTTGCTTCAGTTGTGTCCGACTCTGTGCGACCCCATAGACAGCAGCCCACCAGGCTCCCCCGTCCCTGGGATTCTCCAGGCAAGAACACTGGAGCGGGTTGCCATTTCCTTCTCCAACGCATGAAACTGAAAGGTGAAAGTGAAGTCACTCAGTCGTGTCCGACTCTTCACAACCCCATGGACTGCAGCCTACCAGGCTCCTCCATCCATGGGATTTTCCAGACAAGAGTACTGGAGTGGGTTGCCATCGCCTGCTCCAAGGCTGAGTTTAAATCGTCATTAAGAGAGAACACTTCAAGTAGAAAAATGCTAGGTTGGCAATATCAACCTGTCTAACTAAGTATGTTAAACAGTTGCAGAAACAATCTTTTGATCATTTTCTTAACAAAAAGTTGCCAGTTTTGTTTTGGATCTGTGGTTTGAACAAATGTGGTATTTTAACTTTATTAATCTATCAGAAGAGAGGTGTCAAGATGCTTTAATCACTTTCTTTTTTGAATCTGATTTCTTTTATTTTTTCTAGTTAAGGAATATAAAGTAAATGATTTAAAAACTAGTAAATTCTCCCAGTTTAGAAATTATATCAATCACCATTTAATTTATCTAGAGGGGCAAATTTGTCCAAGGAACACAACAAAATACTGAGTTAAAAAGAGTTGATTTATGACATAGAAAACAAACTTTTAGTTACCAAAGAAGAAGAGCAGAGGAGGGATAAATTGGGGTTATGAAACTGACCAAAAATTAAAATGTCGATTGACTAGCATATGAGTTGTGTTCAATAAAATTGCAAAATATCTCTGTTTTGGTTTTGGTCCATTTATTTGGATCTACAGGCTAAGTTTGGGAAAATAATAAGGCATGTAGTTATGATCAATTGCTCTAGAGACTTAAATGTTGAAACAATGAGGTCAAATTTTTAATATTTTTAAAGTATTCAGCTTTTGTTATTAGGGTATCTGGATCTAGAAAATACTTTGAGACTTAAATACTGAAATATGGAGGTTATACTTTTAATTTTTATTGCACTCAGCATTTGTCAGGAGGGTATCTAGATCCAAAAAATATTTTTGCCCTCTGTTCCCACCACCCACTCACCAACGTACAACCATAGAGAAAGTTGAAAGTGAATTCAAGGCGTTTGGGTAAACAGCCAGGTAGCCAGGCACAGTCTTGGGTTATTGCACTATAGATTCTATCTACTGAAGTTCACTGTCCCAGCTTCTGTGGATATTGTCTCCATTATTACAACACTTTGGGTTCATTTGAAAGCAACATGGTCCGAGCTGAGAACATTTTTGTATTCCAATCCTCCCACGGATTCCCTCTCTTCTGTCCCCTCCTCCTTCCCGTGCACACCCTGACTTCAGTTGCCATGGCCAGACTTTAAAAACATTTCAGACTTAAAAGGTTAAGATCTAAGGGCTGCTGATTTTATCTGGGCTTTTAACTAACACAGGCAGGTGGATTAGAGATATGTGTACAATCCCTACTCTAGACACTTGGGTAAATATGCACAAGTGCTGGGGCAGCCGAGGAAGCGATCCAATGTTATTGTCTATTAATTCCAAAGTGGAGATTAAAGAAATCAGTAGTGTAAATATCAAAAAGGATTTCCACTTACATATAAGAACGTTACTCAAGCAGGCTGCTCATTCCAAATTATGTGAAGGCTTTTGGCTTTAAGAAAAGTGTGAATTTGTTTTTGCTGGAAATTTGCATATTTTTCGGTCTCTCTTTGTCTGCAAGGAGGGTATTAACCCTACCGAGAATTCTGTTCACATGGTAGCAATTTGTGCTGCTGATAGCTTCCATGTAGCTTTACCACAATAACACGTATTTGCCAGAGTTGTAATGTAGAGTCAAATTTTATTTTTTTGATCTCTCTTTATGTAACATTTCCTAGAAATGCCAAAATACGGGGTGAAGGAAGCTGTGTATCAAGTTCAGAGCATTTCTAACTTTAGACAGGATTCAATCCCCACCTCGCTTGGCCGACTTGCCCTGTAAGTTTCAGAATCCAGGCTGAAGTGAAGCCACCTTGTGCCACCACAAATGAATACCAGCTGATGACTGGAGAAGTTAAGGGCGAGCCCAGCGATTTTCCACCCTGCTGCAAGTAGGCTGGGACAGACCTTCCTAAGCTGTGCTTCAGGGAGGGAAATGTCAATTAAAGTGCAGGTGCCCCCGTTTCAACAAAAGTCATCAAGAATCACCATTAGCTTTTATTATACGATATGTGCATTGAAAACATACACACAGGCTCACACAGCTTTTTAATCAGCCTAGCGGCACGGCCAACAGTATAAAGAAAAGTCTCCGCATTTTCAGAAATTGGAATATGAGGTGATTTGTTTCTGCCCTG
This sequence comes from Bubalus bubalis, assembly GCF_019923935.1. Classification (NCBI taxonomy): domain Eukaryota; kingdom Metazoa; phylum Chordata; class Mammalia; order Artiodactyla; family Bovidae; genus Bubalus; species Bubalus bubalis. The sequence continues at coordinate 59,355,193 of NC_059176.1, forward strand.
TTTTTTGAGACCCTGATCACAGATCTCAGGCCATCTTTAGATGAGTAGAGAATAGAGTCTCTAGACTCAAAGAATAGAGTTTCCAAATAGTCTAACAAAATCAACAGCTACTCTGGCACTCTCTTCTGAGTGATTGTGTCCCACAGGGAGAAAAAAGAAAAACAACACAACACATCAAAATGCTATGAATGAGGATATAGGACATCACTATATAATACCCCCCAAACAGCCAGTTCTAACTAGATACCTAGTCAATCTATCGAAAAATATGCATTAATTTTGGCATAAGTTAGGTCAAAGGTCAGAGACCACTTAAAAGAGGAGCGCCCAGTGGCTGACCCATATTTGTCTAAAGCATTGGAATTGAGGGGAATGAAAGAGGGGAGTGGCTGCCCTCCAGAAGAGGATTTTAGATTACCAAAGGGGGAAGAGGAGTTGGGGAGGAATAAAATAGGAGGTTGGGATTAACATAGACACACTGCTGCTGCTGCTGCTGCTGCTAAGTCGCTTCAGTCGTGTCCGACTCTGTGCAACCCCATAGATGGCAGCCCACCAGGCTCCCCCGTCCCTGGGATTCTCCAGGCAAGAACACTGGAGTGGGTTGCCATTTCCTTCTCCAATGCATGAAAGTGAAAAGTGAAAGTGAAGTCTCTCAGTCATATCCGACTCTTAGTGACCCCATGGACTGCAGCCCACCAGGCTCCTCCATCCATGGGATTTTCCAGGCAAGAGTACTGGAGTGGGGTGCCATTGCCTTCTCCGATAGACACACTACTATATATAAAATAGGTAACCAAAAAGGGCCTACTGTATAACACAAGGAATTATAATACATATTTTGTGATAACCTATAAGGGAAAAGAATCTGAAAAAATAATACATCCATATATATGTATACTTGAATCACTTTGCTGTACACCTGAAATTGTCATAACATTGTAAATCAACCACAAGTACTTCAATTTTTAAAAAAAATAAATAATATAGAGGGGGAAAAAAAGAAATCTTCCTCCATCAAAAACATGACTTCGCTACTGGTTGGAGTCCAGTGTGGACAAACACAATCATGGTTATCTTTTGAATCCAAAGTTTTCTGTTTTGCCCTAAGACAAGTTCATCATTTCTTCACATTTTGGTATAAACAACTTTCATGCAATTAGCCTAAATTTTCTACAGAACAGCCAAATGAGGGTAAAAGCACAGAAAAAAGAAAGTCACGATTGAGGGTGGAGGGTGAATGTTAATTTGGAGCCAAGAGTATTTCGGGAGAGAGGAGGCCTGGGTAAGGTGTAGCAACAGGGGGCTTTGCATGCCTCAAATATCCAAGGGGCAAGAAAGAGGCAACAGGAGGGGAGAAACATGGGCAGAAAGGGGACCAGGAGAATTCTCAGGACTACTTTTCTCTAGGCTGAAAATTAGCCTAAGATTTGGTTCCACCAAAAATCATCTAGCATATTGTTAAGTCATATATGCTTCTAGATGCTGAGTTTGAAACAAATATAAAAACCTGATCAACATGCTAATAATTTAATTTTCAACTGTTCATGTGGAATTTAGCACATAATAGTCATCATTTCATTCTACCACAGGACTACAGTTTCATCAAAGAGCTCAACAGTTTTCCAACCCTAATATGCAAAGATATTCATATGATTATTTTACCATCAGGAACACAGTAGGCTTCATGTAAATTGGCTAGGAGGTGATTATGGAAAAGATAGAAGGGCAAACATGTCTCAACAGATTCCCCAGAAAATCAGGCCATATGTGATCTTTGGCAACCATATCATGAATGTGGTAAGTCACTGCTGAATCCTGAGGAAATTCTGAAGAAGCAGAGTTTGCAATTTTACCATTGTCATTTGGAAAGTTGAATCTTATTCTCACCTTTACAAAGTGAACCGAAAAAAAAAGTCAACAAAAAAATACAGCTGAAAAATTTGTTGGTTTAACATCATGAACTGAAGAATACAATATGACATATTTATTCATATGCTTGTTTTCAAATTAAAACAAAATAAATGTAAGGACATGCCTATATATTAGGTGACGCCCTTATTTTTATGCAAACATTTGAATCTTTTTATAGAAAGCTGTTTGGAAGCCCAACAGAGATCTACTGATATTTTAACACTCGTTCACGAAATCTGAAATTAAAAAAACAATGTAATTTTAATCATCATGAGGTTTCTGTTGGTAATTTCTCCAATTTTCAGACACAGAAAGAAACATCAAAGAATGGTAATACATTTGTAGAATTCTCAGGGTGCTTTGGGGTGAGTGTCGGGGGTGAAGGGAGTGAGGAAAAAGAGTGGTAAAATCAGTGACAAGTGATTAATAGTTCAAAGTTCCTGATGGCTTTTCTATGAGGAACAGACCTAAGGGGAATAGGATGAAATAGAACAGATATCCTCAATTAGCTTGTCCACACTCTCTCTGGGGTTCAGAAGGAGTACGCTCTCAAGGTGGAAGGGCATTTCAAGCCCCAAGCTCTCAAAGGCACTCCTCACATTTGGATGTCTCTGGATTCTGTTTGGTTATTGCCTCTCTCTCCCTGCAGCAAGCAGAGACATTGTTACAAAAAGAAGGGTTGTTATTGTTGCTGTTTAGGCGCTAAGTTGAGCCTGACTCCTCTGTAACCCTATGGACTGTAGCCTGCCAGGCTCCTCAGTCAATAGGATTTCCCAGGCAAGAATACTGGAGTAGGTTGCCATTTCCTTCTCCAAAGGATCTTCCGGGCCCAGGGATTGAACCTGCGTCTCCTGCTTGGTGGGTGGATTCTTTACCACTGAGCTACCTGGGAAAGCCCAAAAAGAAGGGTGTAGGTAGGCAATCCCCTGTAGCTGAAAGAGTATTCCTTTTAAGCCCCATGACTCCCAGTCAAATCATTTAACCTTTCCTAGCCTCAGTCTTCGAGCGACTTCCCTTTCATGCATTGGAGAAGGAAATGGCAACCCACTCCAGTGTTCTTGCCTGGAGAATCCCAGGGACAGTGGAGCTTGGTGGGCTGCCGTCTATGGGGTCGCACAGAGTCGGACACGACTGAAGCGACGTAGCTGCAGCAGAAGCAGCAGCCTCAGTCCTCACATCTGTGAAATGGAAACTTTATTTTGCTCTAGGATGAGGTTCGCAGGTGAAACATTAAAACCTGTAAGGCATTATGTGCATGGATGGAACTGTTATTATTCCAGGTTTCTCTCTCTCTGCTCTGTTTAGTTCACATGTGCCCACAGCTAAACAAAAAAACCCAGGACATATGTTTTGTCTATTATGAAGGCTCACTTGTGGATTCAATTTCATTGTCCTCCATGTTGAATCCTTTCCTTTGTCTGCTTTTCAGTTGACGGAGACATTTCACAACCGACCACGTTCAGAGACTCCAACTTAAAAGAAGGCCACTTAAAAAAAGTAAATATGAATCGGTACAAATCTCCAGAAACATAAAATAAACCTCACCAGCTTTCTACCACTAGTCAATGTCTCTGAAACCCAACTCAAACTCAGTGAAAAGACAGAGCGTTCCTTGAAAGGCAGGGTCGATCTCAAATGTGCACACCCTTTATGCAAAAAAACAAATTAGTTTCCATATCCGGGTCAATTTTAAATCAAAATCAATTGATGGATAAGGAAGCTATTCCAAAAACAAGAGGCTACAAAAAACAAACAAAACATCCTGCCGGTGCACCTGCTGGAGACGCTGTGTTGCAGGCTCCAGGTTTCCAGCCTAACCTGTATTTGATACGGTGTTGTTGCAGCTGTGGGACCAAGGTGGTTTATTTAAGTGGCTCCAAATGCCTGTCAGTGTGGCAACCAGCTGAATACATAAAACAGGCTCTCCAAACCCTTTATGGCCCAGGGTCAGAGTAAATGGAATAATAAAATCCAAATGCTTTTGTCTCATTTTCCATCACCCAACCCTTCCGCATAAATCTGCAGCTTCGCGGTGACCTTCATGTTCCGTGCGGGATGAGGCCGCGGGTTGGCGATACATTTGGTCTGCGTCTTAGGTCTTTAAAAGCTTTTTCCAATTAATTTTAACTGGCTTCCATAAGGATCAAGTACAGCTTCCTCCCTCCCGCCACCCTCCCCTCCCACCTTTTTAACCAGCCAAGTGGCAGAATGCTCTGGAGTCATACAACAGGTATCAACCCCATTATGCCCCGGATTGCCAAAAACAAAAACCTGATTCCAAGTACCCGGATGTCTTCTGAACCGCTCTACCTATCTTGATTTCCGCACCACAGAGATCGTCTTGGATTTTATCTGGTGGTCTCATCTGTAGCTGCTGCATCTCTATGCAAAGTTGGAAATGTATTACAAATTCCTAACTACAACCCTGGAGATGAGGGTGTTTGTGTTTGGAGAGAGCTGTTCAGTTGTTCGTGTAGGCACGTGGAAACACAGTGATACAAAACTGCAATGTCAAATAGGCTTGTCATCTTCCAAAGACCAAGACAGGAAGAGAGAATGAGTATTGCAGAACCTTTGAGAAGCCCAGAGGACTGGAAGAGAAGGTCGCAAGAAGTTGTGACTTGATGTCTCTTCCTGTCATCCTTGGCCCCTGAACTTAAGAAAGCAACAGCCCAGCAGGGAGCAACAGGAGGCACGTTTATTTTCATTCACCAGAGAAGTTCAGCTTCACGCCACACATGTATTTACTGCGTCATTTCTTTGTGCTAGCTGTGAGTCAGACCTCAGTAAGACACAACTCCCATTTGCCCAAGTGTCCACCGTCCACTGGGAAGGCAGTGGTCACAGAACTTGGCTAGGAAACAGATGTGATTCACATTGAAAAAGATGATTATTTTGGGGAAGGGAGCATTTAAATAAGAACTTTCAGCACGGAAGGATAAATTAGGATGGATAAGGAAGCTATTCCAAAAACAAGGGGCCACAAAAAGCAAACAAAAAATCCGCCACACATTTCATCACTTTCCATTCCACACTTAACGAACCCAGAATCGGTTAAACATAAGGCAAAAAGAAGCTACGTGAAGGTGACATTTTTTATTGTTTCAATGGCTGATGAACTAAATAAAACAGAAAATTTGGATCAAGCTTAGGAGAAAAGGTTCCCTGGACCACAGTCACTATCATTCCTATCATCTAAGTTTGATCTGTGTAAGAACCTGGAGTGAGGGATTCAAAAGTCTAAAATACACATACAGACACTACCTAAAACAGATAATCAACAAGGGCCACCTGTCTAGCGTATGGCACAGGGACCTCTACTCAATATTTTGTAACAACTTATTAGGGAATAGAATTTTTAAAAATAAAAATATACATGTCTGTGTATAACTGACTCACTTTGCAGTCTACCTGAAACTGACACAACATTGTAAATCAACTATACACCAGAAAAATAAAAAACAAACAAAAACAACTCTCAGTCCTTTGTTTCCACCAACGGTTTGGGTTCCCTAATCACCACCACCCATTCTGGCCCCGCCTGCCATCACATTGGACACACTTCCATTTTGTCTTGGTTCTGCCACTTTTCTTTCTTATTTCTGAAGGTCTATTCCCTTTCCTTACAAATGCTTCTGCCTCTTCATCATTTTTGCCTCTAGAAAATGCAAAGAATATATAAGATAGGAAACATAAAAACGAAATCTGAAAATATACTTAAAAATTCTGTTTTGTTTCATAAACCTATAGAATGTTGGACCAAGAAGTGGTCTTGGAATCCATTTGGTTTTGACCTCCTTCATTTGGCAGGAATAAAGGAAACCTGAGGAAAGAGGTTCTAATCAAGAGATACATTGTCCAAAGCCATAAAATCAGTTAGCGGAAAGGCTGGCTGACCATATTCCACAACCGCCTTGTATTCATCTTTTACTCTGAATTGGCACTATGGTGAGTGTTTTCTAAATGGAGCTCTGTTAACTACCAACTTTTCTGTTCAAGAATTCTTCTGCCAGTGTACTGAGTCTGAATCACCGCATTTCATCACTTTCCATTCCAGACTTAACTAACCCAGAATCAGTGAAACATAAAGCAAAAAGAAGCTACGTGAAGGTGACATTTTTATTGTTTCAATGGCTGATGAACAAAATAAAACAGAAAATTTGAATCAAGCTTAGGAGAAAAGGTTCCCTGGACTACGGTCAGTATCATGTCTATGATCTGAGTTTGATCTGTGTAAGGGGGTGAGGGATTGAAAGGTCTAAAGCAATGGATGCCAGAAAAGAGATTTCAACATAAATTTTTTAAAATTGATTAAAAGGCTTAGCCTTGTGTAAATCAGTCCTGAAATTATTTAATAAGGTCTTTGAATGGTCCCATTTAAAGGACCAGGCATAAAGTCAGCAATGATGGCCCAAAACGTATATATCCTGTGTGTTTTCCTGCTTTGCAGGGAGTTCACCCACAAATGAATGAAATAATGGAATCCTGCAGCCCTTGAATGTCATCTGTGTCTACTCATTGAATCATCTTCATTCAAATTCAGCATGGATAATTCCACTGGAAAGAGAACTAAAAGATTTTTTTCAAGACAACCACTGAATTTCTTTTTCTTTGCTTCTCTTACCATTTTTAAAAGCATTTTTTACTTTTCCTTCTGGTTTTAATGGCTCATTTTTTAAAAATATTTATTATAAAGTATATTTCTATCCATATAAATTTTATTTAAAGTCTTTAGCCCATATAAAGTATTAAAAAATATGTATTATCCAAATGAATCTCTTGAGATTCTGAGGATGGCTGTGTGGTGTCATGAGTGTGAAATTTCAGTAAAAATATCTTTGGGTCCAAAATGCACCTGAACAAACCTGAACAGGTTGACTTAAAACTCTCTGATCATCAGTTTTCTCACCTGTGAAATGTGGATACTAAAACAAACCTTGCAAGGTTGTCAATAAGGATTACATGAGATAACATAAATTATGGATGTATATGATTCATGCGGAGAAGGCAATGGCACCCCTCTCCAGTACTCTTGCCTGGAAAATCCCATGGATGGAGGAGCCTGGTAGGCTTCAGCCCATGGGGTCGCTAAGAGTTGGATACGACTGAGCGACTTCACTTTCACTTTTCACTTTCATGCATTGGAGAAGGAAATGGCAACCCACTCCAGTGTTCTTGCCTGGAGAATCCCAGGGATGAGGAAGCCTGGTGGGCTGCCGTCTATGGGGTCGCACAAAGTCGGACACGACTGAAGTGACTTAGCTTAGCTTAGCTATACGATTCATGGGGTTGCAAAGAGTCAGACACGACTGAGCAACTGAACTGAACTGAACTGAGTGTATGTAATGGGTCAGTCAGTCAGTTAGGTCAGTCACTAAGTCATGTCTGACTCCTTGTGACGCCATGGACTGCAGCATGCCAAGCTTCCCTGTCCATTACCAAATCCCAGGACTTGCTCAAACTCATGTCCATCAAGTCGGTGATGCCATCCAACCATCTCGTCCTCTGTCATCCCCTTCTCCTACTGTCCAGCATCAGGGTCTTTTCCAATGACTCAGTTCTTCGCATCAGGTGGCCAAAGTATTGGAGTTTCAGCTTCAGCATCAGTCCTTCCCATGAATATTCAGGATTTCCTTTAGAATTGACTTGTTTGATCTTCTTGCAGTCCAAGGGACTCTCAAGAATCTTCTCCAACACCACAGTTCAAAAGCATCAATTCTTCAGCACTCAACTTTCTTTATAGTCCAACTCTCACATCCATACATGACTATTGGAAAAACCGTACCCTTGACTAGATGGCCTTTGTCGGCAAAGTGATGTCTCTGCTTTTTAATATGCTGTCTGGGTTGGCCATAGCTTTTCTTCCAAGGAGCAAGCGCCTTTTAATTTCATAGTTGCAGCCACCACTGCAGTGATTTTGGAGCCCGAGAAAACAAAGCCTGTCACAGTTTCCATTGTTTCCTCAACTATTTGCATGAAGTGATGGTACCAGATACCATGATCTTAGTTTTTTGAATGTTGAGTTTTAAGCCAGCCTTTCGCTCTCCTTTTTCACTTTCACCAACAGGCTCTTTAGTTCTTCTTTGCTTTCTGCCATAAGGGTGGTGTCATCTGCCTATCTGAGGTTATTGATATTAGTGAAAGAGGTATATATGTAATGGGTATATAACAACAATCTGTCTCTCTCTATCCCACTCCCCTTCTCTCTTACACACACATACACACACATACACATACACATACACACTAATGTGTGATTTTACTGCTGTCTTCTTTTCCCATGTAACACCCAACTAACTATTGGCAGGCATGAGCTCCTTTGCCAGGTTAAATGCTCTCAGTTGCTTTGACTGTTTCATATTCCCTCAAAACCTAATCTCCTCTGGGTTTCCTCCAATTTTCTAATATCTTTCTCAAATAAGTGGACATTACTTTTATTCATGGGTTAACTAACAGGGGAAAGGATACTTAATAGGGAAAATGTAAAAATGTTGTCACTCAGTCACATTCAACTCTTTGTGACCTCATGGACTGTTGCCCCCCAGGCTCCTCTGTCCATAGGATTCTCCAGGCAAGAATACTGGAGTGGGTAGCCTTTCTCTTCTCCAGGGAATCTTTCTGATCCAGGGATCAAATCTGGGTCTCCTGCATTGCAGGCAGATTCTTTACCATCTCAGCCCCCAAGGAACCCCACTTAGTAGGGAACTTTGCATTAATTCAGCCTAATGTACATCAAAGTCTGGTAGCTCACTCTATTTAGGAAGAGTATGGCCAATTTGTAACTTAGGAAAAAAGGATAGTCAATATTATCCTGGCCATGGTCATAGCTGACTGCCCATGTCCACATTACACAATTAAAAGCACAAGCCCTACCATTTCTGAATTTGAATCAACTGTAAACTCATGTTCCCTACTTACTTCCTCTGGCATATATCTCCATTGGTTGTAAAAAATTTTGTCGAGGCTCAAAATCCCTTTTGTATATAAAATCGAATTTTTCAGATGAGCTTTTAACAAAATCAAAGGAATCTGTAACAGATGAGCCCAGTTTCTCTTAAGTCAAATGTAGATTTTAGAAATAGGGAACCAAATGTTTTGTCCAAAACTTAAAGTCTTCTTCGTGGATGGAGATAACTTTACATCATATCAATAGAACTGAGCAGAGTCTGGGAAAGCATAGATTCTTTTCAGGCTGTAACTCTATTACTTATACCAGCAAGCCTTGGCTTTCACCCACTTTGACCTCTGGGGATGTCTGCATGTGTGTACTCAGTTGCTTCAGTCATGTCCAACTCTTTGCCGCCCACCAGGGTCTTCTGTCCATAGGATTCTCCAGGCAAGAATACTGGACTGAGTTGCAAAGCTCTCCTTCAAGGGATCTTCGCAACCCAGGGATCAAACCCCCGTCTCTTACATCTCCTGCAGGCAGGTTCTTTAACACGAGTACCACCTGGGAAGCCCACTGAGGAAGAGCGGAGGGCTCCTGAAAGAATGAAGCGGCTGGGCTAAAGCAGAAACAAACTCAGTTGTGGACATACTGGTGGTGAAGCCAAAGTCTAATGCTGTAAAGAAAAATATTGCATAGGAACCTGGAGTGTTAGGTCCATATGAGGCTGGAAGATGAGTCCACCAGCTCAGAAGGTGACCAGTTCTCTGAAGATCTACAACACCTTCCAGAACTATCACCAAAAAAAAGATGTCTTCATCATAGGGGATTGGGATGCAAAAGTAGGAAGTCAAGACATACCCAAAATAACAGGCAAGTTTGGCCTTGGAGTATAAAATGAAGCAGGAAAAAGGCTAACAGAGTTTTGTCAAAAACACACTCTGGTCATAGCAAGCACCCTTTTCCAACAGCATAAGAGATGACTCTACACATGGACATAACCAGATGGTCAGTACCAAAATAAGATTGATTATATTCTTTGTAAACAAAGATGGAGAAGCTCAATACAGTCAGCCAAAACAAGACATGGAGCTGACTGTGGCTCAAATCATGAGCTCATTATGGCAAAATTCAGGCTTAAGTGGAAGAAAGTAGGGAAAACTACTAGGCTCTTCAGATATGACCTAAATCAAACTCCTTATGATTATACAGTGGAGATGATGAACAGATTAAAGGAATTAAATCCAGTAGATGGAGTGCCTGTAAAATAATGGACAGAGATTTGTAATGTTGTACAGGAGGCAGTAACCAAAACCATCCCCAAGAAATGCAGGAAGGCAAAGTGATTGCCTGAGGAGGCTTTACAAATACATGAGGAAAGAAGAGAAGTGAAAGGCAAGGGAAAAAGAGAAAGATATACCCAACTGAAAGCAGAGTTCCAGAGAATAGCAAGGAGAGATGAGGTCTTCTTAAATGAACAGTGCAAAAAAAAAAAAAAAAAAAAATAGAGGAAAACAATAGAATGGGAAAGACTAGAGGTCTCTTCAAGAAAATTGAAGATACCAAGGGAATATTTTATGCAAGGATGAACACAATAAAGAACAGATATGGAAGAACCTAACAGAAGCAGAAGAGATTAAGAAGAGGTGGCAAGAATGAACAGAAGAACTATACAAAAATAGATCTTAATGACTGAGATAATCACAATGGTGTGTTCACTTACCTAGAGCTAGATACTCTGGAGTGTGAAGTCAAGTGGGCCATAGGAAGCAATACTGCAAACAAAGTTAGTGGAGGTGATGGGATTCCAGCTGAGCTATTTCAAATCCTAAAAGATGATGCTGTGAAAGCGCTGCACTCAATATGTCAGCAAATTTGGAAAACTCAGCAGTGGCCACAGAACTGGAAAGGGTCAGCTTTCATTTCAATCCCAAAGAAAGGCAATACCAAAGAATGCTCATACTACCATACAGTTGTGCTCATCTCACATGCTAGTAAGTTTATGCTCAAAATCCTTCATGCTAGGCTTCAGCAACACATGAACTGAGAACTTCCACATGTACAAGCTAGGTTTCAAAGAGGCAGAGGAACCAGGAATCAAATTGCCAACATTCTTTGGATCACAGAATAAACAAGGGAGTTCCAGAAAAACATCTGTTTCTGCTTCATTGACTGTGTTAAAGCCTTTGAATCTGTAGATCACAACAAACTGTGGAATATTCTTAAAGAGGTGGGAGTACCAGATCACCTTACCTGTCTCCTGAGAAACCTGTAGGCAAGTCCGAAAGCAACAGTTAATATCAGACATGGCACAACTGATTGGTTGCAAATTGAGAAAGAAGTGTGACAAGGCTGCATATTGTCACTCTGCTTATTTAATTTATATGCAGAGTAGATCATGTGAAATGCCAGGCTAGATGACTCACAGGTTGAAATCAAGATTTCCAGGAGAAATATCAACAACTTCAGATATGCAGATGATACTACTCTAATGGCAGAAAGTGAGAGGAACTAAAGAGCCACTTGATGAGGGTGAAAGAGGGGAGTGGAAAAGCTGGCTTGAAAGAAAGTGAAAGTGTTAGTCACTCAGTTTTGTCCTACTCTTTGCAATCCCATGAATTGTAGCCTGCTTCTGTCCATGGAATTCTCCAGGCAAGAGTACTGGAGTGGGTGGCCCTTCCCTTCTCCCGGAGACCTTCCCTCACCAGGGATCAAATCAGGGTCTCCTGCATTGCCAGTAGATTCTTTACTGTCTGAGCCACCAGAGGCTTGAAACTCACATTAAGAAAAATTAAGGTCATGGCATCCAGTCCCGTCAATTCATGGCAAAAAGGAGGGGAAAAAGTGGAAGCAGTGACAGATTTTATTTTCTTGGGCTCCCAAATCACTGTGGATGGTGACTGCAGCCTTGAAATTAAAAGACACTTACTCCTTCAAAGGAAAGCTATGACAAACCTAAACAGTGTATTAAAAAACAGAGACTTCACTGCTGACAAAGGGGCATGTAGTCAAAACTATGGTTTTTCCAGTAGGCATGTTCTGATGTGAGAGGTGGTCCATAAAGAAGGCTAAGGACCAAAGAATTGACCAATTGCTTTCGAATTGTGATTCTGGAGTAGACCCTCAAAAGTCCCTTGGACAACAAGGAGCTCAAGCCAGTCAACCCTAAAGGAAATCAACCCTGAATATTCATTGGAAGCACTGATGCTGAAGCTCCAATATTTGGCCACCTGATGCAAAGAATTGACTCATTGGAAAAGACCCTGATGCTGGGAGAGATTGAAACCTAAAGGAGAAGGGGTCAACAGAGAATGAGATGGTTAGATAGCATCACCGACTCAATGGATGTGAATTTGAGTAAATTCTGGGAGACAGCGGAGGCCAGAAGAATCTGGTGTGCCATGGGGTTGCACAGAGTTGGACACAAGTTAGTAACTGAACAGCAACAACAAACAGATTTAGAGAAATGAAATATAAAAGCCACTTTTAATGGATTGCTTGGAATTTCTCTGGTGGTCCAGACTCCATGCTTCCCATGCAGGGGGCCCAGGTTTGATCCTTGGTCAGGGAACTAGATTCCATGTGCTTCAATTAAAAAATTCTTCATGCCACAACTAAGACCTGGCTCTGCTAAATAAAGAAATTATTAATTAATTTAAAAAATATGATTGCTCTGAGAAGAGATGATGGTGTGGGACACTGGCCTTGCCTGAAGCCTTTGTGCTAAAACTAAAATGTTTATGGTCCAACACTTAATTTTTGTGTTGCACAGAAAATTCTAGCTAGAAAATGTAAATATCAAAGTGTCCATTTTCTTTCAGGCCTAGGGGTGTTCATATGTGTGTGTTTGTGTGTGTGGTTATTGTTGTGTGTGTTTCTTGTGCTTATGTGTGTACATTGGTGTGTGTGTATATAATCATGTGTGTGTGCTTGTGTGTGTGTGTACCTTTTCATTTACTCATTTTTTTAGATTCATGTATCTCACACTGGCATGCTATAGCTCCAGTAATGCCCTGAATTTTCATGGTGCTTCCAGATTGCAAAGCTCTTGCCTCCTTTCATCTCTTCCTTTGATACATTTAGTATTAAAAAAAAATCTGTCAGCAAATGTTTGGGTATGGATAGAATTTCATTTCACTGATCAGTTTTAATTATATTTGTTTTAGTTTGGGAAGACTTTGAACAAAAATGGAGTTCCACAGAAATTACAGGACAGTATGAAGTCAAAACCTCGGATTTACTGATACTGACTAACATCTGCTCTACCTTAGCATGACCTGTTTGGCTCAGGAAGGCCTCTGTAAATTTCAATATCTCACATAAATTAACTAACAAATTCTTATTAGATATAAGATATTTTGTATTAATGATCTCAGATAAATTCTCTCAGTGAAGTTGGAGAGTAGGAATTATTGTGCCCATTTGTTGAAGAGAAAATTTAATACAAAAAAGTTGTGTAATTTTTCCAGTGAATCACAATTAGGCTGTAGCAAAGTTGAACTTCAAGCTCGTTATCTCAGTGGTTTTTTAACCCTGTGCTCTTCCCATCACTAAACCTCATTGCTCCCAGTCATCTCTTGACCTCTGGAGGTGTGCATGCGTCTCACTCCTCCTTGTAATCCCTCAAGATTCACTTTTAGAAGGAAGCTAGAGAACTTCAACCATATCCATGGACTGGCTCCAGAGAGAAATGATTGGTTTGCCTCTGCCTTTATTCCAGCAGTTAGATATGCTTCAGAAATTACACGCTGATAAGTTACCAAAATGATAAGCTCACTTGCCCACCACAGCTTGATAACAACCCCTTGTAGGCCCTATTCCCAACTTAGCCAAGACCCGCCTATACAAACCATGTAAAAAGCTTATTAGAGGTGAGCACATATCACATCAATTTCACAAGAAGACTAAGATAGTTAACTTGGATAAAAATATTTCAAATTCACTCATTTTTAAAAAATTTTGCATAGATACTGCCTAATAAAATAACCACCAATGAGAGCCATAATTTTTGCTGGAAAGAAGTAGATTCTAATTCTAAATGTTTTAATAACATGGCACAACAAGTGAAAAATAAGCCAGGCTATAACATAAGAACATGAAATAAAGAGATGACGGGGTGCATGAGGATGTCAAGGGCTATCACATACTCTTACCATGTGATTCAGTGATAGTACTGGGTGATATTTACCCAAATGAATTGGAGAATTATGTCTACACAAAATCTGCATACAATGTCACATGCATGCATGCTAAATCACTTCAGTTGTGTCTGACTCTTTGCAATTCTGTGGAATGCTAGGCTCCTCTGTCCATGAGACTCTCCAGGCAGGAATACTGGAGTGAATAGCAGCTTTATTCAGTTACCTTTCAGCAGGTGAATGGGTAAGTAAATTGTGGTGCATCCGGAAAAGGGAATATTATTCAGGACTAAAAAGAAAAGAACTATCAACCATGAGGAGACATGGAAGGATCTTAAATGCACGTCACTAAGTGAAATAAGCCAATTTGAAAAATCTACATCCTATATGATTCCAGGCATATGACATCCTGGAAAAGACAAAACTATGGAGAGAGTAAAAAGATCAGGGGTTGCTGGGAGTTATGGGGAGGGAGGGATGGCTAGGAGAAGCACAGAGGGTTTTAGGGCAATGAAACGAGTCTACATGTTACTGTAACGGTGGATGCGTGTCATCATACACTTGTCAAAACCCACAGAATGTACAATATTTAGAGTGAACCATAATGTCAATGATGGACTTTGGGTGATTACGACGTGTCACCGTGTGCTCATCAATTATCATAAATGTACCCCTCTGGTGGGGGATGCTGATAATGCGAAAGGTTGTACCTTTGGGGGAACAGGAGATTTATGGGAACTCTAGGAACTTGTCTCCCAATTTTGCTGTGAACCTGCTCTAAAAAATAAAATTGATGAATTAAAAATTCAGGTTTTCATTCCCTCATTTCAGTTGCCAGTCTATAACTAAAAATAAAAATGAAGTAATTATTTAAAAGTGAAAGGAGACAACTTTGGTGATGAGGAGCTCTCCTATTGCCTAATATGCACTTATTTTATGACCTCATCCCTGGACAGGGAGTGGTTTATAAGCCTGCAGTGTTCTCCTTTGGCCCAAGTCAGGGTATACGCAGGTTGGCTGTCATGCTCTCTGGAATTGCCAGGCCTCTTCAACTGGTCTATGTCAGAAGTCTAGTGACAGGGAGTTCTTTCCAGAAGCTGCTTCTGGAACATCTGGCTGCCCAGATCAAGTGTGCTGGCCATTTAACTTCACATTATGGGGCCAATAAAAAAGGCAGAGCACGAAAGAATTGATGCTTTCAAACTGTGGTGTTGGAGAAGGCTCCTGTGAGTCCCTTGGACTACAAGGAGATCAAACCAGTCAATCTTAAAAGAAATCAACCCTGAATACTATTTGGAAGGACTGATGCTGAAGCTGAAACTCCATACTTTGGCCTCTGATGCCAACAGCTGACTCACTGGAAAAATCCTGATGCTGGGAAAGATTGAAGGCAGAAGGAGAAGGGGGCCACAGAGGATAAGATGGTTGGATGACATCACTGACTCAATGGACATGAACTTGGCAAACTCTGGGAGATGGGGAGGGACAGGGAAGCCTGGTGTGCTGTAGTCCATGGGGTTGCCAAGAGTTGGACACAACTTGGTGACTGAACAACAGCAATGACAACAACAAATGGCCAAACATCTGGTCAGAGCCCAGTAGAGAGCCAAAAGTGAGGTGAAGGAGAGGAAATGTCCAAGAGGATGAGAGAAGATAGGGAGGAGAGGAGAAGATTTTTCTGAGGTTTGGAGTTTTACTAAGTACCAGCGGTCAAAAGTACTGCATCCCAGTCTTCAGTGCTCAGGAAGTTCTGCTCATCATGCCTAGCACACTGGTGGAAGTCTGGGGACCCTGGACAAAGGTAAGCAGTAACGAGCAGCTCTAAAAGGCTTCTTTTATTAGCTGGCCACCACATGCTTCTCCTTAAGACAGCTTCATATCAATGTCATTGTTCCACTTGAGATGGAGGAAAGGCCGGGTTAGAATGAAACATGTTGGGGTGTCCAGGGACACCAGTAGGAAATCTCCTCTGCAAAGAGTTTATGGCCGAGCCCTGTTGTGCTTTGTGTCAATTGCTTTCAACGTTGAGGTCAGACACAGGAGCCAGGAGACTCTTCCTCTTGAAGGTAAATGTGCGTTTATTGTCTATAGACAACCTTGTCCTGACTACAAAAGATTACCCATTCTACCTGGGCTGCAGTGTTCTTGGGAAGACTCTGCTTTTCTGATGAATCCATCAGGGAGCCAGGCTGAGGCATATAAACAGAAGAAGAGAGAATTCTAAGTCCTTCCAAATGACATGGGCCAGCAGATGATTAGGCAATGGCCACCTGCCTCTCTTGAGAACAGGTAACAGCTATCTAAGAATATCACAAGAGGCCACTCCTGTTCTCAATGACCAAGGGAAGGGGGTTTTGTCCTTGGAGCTAACGAAATGGTTATAAATGATCACCGTTTTGGCTTTAGTTGCATCCCAAAGTGACAGAATATAACCACATCTATGAAATTATGCTGAACCCTAAGGAGCATGGTCGCCAGTCCTGAACCAAGCTCTCTAGGGACAGTTTCACAATTCCTATATTTAACAGCATCACTCCTCAGTGCTTCTTCGGAAACAGCACAGAGGGCCCAGAGCCTCCATATCACACGGTCCGGGTAGAATGAATCACCAGGACAAAAGTTCTTTGAAATAAGAACCTGAGGCCAAATGCCCTGGTAGAAGCAGGAGCTGCTAAAGTGACGGTGAATACAGTGTGTATCTGACTTCGCTAGGCTTTCAGACCTCTGTTCTGCACAGAACTTGGAGCCTTCCCAGGAACTGCTGGTGATGGAGTGGGACATTTTCCATTCGGAGTGGTGATTTTTATTATTATTACAGGCTTTTGTCAGTATTACAGAAATTGGGGAGAGAAAAAGAAAAGGGACTAATCACAAATGCTATTTACCAAACCACATTAGTCAAAATACTGCATTTTAAAACCCCTTAAGTTGTTATACATCATCATATAAGTCATCGCCAAGTAGTAATACAAATTCTTGAGAGTTATGTTGACATGGAATTTGTCAGCCGAAGTGCTGGAAAATTTACCTCTGCTCATATATCTGTAGTCATATCCTCCAAAGAAATTAACATATCATAACGCTAATATTTCAAGGTAATGTTTTCTCATGAGGATGCCATATTTTATCAGTTAATATCATCTGTGTAAAAAACTATTCAATTATAGTATCAAGCTATATATGATTAATATTGATTTCAGTATGGCAACAGGGACTTTGCAAGGCATGAGAGTTTTCCAGGCCACTCTGCAGAGAACCTGGGAAAAGAAATAAATTCATTTTCTGCTAAATAAATAAAGGTAAGTGAGTTTGGAACTCATGGAAAAAAAGTTAATAGACCCAATGAGAGCCAGCTGTCTTTACTAACAGTTCCAAAGCTTTGGAATTCTTCAAGGCAGGATTAGGGGTAGGGGCTCTGTGGAAGCCCCCGAGGTACGGTGAAGTTGAATGGCAATGGAAAGTGGGAACAAGTCCCTTTAAAAGTGCATGCAGATTGGAAGGCAGCTAGGACTCATCATCACAAAGAATTAGGGAAAATTGAAGAAGAATACCTAGTGTGTGTGTGTGTTTACAATTTGTTGCCCAAAGCCATATATATAAATGGCTTCCCTGGTGGCTCAGCCAGGAAAGTGTTCACCAGAACACTCCTGCCAATGCTGGAGATGCAAGAGACATCAGTTCTATCCCTGGGTCAGGAAGATCCCCCGGAGAAGGAAATGGCAACCCACCCTAGTATTTTTGCATGGAAAATTCCATGGATAGAGGAGCCTGGTGGGCTACAGTCCATGAGGTTGCAAAGAGTTGGTTGGACATGACTAAGCACCCCCCTCCACACACACACACAATATGTCTTTACTGTCCTTACTGTTCATTCTTTTCACTTTTTGTTATCATTATCTTCTCCATAACGCTCTGGTTCTCTTCTTCATCACCTGCCTGCCTTCTCTGAAGTTGTACCACGTGCCTTTTAACCCCTACCTACTTTATACCTCCAAGATTTCCCTCCAAGTTCTAAAAATACCTCCTGAAATCTCAACCTTTCAGAAGGGCTTCCTGACTACGTCAATATTTACCAGAGTATTGCTTCCTACATAAACTCATGTCTACTTCTCCAGCTCTTGGCCATCTTTTGTCAACTTGCTTGCCTGTAACTTAAATTCACTCATATGAATGAACTCATATTAGTAAATTAATTTCACTCACTTGCACTCATATATGCAAAATAAACACACATACCCATGGATTCCCTGGTAGTTCAGCTGGTAAAGAATCCACCTGCAGTGCGGGAGACCCTAGTTTGATTCTTAGGAGAAGGGACAGGCTACCCGCTCCTGGTATTCTTGGGCTTCCCTCATGGCTCAGATGGTAAAGAATCAGCCTACAATGCGGGAGACCTGGGTTTGATCCCTGGGTTAGGAAGATCCCTTGAGGAGGGCATGGATTCAGAGCCCAGACCTAAAGCAGGTAAGGAGGGTAATCCCTGAAAGAGCCAGAAAGCTTTACTTTGCTTCACCGACAAAAGCATAACAGTAACCAGTCACTATGTAAACTCATGCCATTGGTCTTGATGAAACTCAAACTTGAGAAGGTGACCACCAGAGTTCTGATTCCAAACAAGAAGCTATGAGCTAGTATTCTGCCATATCTGAGTCTGAGGTATAACCAGAGGTATCAGAATATGAGTAAACAATCTTCATTAATCTGAGCATGTCATTGAGAGGTGATGCCTTAAACTCAAGTGACTTCTGAGTGTACGTAGTTAACAAATTAAGTGTTCAGAGTGGAGAACTCTATAGTTTTAAGTGGTTAGTAGTAACTTATTTGTTCTACATAGGAATAGTCTAGCATTATGATATTTTCTGAAAAGAAAAATCTACATCTGGATTTTTATGTGTAATCTTTCAGCTAAATATTAGAGATTTGATATAGCTTAAATAATTCATAATCTGCAGTCTAGATCTGATATAGTTTGCAGTTTGATGTAGATCTGTTTACTTCCTGCTCCTTCCCATCACTCAAAGCGTTGACAAGCATGGAATGAGCATGGTCTACCATTGGTAGACCACATGTAAAGCAGTTTAGATTTATTGCTTTACAATAGCATATGAGATTAATAAACAATCTCTTCCCATTTTATCTATGTTAGTTTCCCAAAATGTCTTCAAGAAGTATTGCTTCTACCAACTGCTAACAGATATTTCTTGAAAAATTCCACTGTCATGTAAGTCTTGGAAATGTTGATTAAAATACTGGAAAGGAGATAGGAGTTCTGAACGACAGTATGAGAAGATCATGATACTCTTTTTCTAAAAATCAATGATAAAATTGGGCAAAATTATCTAAAGTAATCATTTCAGTATTCTGAAAATCAATCCAGGGCATCCAACAAACTAAAAACTGTTAAAGAACAACTATTAAAACTCAAGTAAGAGCAGATTTTCTCCTGAGGTTGTTTAGATTCCCCCTCTCTCCCCATCTTAGCTCTGTAGATTTCATAATTCTATGAAGGCCCACTGACCCAAAAGGTCATGAAAACCAATGGCTTCACTGACAAAAAGAATTGGCTTGGATTGGAAGACAGAAAAGCCCCATATGTAGAGATTTCACTGGCAAATAAAGGAAGAAGAGCAGTGATACAGCAAGCTGAGATTGCATTCTGGTTAAGGCAAGCAAAAAGATGTCAGAAACTTACTAGTAAGGTCTGGGAAATAAGACAGGCACCATGCACCTTAAGAAGCACCCACATCCCACATAACCCTGGCAGTTGGAAAGCCTACATACCTGCTCAAGGTTGCACACACTCAAAAAAAAAAAAAAAAGAAAGAAAAATACCAGAGAGGTCCCTAACTAACATTGTATCTTCGGCTGAATATGAAGCCTTGTGCATATGTAGAGATGACATGGAAAACAAAAGCCAAAGAAGACTTTTAAATTAACTGTACTTTGAGTGAATTTCCTGACCCCAGACACAAGTGCATCAGCAAAGAGTGAAAGCCTTACTGGCTAAAGTATTTGAGAACAACTTAGGACCAATCACTGGCTGAGTTGCCCATTAGAATCAGGATAGACTTACAGACTCGGACAAACTCTAGAAATCCAGAATTAAAAACAAGAACAAAATTGCACATACAAAAAAAAAAAAAAACCCTTAGAATGACCAATAGCTGTACACTGAGAGGAAACTGGAATGCAAAGAATTCTTCCTGGAAAATCATTGAACAAACAAACAAATAGCAACAACAGTGTATGTGTGTGTGTGTGCATGTGCACATGTGTGTGTGTGTGTGTGTGATTGGGGAGGGGAGGGTCAGAATCCAGAGTTGCTAAAATACATTATCAAGCAAGTCTAGTTTTCTGCAAAAATATATAGGACATGCAATAAAACATTAAACTGTGATCCATTTGTGTGAAGAATGGTCAATATAAACTGTCTCTGAGGAGATCCAGATGCTAACCATAGCACACAAAGACTTCAAATTAGTTACTTAAAATATGTTCAACTAATTAAAGGAAATAATGCTTGAAGAATTAAGGTATGATAGCAAAAACTTATCAAGGAGAAAGTATTAATAAATAGAAAAATATACTACTAAAATGCATATATTATGCACATTATGCATATTTTAATATATCTATAATGTACATTGTGAAGCATATATATATATACACACATACATTTTTAAATAAAAAAATGAGAGGGACCAAATGGAGATTCTGGAGTTGAAAAGTGCAATAGTGTAAAAGTGTTAAATAGATAGCTACTAGGAACCTGCTAGAAAGCCCAAGAAGCTCAGCGCGGTGCTCTGTGGTGAGCTAGAAGGGTGGGATAAGGTAGCTGGGAGGCGGCTGAAGAGGGAGCAGGTGCGTGTATGCGTACACCAGGCTCACTTTGCTGTGCAGCAGAAACTAGCACAACAACGTAAAGAAATTTTACTTCAATAAAAAGAGCTTTTGGTTTTTAAAAAATGCAATAACTGAAATAAGAAATTTACTAGAGAAATTCAAGAGCAAATTTATCTGGAAAATAAGTCAAAAATAGATCAAGAGAAGTTATTTATTTCAAAGAACAGAGAATGAAAAAAAATGAATAAAACCTCAGAGATCTATGGCAGAGACCTATGGTACACCATCAAGCATATCAACACATATTTCATGAAATTCTCAAAATGAGAAAAGAGTGAGACTGAGAAATAGCAGGAAAAAAAATTAATGAAATTATGGTAAAACCTTCCCAAGTTTGCTGAATAGACAGAGCACGTAAAATTTTGGGGAGGGTCAGTGAAATTATTCTATATGGTACTATAATGGTAAATCTATGTTATTGTTATGTATTTCTCAAAAGCCTTAAAATGTGTAACCACAAGACTTAACTCTAGTATAAACTATGAAATTCGGATAATAATAATGTATCAGTGTAGGTTCATCAGCTGTAAAATTGTACCATTATGAGGTGGGATGCTGACTGTGTGAAGGAAAAAAAGGTATGTGGGAACTCTCTGTCCTTTCTGTTCAGCTTTGTTCTGAACCTAAAACTACTCTAGAAAATAAAGCCTCTTTTTAAAAAAATCCAAAATTTTTGATGAATAACCTTAATGAAAGCACATCCAAGAAGCTCAACAAACTCTCAGTAGAATAACCACAAAATCCACATCCATTCATATCATAGTCAAGTGGTTTAAAGTCAAAGGAAATCTTGAAAGTAGCCAAGAAAAATGTCTTATCACCTATGACACAGAAAAGACAAATAGAAAAAGATGGAAGTAAATCTATTCATATGAATAATTGCATTAAGTCACAAGGTAGACCATGAGCAGAAAATAAGTCTCAATAAATGGATTGGAATCACACAAGATATATTTTCTGACTACATGTAGTTCAAATAAAAGTCAACAACAGAAAGATTTGAAGAGTCCCCAAGTACTTGGAAATCAAATGCATATTTTTAAATAATTCATGGATAAAAGAAAAAATCACAAAGGAAATTAGAAAATATTTTGAATGAATTAAAGTGAAAACATGATATATCAAATATATATTATATATGACTATATTATCAAAGAATAAAAATTGCAAATCAGTACCTACTTATATTATAAAAATCTAAGAAAAGACTATATACTAAAGTCAAAATCAGCAGAAGGAAGGAAATAATAAAGATTAAGTTAGAACTCAATTAAATAGAAAAAAAAACTTTTCAAAAAGCAGATAAGTAGAAAACAAAAGCACAAATAGAAAAATAAAATACAGTTAGTTCTTTGACAAGATCAACAAAATTGACAAATTTATAGCCTGACTAAACAGGGGAAAAAACGAAAGAACAAGTTTTACATATCAAACACAAGCTATCAAATATCAAAAGAGACATCACTATCAATTCTATGACAGTTACAAAGATGAAAGGGTATACTATTAAGACTTTATGCTAAAAAAAGACAATATAAATGAAATGGGCAAATTCCTAGACAAACAAACTTCTCAAAACAGTTTCCAGAAAAAGAAAAAAGAAAGAAATTCTAAATAGGCCTATAAATAAATCATTCTATTTTTTTTTTTGCACAAAATTAAGATTTTTTGCACAAAAATATCTGTTATAGAAGGCTTTGTTGCTGAATTCTATCAATTATCTGAAGAAATACTATAAATTCTTAGGGGAAAAACATTTCACTAAAGAAATATGAGTTGTTAGTAGGGACAAAAAGTTGATCCATATCATTAGTTGTCTGGAAAATGAAAATTAAAGTCAGTAAGGTACTATGCTATACCTCATACGGATTCAGTTCAGTTCAGTCACTCAGTTGTGTCCGACTCTTTGCGACCCCATGAATCCAGCACACCAGGCCTCCCTGTCCATCACGAACTCTTGGAGTTCACCCAAACTCATGTCCATTGACTCGGTGCTGCCATCCAGCCATCTCATCCTCTGTCGTCCCCTTCTCCTCCTGCCCCCAATCCTTCCCAGCATCAGGGTCTTTTCAAATGAGTCAACTCTTCACATGAGGTGGCCAAAGTACTGGAGTTTCAGCTTTAGCATCATTCCTTCCAATGCAATCCCAGGACTGATCTCCTTTAGGATGGACTGGTTGGATCTCCTTGCAATCCAAGGGACTCTCAAGAGTCTTCTCCAACACCACAGTTCAAAAGCATCAATTCTTCGGCTCTCAGCTTTCTTCACAGTCCAACTCTTATATCCATACATGACCACTGGAAAAACT
The DNA here is from genome assembly GCF_019923935.1 of Bubalus bubalis. Taxonomy (NCBI): domain Eukaryota; kingdom Metazoa; phylum Chordata; class Mammalia; order Artiodactyla; family Bovidae; genus Bubalus; species Bubalus bubalis. The sequence goes on from NC_059176.1 coordinate 59,378,340, forward strand.
ATAGCCTTGACTAGACGGACCTTTGTTGACAAAGTAATGTCTCTGCTTTTGAATATGCTATTAGGTTGGTCATAACTTTCCTTCCAAGGAGTAAGCATCTTTTAATTTCATGGCTGCAGTCACCATCTGCAGTGATTCTGGAGCCCCAAAAAATAAAGTCTGACATTGTTTCCACTGTTTCCCCATCTATTTCCCATGAAGTGATGGGACCAGATGCCATGATCTTCCTTTTCTGAATGTTGAGCTTTAAGTCAACTTTTTCACTCTCCTCTTTCACTTTCATCAAGAAGCTTTTTAGTTCCTCTTCACTTTCTGCCTAAAAGACGCTTACTCCTTGGAAGAAAAGTTATGACCAACCTAGATAGCATATTCAAAAGCAGAGACATTACTTTGCCAACAAAGGTTCATCTAGTCAAGGCTATGGTTTTTCCTGTGGTCATGTATGGATGTGAGAGTTGGACTGTGAAGAAGGCTGAGTGCCAAAGACTTGATGCTTTTGAACTGTGGTGTTGGAGAAGACTCTTGAGAGTGCCTTGGACTGCAAGGAGATCCAACCAGTCCATTCTGAAGGAGATCAGCCCTGGGATTTCTTTGGAAGGAATGATGCTAAAGCTGAAACTCCAGTCCTTTGGCCACCTCATGCGAAGAGTTGACTCATTGGAAAAGACTCTGATGTTGGGAGGGATTGGGGGCAGGAGGAGAAGGGGACAACAGAGGATGAGATGGATGGATGGCATCACTGACTCAATGGACGTGAGTCTCAGTGAACTCCAGGAGTTGGCGATGGACAGGGAGGCCTGGCGTGCTGCGATTCATGGGGTCGCAAAGAGTCGGACACGACTGAGCGACTGATCTGATCTGATCACTTTCTGCCATAAGGGTGGTGTCATCTGCATCTCTGAGGTTATTGATATTTCCCCCGGCAATCTTGATTCCAGCTTATGCTTCCTCCAGCCCAGCCTTTCTCATGATGTACTTTGCGTATAAGTTAAATAAGCAGGGTAACAATATACAGCCTTGACGTACTACTTTTCCTATTTGGAACCAGTCTGTTGTTCCATGTCCAGTTCTAACTGTTGCTTCCTGACCTGCATATAGGTTTTTCAAGAGGTAGGTCAGAAAAAAAAAAAAAAAAAAAAGAGGTAGGTCAGGTGGTCTGGTACTCCTATCTCTTTCAGAATTTTCCACAGTTGATTGTGATCCACACAGTCAAAGGCTTTGGCATAGTCAGTAAAGCAGAAACAGATGTTTTTCTGGAACTCTCTTGCTTTTTCCATGATTCAGCAGATGTTGGCAATTTGATCTCTGGTTCCTCTGCCTTTTCTAACCAGCTTGAACATTTGGAAGTTCACGGTTCCCATATTGCTGAAGCCTGGCTTGGAGAATTTTGAGCATTACTTTACTAGCGTGTGAGATGAGTGCAATTGTGTGGTAGTTTGAACATTCTTTGGCATTGCCTTTCTTTGGGCGATACCAATCATATGTATTAGGATGGCTATAATGAAAAGACAGCAATAATTGTTATCAAGGATTTGGAGAAACTGGAAGCTTCATTTATTGATGAATGGATAATGACAATGATTTGTACAACTGAATACTATTCAGCAACACAAGGAAGGAACTATTGCTACATGGAACAACATGTATGAATTTCATTATGCTAAATTAAAGACACCAAACAACAAAAAAGACTACATATTGTACAATTCCATTTATATTGCTGCTGCTGCTAAGTCGCTTCAGTTGTGTCTGACTTTGTGTGACCCCATAGATGGCAGCCCACCAGGCTCCCCCATCCCTGGGATTCTCCAGGCAAGAGCACAGGAGTGGGTTGCCATTTCCTTCTGCAATGCATGAAAGTGAAAAGTGAAAGTGAAGTCACTCAGTCATGTCCGACTCTTAGTGACCTCATGGACTGCAGCCTGCCAGGCTCCTCCATCCATAGGAGTTTCCAGGCAAGAGTACTGGAGTGGGGTGCCATTGCCTTCTCCCTCCATTTATATTAAGAGTCTAAAAGGCAAATCTGTAGCAACAGAAAGCAGATTATTTGTTGTCTGCCTCTGTGGGTGGGGGGCTTCCCTTGTAGCTCGGTTGGTAAAAAAATCTGCCTACAATAGACTGAGGTTTGATTCCTGGGTTGGGAAGATCCCCTGGAGAAGGAAATGGCAACCTACTCCAGTATTTTTGCCTGGAGAATCCCATTAGACTGTAGCCTGTCAGGCTCCTCTGACCATGGGGTTGCAAGAGTCAGATACAACTTAGCGACTAAACCACCACCATCTGTGGGTGGGAGTAGAGATTGACTAACTGCAAATAGTTAGGAATCATTTGGGATGATAAAAATGCTCTAAATGTAGGTTGTGATGATCACTGCAGTGGAAATTGGTGAATTCTATGTATCTGCATAAAACAGCCTTAAAAAAAATAAACTAGGGAGGTTAAATTTGTTTGCTGCTTTACTTTGCAGAGTAAATAAACAATGAGCCCTGTAAACATCTAAAAGAGGGATTTACTACAGACCATTTCCCATACTTATCTGACTCAGGCAACGCTATCCATATATAAATACATCAAATGCATCATATATGTAGTGTGTCATACATATGAATTATATGAAATGTAAATAACATTTTTAACATAATAATAACTAGATGTATATATAATATTCAGTTCAGTACAGTTCAGTAGCTCAGTCGTGTCTGACTCTTTGCGACCCCATGAATTGCAGCACACCAGGCCTCCCTGTCCATCACCAACTCCCGGAGTTCACTCAGACTCACGTCCATCGAGTCAGTGATGCCATCCAGCCATCTCATCCTCTGTCGTCCCCTTCTCCTCCTGCCCCCAATCCCTCCCAACATCAGAGTCTTTTCCAATGAGTCAACTCTTCGCATGAGGTGGCCAAAGGACTGGAGTTTCAGCTTTAGCATCATTCCTTCCAAAGAAATCCCAGGGCTGATCTTCTTCAGAATGGACTGGTTGGATCTCCTTGCAGTCCAAGGGACTCTCAAGAGTCTTCTCCAACACCACAGTTCAAAAACATCAATTCTTCGGCACTCAGCCTTCTTCACAGTCCAACTCTCACATCCATACATGACCACAGGAAAAACCATAGCCTTGACTAGACGGACCTTTGTTGGCCAAGTAATGTCTCTGCTTTTGAATATGCTATCTAGGTTGGTCATAACTTTTCTTCCAAGGAGTAAGTGTCTTTTAATTTCATGGCTGCAGTCACCATCTGTAGTGATTTTGGAGCCCAAAAAAATAAAGTCTGACACTATTTCCACTGTTTCCCCATCTATTTCCCATGAAGTTACACACACACATATATATATGTAGCTTTTGACAATTTTTGTTTTAATTTTCTCCTCCATTTGTGAGACACAGGGTAGTTTGTGTTACTGAAGTTCCTGAGAACATTTCTTTAGTGACAGTGCTAGGATTCATCGAGGTTTCTAGCTGTTCTCCTTTTCTAGGATGTAACATGCGACATTACTGGTCAACGACAGGTAAACTGAAGTGTGCTACTTTTGAGTCCTTTAAAAGGCAGTGTATGAATCTCTAAGCTTTCTTCCCCTGAAATCTGGTATTGGAATGTTGCCATCAATGGCAGAGCATCAATTTACCAGAGCTTCTGGGAAAATGAGAAGAAAACACCTCCCCTCCTTTCCAATATTCCTTGGACATGAAGGATGAAACAGAAAGATGTCCTGATTGTTAAGTCACTGAGATTATTGGAGTCTTTGTTATCATAGCATACCCTAACCTGTCCTTACCAGTCTATAATCCAAGTTCACCAAACTGATACAGATGCTATTAAGAGACATTAAGAAATATGGAGAGCTATAATATTGAAAAAACAAACTCAATCAAAAAATGGGCAGAAGACCTAAATAGACATTTTTCCAAAGAAAACATACAGGTGGCCAACAAATACATGAAAAGAAGCTCAACATCACTAATTACTAGAGAACTGCAAATCAAAACTATAATGAGGTGTCATCTCACACAGGTCAGAATGACCGTTATCAAAAAATCTACAAATAACAATGTGGAGAGAGTGTGGAGAAAAGAGGACCCTCTTACACTGTTGGTGGGAATATAAATTGATACAGCTACTATGGAGAACACTATGGAGGTTCCTTAGAAAACTTAAAATAGAACCAGAATATGACCCAGCAATCCCCCTCATGGTCACATACCCAGAGAAAGGCATAATTCAAAAAGACACATGTACCCCAGTGTTCATTGCAGCCCTATTTACAATACCCAGGATGTGGAAGTGGCCTAAATATGCATCAGCAGAGACATGGATAAAGAAGTGGCACAATGGAATATTACTCAGCCATAGAAAGGAACAAAATTATGCAGTTTGTAGAGACATGGATGGACCTAGAAACTGCCACATAGAGTCAAGCAAGTCAGAAAGAGAAAGACAAATACTGCATATTAATGCATACAGGTGGAATTCAGAAAAAGGGTATAAATGATCTGAGACACAGACATAGAGAACAAACATGGATACCAAGGGGGAAACAGGGATGGTGGGATGAAGTAGGAGATTGGGATTGACATATATACAGTATTGATGTTCTGCATAAAATAGATAACTAGTGAGAACTGACTCTATAGCACACATGACCCTACTCAGGGCTCTCTGGTGACCTAAAAGGGACGGAAATCCAAAAAGGACGGCATATACATAGTTGGCTCGATTTGCTTTATAGCAGAAACTAACGCAACACTGTAAATCAATTATATTCCAAAAATTAACTAAAAACAAAGAAATGTGGGGAGCTACTTTTTTCATCCAATAGCCTTAAACAGTGTACCCATTGTGAATAATACATGTCTATGATTTGTGAACAATTTAGCATGAATCATCAGTCTCCCCATCCAAGCGCTTGTAGTCAACTTACTTTCTTATAGGAGTCTAGTTCCTTATCAAAAAAGTCCAATCTGACACTGGAAGAAATTAAAAAAGGAAGAGTATACGTGCATTGCCCAAAATCACTGACAGCGTTTGGCACAGATTATAATGTTGGCTCTAAAACTGCCCCCAATTCCCAGAGCCTGGTTATTCCAAGACAATGTGGGTCAGAGATTCCCTATGGGTCTGGGTGATAGGCAATAATCCTATGTTTCTACGTCTTACCTGTGGAAAATAGAGCAGAGTGGATGTGGCTAATGATAGCAGCTATGTCACACTTGAGTCAACAAAAGATAAGCTCAGGGAATATCGAGTTTAGTAGGAGTACTCGTGGCAGCACAGACAGCTCACCCCTGGAGTAAAGCAAAAATAGATGCAATACTTAGACACGTAACAAGTGTCCCACGAGACCCACTAGTGAAATAGACCTGCCTGTCCATTTTGAGCAAATGCACCTATGAATTCAGTGGAGTTTTGACACAGGCTAGTCACTTACAATTCAAACAAAATGGTCAAATTAGTGATGCTTACACTGAGTCAAATGTGCCCTCAACAAACTAAGAAGTATGGATGTTGGTCTGAACGAGAATCAGGAGATTCTTTTCCAAAGGTAGGCGACAAAACTCGTGGTACAGCGAAAAATACTACAGGAGTGGCAGTTTCTACTGCAGTTAGAAGCTATCGGCTTCTTCTATCTGAGAAAGGCTCAGCCTGTTGCAAGGTGATGGCGACTCATTAGCAACGAGCAGGGAAGAAGATGGTAAAAAATAAAAGCCCAACATCTTTATAATCTATATTTTCTCCTATTATGGCACAACAGTAAGTACTTATCTTGCACAAAGCAGGGCACTAAGCTTGTCTTTATTTTATTTAATTCTCAAAACCATTTTGGGAGGTCCATAGTATTTCTATTTTACTCCTGGAGAAACTGAGGCTGAAGGATGGGCTACTTTACAAAATTGCACAGTTAACCAGTGACCTCAAGGCTTAATCCAGCGATCCATGTGTGCACCCTGGCATATTTGGTTGGCCTCAGCGTCTTCCCAAATATAGTGGTTCTCTGGATTTACTTTTCGAAAATTCAACTTACGGACCCATATTTCAAAATCCAAATGTTTGGTCTCTAAGGGAATATCTGGTGACCCAGGAAAGTAGGTCGCTGCTTCCACATGGCAGTTTCTCCCTTGAGCTCCCCAGTAGTTGTTTCCTTTGGACAGAACGTGTGCTTCCTTGCTGTTATTGTTGCTTAGTCGTTAAGTCATATCTGACCCTTTGTGACGCCATGAACTGTAGCCTGCCAGGCTCCTCTGTCCGTGAGATTTCCCAGGCAAGAATAACAGGCTGGGTTGCCATTTCCTTCTCCAGGGGATCTTCCTGACCCAGGAATCGAACCTGAATCTCCTGCATTGGCTGATTCTTTACCACTGAGTCACCACGGAAGCCCTAGTTTTTCCCTCTCTTGTCCAGCCTGCCCTCCTCTTGGTTATTACTTGGCTGCCCACAGTAGATATCTGTGTTGAACCCCCAGGTTTAAATGTGAGATGAAATTTTTTGATGTGAGAGAGAGAGAAGGGATTTCACTGTGAAACCTATTGTTATTCTACAGTGGGGTTTCCTTACCTTGGCATTCCTGATACTTTGAACTAAAAAAACTCCTTCTTCTTGGGATGCTCTATGTACTCTAGTACATTTAGAAGCATCCTTGGCCTTTACCCAGTAGATGCTAGTAACACTATCTCATTTCCCAGTTGTAAGGACCAAAAGTGTCTCTGCTGCTACTGCTGCTGCTGCTGCTGCTGCTGTTAAGTCGCTTCAGTCATGTCCGACCATTGCTAAATATCCCCTGGGAAGCAAAATCATCCCTAGTTGAGAAATTTGTCTTTGCAACAAACTATTGAGGCTCAAGACATTTTAAAATAGTCAAACAAATAGGATCTGCTTTGGAGGAAATAATATGCACCATTGTTGATTTCCTGGTTTTTAAGACTTACTATGACTGTTTATGATGTTTTATTGGGGGAAACGTACATGAGTCGGAGAAGGCAATGGCACCCCACTCCAGTACTCTTGCCTGGCAAATCCCATGGATGGAGGAGCCTGGTAGGCTGCAATCCATGGGGTCGCTAGGAGTCAGACACGACTGAGCGACTTCACTTTCACTTTTCACTTTTATGCATTGGAGAAGGAAATGGCAACCCACTCCACTGTTCTTGCCTGGAGAATCCCAGGGACGGGGGAGCCTGGTGGGCTGCCGTCTATAGGGTCGCACAGAGTTGGACACGACTGAAGCGACTTAGCAGCAGCAGCAGTACATGAGTACTTTCTGTGCTATTTGGTGATTTCTTATGTCTTTAACTACCTTCATGTTATTTAAACATTAAGAAAAAGCTTCCCTCATGGCTCAATGGTAAAGAATCCGCCTGCCAATGCAGGATACACTAGTTCAATCCCTATGTCAGGAAGATCCTCTGGAGGAGGAAATGGCAAACCACTCCAGGGTTCTTGCTTGGGAAATCCCATGGACAGAGGAGCCCGGCGGGCTATAGTCCATGAAGTCACAAAAGAGTCAGACATGGATTAGTGACTAAACAACAACAACATCACCAAACATTAATAGTTGAGCAAGTATTGAATCAATTAATACATACTGAAATGTAGACTTCTTTTTAGTTTTTAATCCTGTGTATTTGATTTCCTTGGGAGTAACAACCCTCACAAATTATGTTTCTTTATAGAAAATGTTCAGGAAATATTTACAGACCAAGTAATTTAAAAAGGAGCCCATAAGATTTTAACTTATATGTATCAGCCACTTGGAAAACTGTTGAAGAAAACAAGTTGTTTTTCTTGGTAAAGGAATGGACAAAGGAAGGAGATTGAGGAGACGATAAAATGAAGAAGGAAGAAACTTGGATTGCTCAACTCAGTTGATGTGTTTAACAGAGGGAAACACATGTCAAAGTAGAGACACAGAAAGAAGGGGAGGACTGGGGAAGCAAGCTGAAATGGAAAAGAAATTTTGTCTATAATGATTCTCTGTCATAAACACATTTTGAGCAGATTGTAAAAAAGTAATTCAACTGAAATTAGATTACAAAGAGCACGCAGTACCCTAAGTACAACTGTATTATGGAAACGGGAAATTAATTAGTCTGGAAAATGGTATTTCCCCTCCTCTGTAGGAGGCTGAGTCTCTTTGGTGACAGTCTTGGGGCTTTGCCTTAAGGTCCTGTGAGTCATGGTAGCATGACATTTCTAGGCTTTGAGGCTGGCCTTCCAATACCCACTGCAATGAGTCCCTTGGTCTTTAATTTCAGGCTGGGCAGTGATACCTGAATTCATTGGTGGATTACTTTGTTATTTGTAGAAAACTTGTTACTTCCAGCTCAGCTTTCATTTAATCAGCTGATATAGGCTGTGGCATTTCAGCTGGGCCAGTAATAGATGTAATGGTAGTAGATGGAAAAGGACCTGAAAAAGAATATGTACATATACATATGATATATATACATATATAATATTGATGTGTATTTATATGAATCACTTTGCCATTCACCTGAAATTAACACAACATTGTATATCATCTATACTTCAATTTTAAAAAACGATAATGAAACACCTCCTTGTAGGTTTTGTGAAAGTCTCCCTCCAAAGTGCAGAAAATGGTTTCTAATTATACACTAATGCATTAATCTGTTCATTAATAATTCTAATAGTCAACAAGGAATAGATCCAAGGAGCTTTCCCATTACTCTAATAGCTTATGGGGCCACACTACAAGTCTATTACTTTTTTCAGTGTGGTAGCGTCAGATTTTATTTCTTGATCTTATGGGAAAATGCTTAATGGTGATTTTGTGGTTTTGTATTATGGGCATGTGGCAGCAGTTTTTTTTTTTTTTTAATGGATCTATATTTCAGATAAAAAGAGGCTAGGAGACCTGCCTGGTGGTCCAGTGGTTAAGAATCCACCTTCCAATGTAGGGAACACAGGTTGAATCCTCAGTCCTGGAACTAAGATCCCACAGCAAGCGAGGCAACTAAGCCCATGGGCTGAACTCCTGAGCCCACGAGCTCTAGAGCCCACGCTTTGCAACTAGAGAAGACTGTTCACCACAACCAGGAACCCACATGCTACAATTAGAGAGGAAGCCTGCAAGCAGTGAAGACCCAGCGCAGCCAAGAAAAGATAACCAACAAGGACCTACTGTAAAATTAGTTAGATTTTTTTAAAGAAAGCTGGAAAGATAGTTAAGAATCCCCAAGCACTGAATACAGATATCATATGAGGAACTCATATTCACAATGAATAGACTTGACCAGAATTGAGTGCAATGATGGTAGAATTTTTCCAGCCTCCTCTTGATGCCATAAATTCAGCACTGACTTTTTCCCACTGAACGTATCAGGAATTGAAGAGTCAAAGAGGCTAAGTGATTCGTTTATGGACTCAAATAAGAGACAGAACTCAGGTTTGAATTTAAATTTGAAATCTTTGCTCTCGTCACTTTCCACTGCTGCCTGCATCATGAATAATACTGACGTCTGTGAATAGAAAGCATGAAAAGAAGTGAAGTGCCCAAGCAAAGAGACACGCATCCCAGAGCCAAAGCCACCTGCTCTCCTGTTCAGTTACCTTCCATCAGGAAGAATAGAGAGAGGCACTTGGCATTGGGGCTCTGATAGCAATCTGATTTCCATCATAAGTACCAACCAGGAAATGCCAGAACAAGCCTTCTAAAGCCCTCCAACCTCACACCTGATTTCCTGATACAAAACACCCCCATGCCTGCCACTTCTTTAATGAGAGTGCCTTTGCCACTCCCCAGTTCCTCTCATTTTAATTTCTGCTTTGCAGCAAGCTTTATCACCCGGGAGGCGCGGGCCAGGCCATTCTCCCCATGATCAAACACCCTCCTTGTTCCCTCTACTGACTGCTTAGGGAGATGTTAACTGATTCCCTGTTTTAAATCTGCAGCACTTCAAAAGGCTGTTCTGTATTTGCAAGCACAGAGGCCTGGCACATGGCCACAGCCAGGGAGCTGAGGTTTGCCCTTGAGTCCCAATGCAATCACACAAGGTCTGCCTTCCCCCACTCCCAAGTTCTGAGTGTGTTTGCAAAAATCCCTCAGTGTTTCCAGAATGACAATTGACTGGTGATAGTCAGAGCCATTCAGGTGCTGAGAAATGCCTGTCTGAGGGCGTGTGATTAAGGAGGAATGTTTTCATGCCAGTGGAGTGGGTCTTGGAGAGCTACCAGTGTTCCGTGAAGCAGGAGGGAGGGGAGCCAGGACCACCTCTGTCTCTTCACCATCTCAGGAAGCAGTCACTTGGCATGACACCGGGCTCTGGCAGCCCGAAGATCCCGCAAAAAGACACATGTGCTCTCCAAACCCCTGGGGTTTTACAAACCAACTGTCCAGCAAAAAAGATGCTGGGAAAGGGCTGGAGACACTGGAGAGAAGGACATAATGTTTGTCCTCAAAGAGCTTATTTTCTCAAGGAGAGAAAAAGAAGGGACAGATGAATGAATCATTACAATCATGGGTGAAAAATGCAGGGAGCATTATGTACCAGGTAGTCCAGAGACATACACTGGAGCAGTTGTGGGTATGGGTGCATTTCTCTGGCTCCTATAGGGGTGAAGGCAGGGTGGCATTACCCTGATGGAAGGACTGCAGGCTCTGAGAGCTTGACTCATGATCCTGGAGTTTCAGCCATGGGATCCTTGTATACATCCTGGAGAGTGGAGCTGGGAGCTAAGTCTGAATACTGGTCCCCAGTGCTGTATGACTGAATCTGGGTGTGTTCTCTGGGGGGGGGGAGGGCTTCTTAATTTTCTCTCCTGAGAGTGGAATGGTTAGTTCTCCATCTTAGAAATATCCCTCTGGTTGCCATACTGAGGCAGACTCTGAGCCTGTGAGACCCTGGGCAGCGAGGTCAATGAATGGAGTTCAAACACTTGTTCCAACACAAGGCACCTGGGGCCTGAACACCAGGAACTCTGGAGCCCATAAGTCTGGCCCCCATCAGTCTTATGAGACACATTGATCAGCTTGGTGCGATACTTGCAGGGAGCGATGAACTGAGGGTGGTGGCTCCTGGTTTCTGCCTTGAGTACCAGAGAAAAGAAGCATATAAAGAAGAATGGCACATACTATGTTAAGTCTCCACCAATAGGCAGGTGGATTTAGAGGTCTTTGGGTATTCCAGTCATGATCTTGGGTGAGACCTCAGGGTTTGTAGGTCTAGATTTGGAAGGCTTGAGAGTGAATAAAGTTGCTCAGAACTTTGCCAAGGATAGGAATTCCAGGAAGCATATTTTTCGATGGAAAGGGAACACAGAACAGTCTAATGTCCTAGAGGGGTGGGGAAAGTGCCATAAGAGGTGAAGACTGCTGAGGGATGAGTTAAGGACCCTCAAGGCTGCCATCTACCTGACATCCCATGAGGTCAGCTGAGCCTGCTTAAGTGTCCCTCAAAGCTCAGTGATCCACTGAAAACAATAACCCATGATCATTCCTGCCTGGTTTACAGGGCTTTGGAGAGATTTGCGGATAGTGTTTACAAAGCGTTTGGTGTAAAACAGGTGTTCAAAACTAAGCATTACTACATTATTTTATTGTGCAAATTTGTGTATATGTCTCTGTGTGTGTGTGTGTGTGCCTGCGCATGGGATGGATATGGATAAGCATAAGAAACCTCATTTTTTCCTTCACTCTGATCTATGGAAGATTCAGCATTTTATTCTGACTAGTGTAAAAAAAAAACATGGAAGAAGAACAAGAGGACAAATTGTCCAAGCACAACCCTACTGTGGTTCACACAGGCAACAAGAAGAAGACAGGACAGAGAACTAAAAACTGTACTTTGGGCTAGTGCATCAGCTGGGTTTGGAGCCTTAGGGCCAGCAGCACAGGAGCCGGAGGGGAGATCAAGAGGTAACTTCTCTCCTGGCTCGAAGATTCCAGCTCCTTATGAGAGATCTACTCATGATACTGAGAATAGCATCTGTTGATCCCACTGTCTTGCAAATGGGCATTTAAAACCAATCTTAAATTTTTCTAAGAAAGTGTAGACATAAAATTAAGGAATAGTAAAAGAAAAAATAGATGAAGGGTTTGTATGAAATTATTATTAACAAAACTAAATCTGTTGTCCCTAAACTTTGAGACTGTTGATAGATGCTGCTGCTAGGTCGCTTCAGTCGTGTCTGACTCTGTGCGACCCCATAGATGGCAGCCCACCAGGCTCCCCCGTCCCTGGGATTCTCCAGGCAAGAACACTAGAATGGGTTGCCATTTCCTTCTCCAATGCAGGAAAGTGAAAAGTCAAAGTGAAGTCGTTCAGTCGTGTCCGACTCTTAGCGACCCCATGGACTGCAGCCCACCAGGCTCCTCTGTCCATGGGATTCTCCAGGCAAGAACACTGGAGTGGGTTGCCATTTCCTCCTCTAATGCATGAAAGTGAAAAGTCAAAGTGAAGTCGCTCAGTCATGTATATGTGTGTATATATATATATATATATATTCCATAAGTATATATATACTTATAGAATCAACCATAAGTTGTAGGGCAGAAACCAACAGAACATTGTAAAGTAATTATCCCTCCAATTAAAAAAAGTAAAATTAAAAAGAAAATTCAGCTGTTTCAAAGGAATAGGTACTGTGTCTCTTCAACCAGCATTGCTGCTCAGAGCTCCTTTTTAGAGTAAAGAGCAATGACATTAAGTAAGAAGTATAAAAGAACAATCCACAAGAGGAAGTCGCTATACAAAAGAATTTTCACAAACACTTTCAGAAAAAAATTACCTCTTTGCTTGATGAGTATGATCGAGATAAAAGATCCCCTAAATTAGCACAGTTCCTGGAAAATGTCATAAGAAAGACAATAGACAATGAAAAAAAGAAATTTAAATCAGGCCTAGGCTATGCCAAAGAGAGATTGTTTAATTAAACAAAGAAATAAGACAAAATTAATGTACAGGAACTTTTCTTCATATAGACAGAAAATAAAGCCTGACAGTTTAAGTAGGAAAGTTTATGGTAACTTTTAAAGGAAAAAAAAAGAAAAAGAGAAGACAGAAGATTGGACGATTTCAGATGGTTGATAAACTTGCACATAGACTGATAATTTCTTAGTGCAAAACATGAGGTTATAGGGCCATGATGACTGGAAGGGTCATGGAATGAGGTCAGTGATATGGTGCCAAGAAAAATTAAGTCAAAAATCTACAAACAGTAAATGGTGGAGATGGTGTGGAGAAAAAGGAATTCTTCTACATTGTTAGCAGGGATCTTAAGTTGGTACAACCACTATGAAAAACAGTTCCTTAAAAAACTAAGTAGAACTGCCATATGTTCTGGCAATCCCACTTCTGGGCATAGATCCAAGAAAAAACATAACTTGAAAAGATCCATACACTTCTCTGGGTGGAGAATCTTGGAAGGAAACAAGGGGGAGGACTTTCCATGGTGTGAACAGAGAAGGTAAGCATAGCCACCCAGCAGGGTGAGTGGCTGCAAGAGTCAGAGGTGGGGGAGAACAAGAGGGCGGAGGAGTAGGTGGACGTGGAGTACATCTCTCTCATGGAAACATCAGCAATACACCTTCAGACACAGAAGTGCATGGAGAACACCAGCTGAGAGCAGACAGGAGGACCTGACCAGCAGAAAAGAATATATAGAACCATGCAAAACTCGGTAGGATGAAGGAACTAGGGGTAAAAACGGGAGTGTTAGTAGGACTGGACCTGCCCTCGGCAGGTGGGGGAACTGAAGCAGGGGTCTGATGCCCACATCGGGGGAATTGTCTGAGTCAGAGGAGAAACAGTTAAGGCTGAGAGTGAAACAGCTGATCTGTGGCAGCCTAAATGGCGTGAGAATCAGACAGTCCTTGCTGCAGCCATCCCAGACAGGGACGCAGGTCCCCTGGAAGGTGCAGCAGCTGGGAGCTCGAGTTTAGGGATTGTGGAGCAATCCCAGAGCAAGGGCTGTTGTTGACTTCAGAGAAACAGATCTAGGGGATGTGAGGGAGATCGTGGTGGGACATGCCTGTGGAGGAAAGCCAGGCAGCCATGGAAGCAAGGTAATAGGGGGTCACGCATAGGGAGTGGAACCATCACCACAGCCTCTCTCTCTCCCCACACACTAGCAATGGCAGCTGAACAATAGAGAGGCTGGCCCATCAAATGCCAGAGGCACTGAACTACAGAGTAGAACCCCACCCAGGTGCCCCTTTACGTGACTGATGCACCAAACTACAGAGTAGGATCCCACTCAGGGTGCCCCTTTAAGTGCCTGATGCAGTGATGTAGAATAGGACCCCACCCAGGGTGCCCCTTTAAGTGCCTGATGCACTGATCTAGAGTAGGACCCCAGCCAGCGGGGGGCCCTCTATGTGCCGGATGTGAGGAACAACAGCGAAGGACCCCGGGCAACAGAGCCCTCTAAGTGCCTGAACAGGCAGAGCTATGGAGAAAGACAGGCCAAAGAGGCCTTCTGACGCCAGCTATAAGAAGCTCAAAGACTCTGATAGGGCCATAACTCCTTTAGTGGAGGCAGTCCATGTTCCTGCACACTTGTTGCCACCAGGTTAGCACACCCTGCAAGCCAAGCAGCTGCACCACCGTCACGCTCAACCCTCACGGGGGCAGAGCTGCCACAGACAAAAAATATCTTGTGTCTATGCGCACAGGGTTGCTTCCGTAGCGTCCAACTTTTTGTGACCCTGTAGACTGTGGCCTGCCAGGCTTCTCTGTCAGGGACAGGGGTTCTCCAGGCAAGAATACTGGAGCGTATTGGCCAACACTGGTCGCCATACCCTTCTAAAACACTATATTTCCTGCTGCCCTAGCCGCCACCCCCCCTGAGTACCTGGTGCTGCCAGAACCCCTGCAATTCAATGTGCTGCACCACTTCCACACCTGCCCTCACAGGGGCAAACCCACGTCTTCCAGGGCAGCCTCAGGAACAAACCCCAGTGGTGACCCACACGCAGAGATGGAAATAAAGCCACAGTTGAAACCCAGGGGCAGTGTGGCTAAGGAAGAAGACCCAAAACCTTCCCACCAGCTGTACAAGCTGCAGATTAAATCCACATGATCAACTAGGCAGACTCTGTGTCTATGGAATATATAAAAGGTCATTGAGAGCTCCCACAAAAGAAAACACACTAGTTCTGATAGCTGTGGGCATTGGAGGCAAGAACACACAGGAGTAGGGCCAGATCAGAATCTGAGCTGCCCCCACAGCAGGTCCAGAGATCAGCACAGTGTTGGAGGGCATCCTAGGGAGGTGAGGTGGACTGTGACTCCCAGCGAGGGAAAGGACTCTGACAGCAGAGACTCAAGAAAAACATTTATTATTCTTATGTTTTGACTTGTTCTGTAGATTCTTTTGGATTTTTTCTTTTTTGTCATTCCCACCACCGCACCACCCCCCACCTCGTCGTACTTGTCAATTTTATTGGCACTATGACATCTAACTAAGCTTTTGAGGGTTTTTTTTTCCCCTCAGTCACATTTTTTATAGTTGTTCTAAACCTCTGCTTCTACATTGGTCTTTTGTAGTTCTGTGCATTTTTCCTTTTTTTTCCCCCTCTCTCTCTATTTTTAATTTTAATTTATAATTTTTTAAACCTATCATTATTTTTTTTTACATTTATTCCTTTGTTTGCTTTCCCTACTGTTTTTTTCCCCTTGCAGCTAATTTGTAATGCATATAAGTCTTCTTTATCTATCTCTATTTAACTTTGCATATCTATTCTTTCTTTCCTTTTGTCTTATCATATTTGTTAGTTTTATTTTCATTGCTTTATTCCCCAATTGGCACCTTGCTTTAGCTTTGTTTCCCAGTTTGTGCTGTAGTTAGTTTTGTTCTGGTAGATATAATTTTAGATATCCTTTGTTCGCTGGGTCAATCTATTGTACTTTGTTTTTGTTGGACTGTTTTGATTTTGCTTATGGATGTATATGTATAGTTTATATTCAGTCATTTTCTATTGTTATAAACCTCTGCTTCTATGTTGGGCTCTTGCAGTCTGTGGAGTTTTCCTTTTTTTTTTTCTTTTTCCCTTTTTTCTTTCTTCTTCCTTTTTTCCCCTTTTTATAATTTTAATTTTTTAAGCCTGCAATATTTTCTCTACTCTTATTCCTTTGTTTGCCTTTCCTACTATTCTTATCTCCTCGCCATTAATCTTTAATGCATATAAATCTTCTTCATCTACCTCTATTTGACTTTGAATATCTATTCATTCTTTTCTTTCCTCTCAACATATTTGTTAGTTTTATCTTCATTGCTTTATTCCCAAATTGGCACCTTGCTTTAGTTTTGTTTTCCAGTTGGTGCTTTAGTTAGTTTTGTTCTGGAAGATATAATTTTTGGTTTCCTTTGTTTGCTGGGTCAATCTACTGTACTTTATTTTTTGTTGGACTGTTTTAATTTTGCTTATGGGTGTATATGCATATGTGTATATTCAGTCACATTTTTTATTGTTGATATCAACTTCTGCCTCTACATTGGGCTTTTGCAGTTCTGTGGAGTTTTCCTTTTCTTTTTCCTTTTTTCTTTCTTCTTCCATTTTTTTTCTTCCTCTTTTCTCTTTTTTATAATTTTAGGTTTTTTAAACCTATTATATTTATTCTAAAATAGCTTCAAAAAATTGCAGAGGAAGGAATACTTTCAAACTCATTCTATGAGGCCACAATCACCCCGATACCAAAACCAGACAAAGAGAACACAAAAAAAGAAAACTACAGGCCAATATCATTGATGAACATAGATACAGAAATCCTCAACAAAATTTTAGTAAATAGAATTCATCAACACATCAAAAAGCCCATACACCATGATCAAGTTGGGTTTATTCCAGGAATGCAAGGATTCTTCAATATATGCAAATCAATGTGGCACACCATATTAACAAATTGAAAGATAAAAATCATATGATAATCTCAATAGATGCAGAAAAAGCCTTTGACAAAATTCAGCACCCATTTATGACTAAAACTCTTCAAAAAATGGACATAGAAAGAACCTACCTCAACATAGTAAAGGCCATATGTGATAAGCCTACAGCAAACATTCTCAATGGTGAAAAGCTGAAAGCATTTCCCCTAATATCAGGAACAAGACAAGGGTGTCCACTTTTGCTACTATTATTCAACATAGTTTTGGAAATCCTAGCTATAGCAATCAGAGAAGAAAAAGAAATAAAAGCAGTCCAGGTAGGAAAAGAAGTAAAGTTCTCACTGTTTTCAGATGACATAGAAAATCCTAAAGATAGTATCAGAAAATTACTAGAACTAATCAATGAATTTAGCAAAGTTGCAGGATACAAAATCAACACACAGAAATCACTTGCATTTCTATATACTGACAATGAAAAATCAGAAAGGGAAATTAAGGAATCAATCCTATTCACCATTTCAACAAAAAGAATTAAATATCTAGGAATAAACTTAACTAAGGAGACAAAAGAACTATACACAGAAAACTATAAGAGAGTAATGAAAGAAATCAAAGATGACATAAACAGATGGAGAGAAATTGCATGTTCCTGGGTAGGAAGAATCAATATTGTGAAAGTGACTATACTACCAAACGCAATCTACAGATTCAATATGATCCTTATTAAATTGCCAATGGCATTTTTCACAGAACTGGAACAAAAAATTTCACAATTCATATGAAAACACAAAAGACCCTGATAGCCAAAACAGTCTTGAGAAAGAAGAATGGAGCTGGAGGAATCAACCTTCCTGACTTCAGATTATACTACAAAGCTACAGTCATCAAGACAGTATGGCACTGGCATAAAAACAGAAATATAGACCAATGGAACAATATAGAAAGCCCAGAAATAAACCAATGCATCTATGGCTACCTTATTTTTGACAAAGGAGGCAGGAATATACAATGGGGCAAAGACAGCTTCTTTAATAAATGGTGCTGGGAAAACTGGACAGTGACATGTAAAAGAATGAAATTAGAACAGTTGCTAACACTATACACAAGCATAAGCTCAAAATGGATTAAAGACCTAAATGTAAGACCAGAAACTATAAAACTCTCAGAGGAAAACAAAGGCAGAACACTCAATGACATAAATCAAAGATCCTCTATAACCCACCTCCTACAGTAACAGAAATAAAAACAAAAGTAGACAAGTGGGACCTGATTAAACTTGAAAGCTTTAGCACAGCAAAGGAAACTATAAGCAAGATGAAAAGACAACCCTCAGAATGGGAGAAAATAATAGCAAATGAAACAACTGACAAAGGATTAATTTCCAAAATATACAAGTAGCTCATACAGCTCAATGCCAGAGAAACAAACAATTCAATCAAAAAGTGGGGGAAAGACCTAAAAAGACATTTCTCCAAAGAAGACATGCAGATGGCTAACAAACACATGAAAAGATGCTCAATATTGCTCATTATTAGGGAAATGAAAATCAAAAAACTAAAATGAGATATCACTTCACATTGGTCAGAATGGCCATCATAGAAAAGTCTACAAACAATAAATGCTGGAGAGGGCGTGGAGAAAAAGGAACACTCTTGAACTGTTGGTGGGGATGTAAATTGATACAACCACTATGGAAGGTGATATGGAGATTCCTTAAAAAACTAGGAATAAAATCACCACATGGCCCAGCAATCCCACTCCTAGGCATCTACCCTGAGGAAGCCAAAATTGAAAAAGACACATGTGTCCCATTGTTCATTGCAGCACTGTTTACAGTAGCTAGAATATGGAAGTCTCCTAGATATTCATCAACAGATGAATGGATAAAGAATTTTTGTTACATATATACACAATGGAATATTACTCAGTCATAAAAAGGAATGCATTTGAGTCAGTTCTGATGAAGTGGATGAACCTAGAACCTATTATACAGAGTGAAGTGAGTCAGAAAGAGAAAGATAAATATCATATTCTAACATATATGGAATCTAGAAGAATGGTACTGAAGAACTTATCTACAGGGCAGCAATGGAGAAACAGACACAGAGAATAGACTTATGGACATGGGGAGAGGGGAGGAGAGGGTGAGATGTATGGAAAGAGTAACATGGAAACTTACATTACCATATGTAAAATAGATAGCTAACAGGAACTTGCTGTACGGCTCAGGAAACTCAAACAGGGGCTCTGTATCCACCTCAAGGGGTGGGATGGGGAGGGAGATGGGAGGGAAGTTCAAAAGGGAGGGGATATATGTACACTTATGGCTGATTCACGTTGAGGTTTGACAGAAAACAACAAAATTCTGTAAAGCAATTATCCTTCAATTAAAAAAAAAAAAAAGAGAGTTGGAGGTGAGCCAGAAAGACAGATGAGGACCAGCATGTGATGATGCTTATTTGGACTTCCCCCTGCAAGACAATGGAGAAGGCAATGGCACCCCACTCCAGTACTCTTGCCTGGAAAATCCCATGGATGGAGGAGCCTGGTGGGCTGCAGTCCATAGGGTCGCTAAGAGTTGGACATGACTGAGGGACTTCACTTTCACTTTTCACTTTCATGCATTGGAGAAGGAAATGGCAACCCACTCCAGTGTTCTTGCCTGGAGAATCCCAGGGACAGGGAGCCTGGTGGGCTACCGTCTATGGAGTCTCACAGAGTTGGACACGACTGAAGCGACTTAGCAGCAGTAGCAGCAGCAAGACAATAAGGAGTTTGCTGAGGTTGAAACGAAGTACTTGATGAGGCCAGATTTGTTCAAAGAGGGGCATGCAGGGTGGACCTGGGTGGGGAAAAGTCAAGACAGGGAATCTAGGTAAAAGAATCACATTAGCTAGAATGGTTAAAGTGAAGGGCTGGATGGGATGTAACAGTGAGACTGGAGGGGAAGAGGCAACTCTGAGAAACCCTACTCAGCAGAGGTGGACAGAACGTGTCAACAATGGAATGGGGTCTTATATGGAAGATGACTAAGTAGCCTGTTCACCATGGCTCTCCCTGTGACTCTGTGGTCTATCCCGGGCTATTTCCTCCCCATCCTTTCTCATTCACCTACTCAAAACCCTCAGGAACTGCCCTAGTTCAAATTCCCTCTCCCCATCATACTATCAGCGTGTTTGGCCTTACATTCAAGGACCTGCCGCTTGCCCTCCTACAACTGAGGACCAGCCACGTTTGCTTGGCTTGAGACAATGAGAGTTGGAAAAACAGAGAAGCATTTTTTAAGGGAAGGGAAGAGATGATGAAAAGGATGAAGAAGCAGAAGACAGCCATGAGCGTGGGCTGGGTTTTGAACCTGGTCTATCATGGAACCTCTTCAGGCCTCCTGTTTGGAAAACAAAAGGACTACAAAACATACTCTAAGATTTCTGACAACCCTCACTGAACTGACAAACTAGTGATTCTAGAACAGTGAAAAAAATAGCTGTTGCTCATGAATTGTGTATTACAGAGCAAATAACAACTGTGTCTAGATTTCAGATATGACCAAATTAACTTTGCAAAACTGCCTAACTAAATCACAAATTAAATGAGCTAAGAAATGGAAAAGTTACATGAGTACGTGTTTTTAAGACCTAAAAATCACACAATAGTTTTAAGATTCAGAATCATTTAGCAGGAATCAATATCGAATATGGAACCAAATTAGCAATAATTGCTACTTTTAAGGAATAATAATTCTGGTAACCAGAAAGGATATATGAAATTAATACTAAAAATTACCGAGGAATTATTTAATTATCTGACTTATCAAGAGAATACAACCAGATGTTAGTAAGTAGAATTGAACCTTATATTACTTTACTCTTATGTGTCAGTCAAATTGGATGTTTCGGAACAAAGAAGCAACGTTGAATCGATACATTATGTGGATGATACATAATGTGGACACTAATTATCTGTGCTAATTAATTTAATTTATTGTGTCCTAGGTTCACAGAGGTACATAAATGGCAAAATATTTGGGGATATTATGCAATGAGGCAAATGTTAAGGAAATTGAGACCCTTTCATGAACTTCAAAGCAAACGTGTCAATAAGAAGATTTATGAAATAATAGCTGTTATACAGAACTCCACATGCTAGTGAACAGTTCTCAAGTCCTTTGAAAAAAATAATTTTTACCTAAACACTGAAAATCCTTTCAAGAGCATTAAGTACAAGCACATAGTAAAATAACTTATAATCAGCACTATGTGCCTGACACTCTTCTTTTTTTAAAGCAGTGAATTTTAATTTTACAGTTACGTATAGTATTGCAAAAAGTCAGACATGACTTAGTGGCTGAACAATAGCACAGTATGTCCCATAGTCTTTTTTATTTTTTTATTTTTTGGCTGAAGTATAGTTGATTTACAATGTTGTGTTAATTTCTGCTCTACAGCAAAGTGGCACAGTTATATGTATATACATTCTTTTATATCAGGTAGCAATTATTGCTAGAGCTTCCCTACTGGCTCAGTGGTAAAGAATCTTCCTGCAATGCAGGAGACCCAGGTTTGATCCCTGGGTTAAGAAGATCTCCCAGAGGAAGGCATGGCAACCCACTCCAGTACTCTTGCCTGGAGAATCCCCATGGACAGAGGAGCCTGGTGGGCTACAGTCCAAAGGGTTGCTCAGAGCTGGACACGACTGAAGTGACTAAGCAGAAACAGCAGCAATTATTGCTAATTTAGTTCCATATTCAATATTGATTTATACATATATGTGTGTGTGTGTATATATATATATATTATTTTACATATTCTTTTCCCTTATGATTTATCACAAGCTTTGAATACAGTTGCCTGTACTATATAATAGGACCTTGTTGCTTATCCATTCAATAGTCCATATCTGCTAATCCCAAACTGATACTCTTCAAGGTGTCTTACAACGGAGAAGGCAATGGCACCCCACTCCAGTACTGTTGCCTAGAAAATCCCATGGGCGGAGGAGCCTGGTGGGCTGCAGTCCATGGGGTCGCTAAGAGTCGGACACGACTGAGCGACTTCACTTTCACTTTTCACGTTCAGGCATTGGAGAAGGAAATAGCAACCCACTCCAGTGTTCTTGCCTGGAGACTCCCAGGGACGGCGGAGCCTGGTGGGCTGCTGTCTATGGCGTCGCACAGAGTTGGACACTATTGAAGCGACTTAGCAGCAGCAGCAGGTGTCTTACAAAGAGGAACTCTTTAAGTCATCACAACAACCCTAAGAAATTGAGACTATACTCCCATTTCAATAAGGAGACAAGGTATAGGAAGGCTCAGGACAATATAGGTCACAAATATCTGAGCCAGGAAGTAAAGCCCAGCAGCTTGCTTCCAGAGTCAATGTCGTAAGCACTGCCCTTGGCATCAGTCTCAGTAATTCACTGATCAATGGGAAATTCATGCCCGAGTCTCCTAATGGCTGCTAGAAAATCAGGGTTTGAGTAGTCAGTGGCGAGGAAGGGTGTCCCCCCACCCAGTCTAGCACATTTATTTGGAGCATTTTGAGCACCTCTGTGAAGACATATGCTAGTCAGTGGCACCAGCAACTTCCAAATATCTGGGTCAGGCATTTCAAACCTGGAGAGACTGGCTTTACCATGTATGTGAGGCACAGAGAGTTCACTTTAGGATAAATCAAATATTTAAATTTGCTTTGCTGGTACTGCCCCTGTCATTCCTGCCAAGGCTTCCATAAATGGCCATGGACAGAAATATTGTCCACAACAAGCCAGAGAAGACAGCCTGTCATCCCTAAGCCCAACTCCAGTGACTCACCAGGCATCCAAAGCATGCTCAGCTTGTCCTTAGGAAAGAAAAGTAACTCATTCCTTAGGTTTCCCATGACAAGATAATTTATTGTCCAAATCAGACACTTTTGAGAAGGAAAAGGGAAACTATTAATAATGACTGCGGGAAAAATAAAGGCAAAAGCAGAGATTGTCCCTTGCACACTGGGACATACCATCGTCACACTGTCCGTGGTTTATTTTTTCACCTCTACTATGATGCATTATGTCTTTTTCCAGTTTGGCATTCCTTAACTTCGGTTTTAAGCTTTTTCATGGAGACAGAGATATGGCCATGGCCACACGTCAACAAAACCATTTCTCAGCAGCAGGCACCAATAGACCACGAGGCAAAGAGGAAATGTCTTCAGATGCATCTGGTATCACATGGCCTCCGGGTCAACTCTTCAGGAGAATTTGCATTTATTGCAAAACGACATGAAAAAAGCCTGAGAATCTGGTTACTAAATCTAAAAGTGGCCCAAGACTTAATAATTTGGAGAATTTTTAGAAATTTTTCATCATGGCAGATCCAGCAGGCATATTCTATTCATTCATTCACTTTCATACTGACGTATTTTTAAACAAATACCTATCATAATTGGAGATCAATGCTTCCTTTTACTCGTGGAAATCATCTAAATTCATTCGTTCATTTACTCACCCCAACTGTCTGATTGTTGACATGCGAAGTCCTGTGCTAGCTACTAAGAGTTATCAGTTAAATCATATAGACATCATGTCCATGCCCATAGGGCCTGCAAAAACAGATGGATAAGGTCTGCAAAAACTGAGATCAGTACTATGAAGCAAATTGTAAGGATATAAGATGCCGAGTTGAGAAATAACAAGAAGGATATTTTGTTGTTTGCTTATTCTACAAATGTATATCAAGTGGCTACTCTGAGCCAGCAACTTTTCTAGGCACTGAGATTTCAGTGGTTTAAAAAAAACGGACATGATTCCTGCCTCATAGGATGTACAGTCAACTGGGAAGGACAGACGACAAACATGTACAGACAACAAATACATAACTGAGCACAGCTTATTTTAGATTGCAAAACAATGCCATCAAAGACTCTAAACCCCATAAGGCAATAGTGCAGGGGTTGGCAAACTATGCCCCTCTCCATAGTCAAACCTAGCCCACTTGCTGCCTGTTTCTATAAATAAAGTTTTATTGTAACCGGGCAACTTCCCATCACTTACGTTCTGTTTATGGTTTCCTTAACCATAAAACTGCAGAGCTGAATAGTGGCAACAGAGACCATATGGCCCACGAAACTTGAAATGTTCACTCTCAGGTCCTTCAGTGAAAAAGTTTGCTGACCCTGCAATAGAGAATAATAGCTGATGACAGATGAGGAGAGAGGGGAAATCCTGCATAAATTGAGGAGTCAGGGAATATTTCTTTGCAGATATGACATTTAACCAGAGGCCAGAAAGAGAAAGAACTAGTCACAGAAATCAATGGAGAAAGAGCCTTCCTGTCAGAGGAAATTATAGGAGCAAAAGATCCTAGGCAGCCGAGAGGCCCAGGAGCTGAAAGGACATGTGGGTAGCTTGAGTGATGAGGGAGGAAAGGGATGGTGGAAGAGGCCAGGTTAAAGAGGGAAGCAGGTACCCGATTCAAAAGGCATTAAGGCTTGTGATGAGACGGTTGGCGTGCGTCCTGAAAGCAATGGGGACAACTTGGACAGATATTATATAAAAGAGTAATGTGATTTGTTCGGAAATTTTAAAGATTGCTTAGGCTGCTATTGTCGTCAGAAAGGTAGAAGGTAAATGCTGAGAACATTAGGGTACTATACCTGCCATCCAAGTGAGGGCTAATAGAGGCTTGACCAGTAGAGTGGCAGAGGGCTTTGGGAACTTGGTTACAGGGAAGCATATTGAAGCAAAAGGTTTCTATGCTGTTAGTGTCTCCAGCAGCATGAGTGTGGGTTTAAGATTGGTAAGAACGTTCAGTTTGCTTTTTTTCCTGCTGCTTGAAAGAAACACCTAGAGCCAGTCTGATCCTGAGTCTCCTTGAACTTTTTTGTCCAAAGATGAGCCACACTGTTTGATAATTTGTCTGGATGGGAATATCATTGTGATTATCTCAGAGCCTAAAATATAGAGGGCTACGGAGAAGGCAATGGCACCCTACTCTAGTACTCTTGCCTGGAAAATCCCATGGATGGAGGAGCCCAGTGGGCTGCAGTCCATGGGGTCGCTAAGAGTTGGACACGACTGAGTGACTTCACTTTCACTTTTCACTTTCATGCATTGGAGAAGGAAATGGCAACCCACTCCACTATCCTTGCCTGGAGAATCCCAGGGACGGCGGAGCCTGGTGGGCTGCTGTCTATGGGGTCGCACAGAGTCGGACATGCCTAAAGTGACTTAGCAGTAACAGAGAGGCATGGCAACACATTGTGTTACAGTCCTGTCTTATCTTGGGATCCCCAAGAAAGTAGAATCTGAGACAGGGCTTATGGACATCACAGACAGAAGTAAATGATAAGACCATGCAAGGGGACAAGCTTGACTTGATCACTGCTGTGGCTCAGTCCATCTAGGGCTGTCCAAGGAACCCTTAGAATAGATTCAGAGATGCTAAGGGGAGGGATGGCAGGCTATCACCAAAAGCTTGTCAAGCTGTCAGTCTCTCTGCTCCACCAATAACTCAAATAAAAAGTGCGTCTAAATCATATGATGAGAGGCACAACAGTGTCCTATAAAAACCCTTTATGGACTGTGAAGCACTTGTATATACCCTCTCCCATTTGACCTTCATAGGTTTTTACATAATTCCTTAGCAAAACTTAACATCCCCATTTTATAGATGAGCAAACTGAGCCTCAGAGTTACCATGGAAACAACAGAAGCAGGAATAGAATCTACATCTCATCCTCAGCTGGTATTTTTTGCTCCACACCAGCCACTTCCCCCAAACAACTGAACAGAAGTCCAGTGCAACAGAGGATTAAACCCTTATAAGTATGAATGTGGAATAAGGAGGACAAAGGCTAATTTTTGCTGGGAGGTGAGCAATGGAAGAGACTCTTGAGGAAGCCATCTTGTTCCAATGAGCAGATGTTTGGTAAAGGAGCCCTTGATCACAACTTTCAGTATTGTCAATACTGAGAATAATGCTGTCACTCAGCTTCCCACCTTTCCAGCCTGAATAATCCCAGGCTCTTTGGTCTCTGCCTATGATAAAATCAGTTTCTCATTCTCTGCCATTTCCCAGGTTTGTTACACTTTTCATGGGCCGGGGGATAGAGGGTGGCTAGGATGTAGGCACCCTCAGTGTGCTTAGAAATGCTAGTAACTATTTATTATTTAAGAAAAACAGGATTAGTCCAAATCTGTAAAGAAGCCTCCCAAGACAGCAGTTGCCCCTGGGCCTTTTCCCCTCATCAAGTTAGGTGACTTGCCTTGTGTGCGTAAGTTTACAAATAGAGCCAAAGTCAAAATGGTAGTGACCACAGAACCATTCCCTTTGTTCCCACACTTCATGAGAAATCACCTTTGGATTTTCTTATTCTCCTTGGCCACAACTTACCTGGAAAGGCGGCCTGGAGGCAGCATGAAAGATCACAACGAAAGACTGCGGTGACATGGCCACCTGGTCCTCCAAAAATAGCCTTATTATAAACAGCAGTCTAGATTCTATACTAATCTACATAAAATGAAAGTAAATCATTAGAAAACCTCATCTCTGAAATGCCATTAATAATAAGTCATGAGAGACCTCACTTCAGATCCTGACTTGTATCTCTGAAGCCAACTTTCTCTATGATTATTGCAAATTTAAACCAGACACTAGTGCTTAGGATCCCCATTTAAACACTCTGATTGGCAGTATTGTCCTTGCTCCACAGGATGACAGCATGATATAGTGTGAAGAACATACTTTCTAAATGATTGTAAACTCTACTGCATGCATGTGCCTGACATCAATAATCCCTCTGAGCCTTGAATTCCTTCATGCATTGGAGAAGGAAACGGCAACCCACTCCAGTGTTCTTGCCTGGAGAATCCCAGGGACGGGGGAGCCTGGTGGGCTGCCATCTATGGGGTCGCACAGAGTCGGACACGACTGAAGCGACTTAGCAGCAGCAGCAGAATAGGAATACAGAAGAACTAGGTGAGCAGGGTCAAGCACATAGTAGGTGTTCAACGAATTCCCACTTAATATTGTTAATAATAGTAGTAGCATTACAATCAAAAAGAAAACTTGCCTGTCCGGTGACCCACAAGATTTTCTCAAATTAACATTCTGGAAACCAGGCTGCTCTGTGTCAACCAGGAGTTTCCTGAACAAACACTTTCCCCTGCAACTGAATATACACCAGCTTCACTCTCCTCCCAGCAAACCTTCTAATTATCTCCGCTGTTTACAGCACCCAGCCCCTCCGCTACCGAATTCTCCATTATTCTGACAGCCAACAAACTAGACCTATTAGAACTCAGCACAACCTTTGCCTAAGGCAGGAACTTTGTGAGACCACAAATCGTCTTGGTATTAAAAGTCGGTGCATAAGAACTGCCCTCAGCTTTTGCGCTAAATTGCTGGTTTGAAGACATTCATTGCGGTATATTGTATTTCCACTATATTTTGCTTTAATAGACTTTGTGGTGAAGTGTATAAGAAGACTCTTAAAGCCTGAGGTAGCACACAGCCAACTTTTTTTTTCCCTCTTTTATATATTTTTCCATCTTTTGTTTGTCACCTTATATTGTTTTGTTGCCTCACATACATAAAACAACCTGGCAATCACAGAACAATCCCCGGCAGTTAGTTGGAGGCGCATATTGACTTTACTATTAAAAGTTGAAACAATCAAGCTAAAGAATCTGTGGTGTGTTTTTCTGCTACTTGCATGAGACTTTAATTTTAAAACGAATGGAAAATATCCCCTCTGAACGTAATAGTGATTTCATCGACCTTGGTTTATTTCTGTGCTTTTGCGCTGCTTGCCTAGGACAACTCTGCACTTACAGAGAGAAGTGGAAGAAAATATTCACCCAGCATTTTCATCTGAAAGTTCCAAGGTGCTTTATGGCCTTGATTCTTTGATTCCAGGTCAATTGATGGGCTGAATGATGCCAACTCACTTTGCCTTGGTTTAGGTAACATACATCATCCCTTTGTTCACCTTCATGATGCCATGGCAACACCCAGGTATCCTGTATCCATCACCCTATGCTTGCATGCATGCTCAGCTGGTTCAGTTGTGTCTGACTCTTTGTGACCCCCCTGGACTGTAGCCTGCCAGGCGCCTCTGTCCATGGAATTATGTTGGCAAGAATACTGGAGTGGCTTGCTATTTCCTTCTCCAGTGGATCTTTCCAACCCAGGGATCGAACTCGTGTTTCCTGTATCTCCTGCAGTGGCAGGCAGATTCTTTATCACTGAGCCACCTGGAAAACCCAATTCCTTCTCCACACCTAGATAATTTATGCAAGTTACATAACAACAGGCTCTATTGCTCATGCCTTTTCCACAATTCAGACTGTTATAATCAGATGCATGTATGTATCGAATATTTATGAACACTTAATAGGTTCCCGGCTGCCTAAGGTCACTTGAGGACACAGCTGTGCATCTAGGGTGCATGTGCTGGAGTTGGAAAAGCCTCTGTGGTCAGTTGGTATCCACTGTGTGCCTAGGGCCCATGCTCAGGAGTTGGAAAAGTCTCTGTGGTTATTTTGTAGCTATCTGTGAGTTATCCTGGGATTCACTGGGGTGTGTCTGAGATGGGGTTTAGAGATCAGGAGCATCCTTTTCAGCTAGGCCACCCCTCCTTGCCCATGCCTAACTTCCTACTTCACATTTCCCCCTCAAGCATATGGACCCCAAATCATTAGGAAAGGGCACTGCTCATTCTGGCTACTTCTTGCTGTCCTGGGACAAAGAGGGGCCTTGGGTGCCCGTCACTTGCTAGCTGTCAAAGAGAGGGGCCAGTAAGGGTTTCCTATGCCCATTCAAGACAAAATGGTATGAGGAAGTCATCATTGGGGTCAGGGGTTGGTATCCATGTTGTATCAGAAGTTGAGCCTCTATCTTGCTGACCTGAGAAGAAATACACCGAGAAAACCACCATCACCCTATGCTCTAAGGATAGGGTAAGCAAAGCCTATGTGCTCTGTCTTCATGCAGCATATGGCCTCATCTTCATGGACTAGAGTCTCCTCTTCAAGGAGCATCAAATCTTGTAAGAGAGAAGAGGATTAAATAAATAACCATGCAAAATACATCTATAAATATAGATGCCTTTTTCATATGCATTATCAGAGGATCAACTTTGGATATGAGGGACAGAGAACATCATGCAGAAATTGACCAATGAGGGATTGAATAAAAGTCATCTGAAGGAAACTTATAAGAGAGAAAATCACACAGGAAAAGGCCCCCAGGGCAGGAAGGATCAGTAACCATTGGGAAACCAAGGTAAAACTTGCTCTGAGGAGCAGAAGACACAGGCAAGGGAAATGGGCAGTAGAGCTGGAATGGTGAACAGGGCTAAAGCAAGGGGTCTCTGGAAGTGATGATAGAGAGGAGAGTGTTTATTCCAAGGACAGTGGGAGGCCACTGAAAGGGAAGTTACATGATCTACTTTGGGAAGAATTCCTTTGACTCTCTTTTGTATGGAGAATGAATTGAAGGAAAGTTAGAGGACAAGTTGAGGAAACCATTTTGAGAGAGATGGGTCCAAGTGAGAGAGAATAGTAACTAAACTCAGGGTTTGGAGAAAAGATACTTAGAAAAGCAGAAGATGCTCAAGTGACTTCAGAAGAGTTTAGAAATGATGCTGAAGAAGGAGACAGTCTCTGGAAGATCCCAAGAGGTCCAGCTGACCAGCTAGTGGGTAGACGTGCAACTGTTGAGACAGGAAACACTAGAAGTAGCAGATTTGAAAGTATGTCATGTTCAATTTTAGATATTTTAAGAGTTTATTTTGAATGTGAGTAATCAGAACCCAGCTCCAACTAAAGAGACATCTATTGAAAGAGAATTGAGATCTATCACAGAATTCAAAGGAGAAGTGATCGCTAGGAAAAGGGAATGCCAGGGCAGCCCCAAGATTCTGGCAGCAGGAATCCATTGACCTTCTAAGCTCTGGCATGGGTATAACTCTGTTCAGCAGCTCCCAGTCTCTGTGTCTCTTGGTTGCAAGTGTCAAATATGGGAAGAGAAGGCCTAATTGATCCAATTTAGGGCAGGGACCCATTCCTGTTCTTTTCTAGTCAACAAGATATAAGGAGACATTATATCACAAATATGGCCACTCTATGCACATCAGTCAGAATGCTATGATTAAAAAGTCTACAAATAATAAATTCTGGAGAGGATGTAGAGAGGACCCTCCTACACTGTTGATTGGAATATAAGTTGGTGCAGCCACTATGGAAAACAGTATGGAGGTTCCTCAAAACACTGAAGATAAATCAACATACAATCCAGCAATCTCACTCCTGGGCATATATCCAGACAAAACTATAATTCAAAAAGATACACGCACCTCTGTGTTCACTGCAGCACTATTCACTATAGCCAAGGCACGGAAACAACCTAAATGTCCATCAGCAGATGAATGGACAAAAATGTGGTACATATATACACACAGTGGAATACTACTCAGCCATAAAAAAGAATGAAATAATGCCATCTGCAGCAACACAGATGCAATTAGAGATCATCAGACTAAGTGAAGTAAGTCAGAAAGAGAAAAACAAACACCATACGGTATCATTAATATGTGGAATCTAAAACACGACACAAATGAACCTGTTTACAAAAGAGAGACAAGCTCACAGAACCCATTCATGAAATAGACTCCCAGACATAGAGAACAGATTTGTGGTTATCAAGGAGAGAGTTGGGGACAGACGGACTGACGGTTTGGAATTAGTAGATGCAGGCTATTACACATAAGATGGATAAATAGCCAGGTTCTGCTGTAGAGCACACAGAACTATCTTCAATATCTTGAGATAAGCTTTAATGTGGTGGTGGTTTAGTCGCTAAGATGTGTCCAACTCTTGTGACCCCATGGACTGTAGCCCGCCAGGCTCCTCTGTCCATGGGGATTCTCCAGGCCAGAATACGGAAGTGGGTTACCATTTCCTTCTCCAGAAGCCATAATGAAAAAGAATATAAAAAAGAATGTTATATACGTATAACTGTATCACTTTACTGTATAGCAGAAGTGAACACAACATTGTAAGTCAACTATATTTCAATTAAAAAAAAATATGGCTACTCCAACTTCACCCGTGCAATTTGGCCACACTGCTCAGGAAAGATTGTGAGTTGGAAAAGAGGGAGACACCCCAGATATCTCTTGTATGTGTATATATACAAAGCTATATCTGTATCTATGTAATTTTATTTAACCTTTGCAAGAACTCTCTGAGATTGATCTTTTTATAGCCATCCTATAGAGAAGGTCACTAAACCCAGAGAAGTTAATCAGCCTCCAAGGGCACACACTTAGTAGGTGGTGGAGCTGTGAGTTAAATCCTCATTGGTCAAGAATACTTTCAAATTCAGATGGATTCAGTCTGCACTCACAGCTATTCAGAACGTACTTTCCCAGCCATGGCCTTCTTATGCAAGATGCTGAGCACCCCAAAAGGGAAAAAAAGAGATCTGGTTAAGTTTAATTATGTTCTAGTTGATTCATCAGACTTTTGGAATCTGAAATGTATGCCTTTCCACTGATGGGTAATATGATCACTAGAAGGATAAAAATGCATTTGCTCAGAGTTAAACACAAGATTTGTAAAACAGCATGACTGCTTCTATTTCCAGTCCTGGCCCAATAAGTCATTAACACTATTACTTTAGGAGACCAAAGGAAAGAGTGGATATCTCCTTTTGAAGCTGTCATACAAATTGTTCACCAGTCTTTCCTTGAATCCTATGATAGATGGGTGAGATTCATCTTGACTGAAGTGGAAAGAAGAGAAATACCTCCATCACTATTGGAGGGAAAAAAGTGGTTACATCTAATAAGATACTCTCCATCACACATCACACTCCTCTTTGTATTAAATGGAGTTGTGAATGGCAGTGGTAAATATATTTGTCATATCACAAAGAAGTCCTAGACATGTGTAGTATGTTGACCAAATCTTCTCCCACAAGAATATAAACTTTACAAGATCAGGGCCGGTCTTGTTCATCGCAGGACCCAGGGTCAAAATCAGTGTCTGGCATGTGATACCCAAATATCTAGCATGTGCTTGTGGAAGGAGAGAGCAACTAAAATTGCCCAGAGAGATGTCAATCTAGATGTCATTTTGTGAAGTCCTTCTCTTCAGAGTTTTCTGAGTGTATGACACCACAGTAAAGGCAAATTCTATTTATATAGAATCCAATAGAAAGTCAGTTCATAAGAAGCCAATGAAATTGAATACAAGAATAGAAAATTTATCCAAAGAAAACATTACAATCATTTGCTTTCAATATTTTCTTTGCTCCCTTTATCAGCTTTTATCCATCCCATCTATTATACTAGTAGCATTGATATAGATGCATGGCAACCAACTCCAGTATTCTTGCCTGGAGAATCCCATGGACAGAAGAGTCTGGCGGGCTACAGGCCATAGGGTCGCAAAGTGTCGGACCTGACTGAAGTGACTTAGCACACGCACAGTGAGAGGCTGGATAAATGCAAGCAAGCAAAAAACAACCGATAAACCAGATGAACCATCCACTCCTAAAGCATTGCCATGTAAATGCTGATGCTCTCAATATTCCTCTTCTGAGAGGTAACCTATGTTTCCAGTGAGCCTGGATGTTTCATGGGTTCTTCAATCAAAAACAAAATTCATCATCTTATGACACACACTTTTGTATTCTAGTGTTTAATTAACCATATGCCCTCCTCTCCCCAAGGAACCTGAACTTGAAGCTCAGGTCACCATCAAAGACCCCCTCCACCCCTACCTCTGATTAGAGACTGAGTCTTGGCAAGCCTACTTCAGCCATCTCTCCACCCTTCACACCTGCTTGTCTTTGAGAAGCCCTCACTCCAGTGTTCTTGCCTGGGGAATCCCAGGGATGGGGGAGCCTGGTGGGCTGCCGTCTATGGGGTCACAAAGAGTCGGACACGACTGAAGCAACTTAGTAGTAGCAGCAGCAGCAGCACTCCAGTCTAGAGTATCTCTTTTCTAGTCCACTGTATTAGCCTCATATGGAATCCTCTGCCTTTGACCTCTGCTCTCTATTTGCCTGCTAATCTTCACCAAAGTAAAATTTCACGGATTAGTGTGTTCCCTTCATTAAACTAATTTTATGGTGTTTAGGTACACACGCTCTCAGATACACTCTATTTATCCTGGCCTATAGGGTCTTCTATAATTTCCTATAATCTGGCACCAAACTAAATCTTTCCAGCCTGTCCTCTGACCCATTTGTCCTCTGTTCATTCATTTATGGACCTGCAAGAGAGCATCACCTATGGAGTTAGAGGCAAAGACTCAGTCCCTGCCCTCAAGAAGAAGTTCAAAATCTTGTGGAGAAAGTCTCGAGCAAGTAGTCATGGCCCTATGTAGTAAGGATGAAGATGGACAATTCAGAGCCTTTTCAAACCGATAGCTATTTCTCAAGCGTGTGATATTCAGGGTTGGTTTGTTGTTGTTGTTGTTTTTGATTACACACTTCACTTCTCTGTTTGCAAGTTATCCTTATCCACCTACCACACCTAGAGGACTATTCCTGGTCCTTCAATAGCCAACCTAACCTCCAATAGCTGAATTGATTCAAGCCACTTTTTCTTTTTCACCTGGAAATCAGATACTTAGGCTTCTAGGAATTTCAGCTACCGGTTATCTAACTCAGAAAACAACCTGCAAATACTTATTAAATTGTTATTGCAGAAAAATAAACTTCCTAGAAATTGTTTCACTTAGAGCACTCATTTTAAAAAATTAGATGAAATAAAAATATTGATTCTAAGGTTTTATCCCAGATCTACTAAATCACAATTTCCTGGAGAACACCCTGATAACAGGTGTGTTTAACAAGTTCATCAGGAGAAGCTTGAGAAATGGTATTTTGAGTCAGTGATTCTCAAAGTGAGGCTCCCAGGCAGCTGATAATAAGGAGGTGAGGTTGATGCTTCTCTACCAGGAATCACACTCAGAGAACCACTCTCTTAAGCCACAATTCTCTTTCCCTGGCAGTGTTATGAGACAGCATTGTCCCAACAACCCCATGAAAGAGGCAGTGCAGGGGGCATTGCTACAGAAAATGAAACCAAGGCCAAGCCAAGCTACTTGATTCACAGACATGAACACAAGTGGTAAGACAGAGGTGCTGATATCACTGCTACTCTTCCTATACATCCATATAGCAGCATATGTGAAGTACCCCTTGCAGTGCAGGAATCAGGAAACCTTCAACAAGTGCCTTATAAGGACACATCAAGAAGACGGTTGTCTGCACTCATCAAAACCAACCAGCTGGAATCCTGATCGTGAACTTCTAGCCTCCAGAACTGAGACAGACATGATTTCTGTCTCTATCACTCAGAAGACACACAATTTTGACCACCTTCCCCTTTTTCCTTCAGAATCCACAGCCCACCACTTCTGAGGAATAAAACAAGGGAGGAATAAAACAAGGGAGGTGGAGCAGACCAGCATGCTACACTGAGTTGAAAGAGCTTTTCAGATGTATCTCTCCTACCGCAGGCTAGGCATGGATGCTCCTCTGGAAGGGAAGATGGTGAACAAGGAATGATCAAATAACAAATTCCTCTCCTTCCTAGCCCTGGCCCTGTCTCTGTCATCATCTGGTAAAGGGTTAAAAAGTGTATATTCTCAGGCTTCATTCAATTTGCTGAATGAGAAATTCCTGGAGGTGGCGGGCTGAAGCACATCAGCTGTGTTTAACTGGCCCTTCCAGAGATGCTGCCACATACTCAGATATGAAGTCCACTCTTCCAAGTAAGTCTCCAGGAGTAGAAAATTAAATGTTGGCCTGATAAATGGTATCTGGGCTGCCTGAAAGCATAAATATATCCTCATAAGAACCTTCTTTTTTGACACAGTATGACCAAGGCTTCAACTGACCAATAGAAATAGAAATTTGAGAAAGGCCATATCATCATTTGGGCCTAAAATCAGAATTGTCTATCACATTGCATCTGGATATTTCAGGATACAGCTAAAACAAAATTTGAAAATAGTTGATCCAGGGAACTTTGCTGCTACATCCTGAAATATCCATATAATTGAAGATTTTTGGTTGTTGTCATTGTTATTTTTTATTTTCTTTCAATTTCTTGGTATTACTCCTTTTTAAATTTCATTGTATGTATTCAGTCACAAGATGGAAATCTCTTTATATCTTCAATGGTTCAAAATATACAATAAGTTTGACTCCATTTCATAGAATAAAAAAAGAGATTCTGATGGAGCCCTCCCCCATGGACTTCAAAAACCTTAATAGGTATTCCTGTGGAACCCCATAATTATGGAAAAGGCAGTTGACACCCCTGTCCTAGAGAGTATTTCCTTCTTAATTCTCATAGCTATAGACAACTGAGGAGAGAAAAGAGGAACTGAGGCACTCAGCCCCAGCCAAACAGAAGATTATTTTAGTTTTGGCTCAACTGAGGTCACTAGATGATGTTTGAAAAGATCAACATATTTAATAGGCTCATAGTGACTTGGAATTTAACAAAAAAGAAAGGAGGGGAGGGAGATAGGAAGAAAGCGAGCAACTCTGAACCTCTCCACGGTCTCAGGGTTTTACTTTTCATCTTGAGATGACTGGAAGCACTGACTTTTGTCACTCTGGGCCCAGGGCGCACCTTCTTTTCCCACGCTGACCTCTGCCATTTCTGGAGGTGGTGTACATAGCAGGGCACAGGGTTACAGCTCTTTGGCAAACTTCTTCACAGCAGAAAGGGCAAACAAAGTTTCACATCACTTCCTGTTTCCCAACAGAACTATGGGGCTTCCTCCTCCCCGTGTCTTTGTTTTTCTGATCATTCTCATGGAAATAAAATAAAAAAACACCCAGACGTGGTTGGGGGGCGGGGGGGGGGGGCGGGGAGACTTAATTAGAAGCAGGGAATAATCAGAAACTTACATGGGATGAAATATGTACTTCTTGCTCTTTTCTCTCTGCCGTGTACTTGAGAAATTGAGAAATATATGCAATATTCTGTCCAATTTTCTAAGTAATGAGTGAAAAAGTCAAATGCATATAGCTTTTGATTCATATGTTTTATATTCTTTTTTTTAGAAATCAGATACCCCAGAGAGGTTTAACTCGGGTTATTTTGTGGAGAAGGCTATTTGGATTAAGATTTTTCAGATGAGGCTAAAACTTTTTTGGTTGACCTCTGACATGACCTTTAGCTCAAGTACCTCCAGGGGATCTTAGGCTTATTCATCTTTACGTTCCTGCACCCATCGTCACAAAGCTGGGTACAAAGTGGACTCAATAAGGTTACTGAGTCAATGTAAGTTGGATGTTATAACCTAAAATTTTCATTCGCCATCTGTAAAGATAATAACAATAATATAGAGCCAAGAAATCGTGTCATTTGTAATTTCTTAAAGCCCTTCAAAATTAGTTCCAGAAAGATTGTCAATGGTTCCTTGAAGGAATAAGAGGCAAGATGTACAGTGTTAAACTCTGACCTTTCCAATACAAACTTTCTCCTCTTTTACATATGTATATATTCCCAACAAATGTAAAATGTTATGTTTCAGACAAGAAGGCATTACGCCAAAACAACCAGTAAATGATATAAAATGAAAACAGACTCCTGGAAACAACCAGGAGCTGTGTTGTTTTAATTTGCCAACAAGGGCTGAGAATATTCTATGTAAGTCTAGAAGATGCCCTCACCCTCAGATCATAACCTAGAAATCAAAATGTCTCCAGATGAAGTCTCTGTAATCTTTAATAAGGGAGTGAATCCATTTTTTTATATGGAACTATTTAGATCTCCAAAGCTAGAAGAATTTTATATGAGGAGGCTTTTTGTCCTTAAGAACAAGTCGGTAGAACTCACTACCACCTCTGTCCTCAGATATTAAATTCAAGGCAACTATGAATTTATTCCTTTTCATATCCCAACACTGCATTCATTGAGAATTTCTTTTCTTCCAGGACAGACCAGCATGTTCAAAATTCCAAGATAGTTTGGCAATAAACACCCTTAGTGAAGCAGTTTGTGAATAATGCAAATCATTCACGTGTAATTAACGAGAGTGTGATTGTTTCTTTAGGCAACTGAGAGGGGAGAGGGACCCTGGAGAAACATCACTTTACAAAACATGACCTTTACTAAGTCATGTATTTAAGTATTGTTGGAATGAATGATGGACTCACAGTAGAAGATTTTTTGCTCACCCTTCCATGGATACTCATTGGAAATTCCTCCAAACCTCTTTAGAAAATAAAATTGGACCAAACTGTATTGGAATAAGATCTCAGATCAACTCCCAATATTTTGCCCTTGTCAACCAAGGAATAAAAAAAAAAATCTTGTTAGACTCATTCCAATCACAAGTAGAATCTGGAAGTGGAGGAAGGAAATATTTAGGGGAATGAGATTCAAATTTGGGTTTAGAAGAACATGAAAAAAAATCTATTTTATTTCTGTGAATCTGAGATTTCTGCAGAGCGCAACGGCCACCCTATTATTGGCTGCATTAAACAGTCTGCAGAAGACAGGAGCGGCAGCAAAACCTGAGGCAAAGCCTCCGATGGGACGTGGAAGAGGAAGAGTCGGAGAGAAAGGGAAGGCGAGCGGGAGAGGGTCAGAGAGACAGAAAGGAGGGCGGCCCTGGGAGAAGACATGAAAAATTAGAACAGGAGCTCAGAGCACTCGGGAGAGCCAGGGAAATGACAGCTGAAATTAGAACAGGAGCTGAGAGGAGCAGGCAGAAGGGGACGGCAGGAACCTAGAAATTTAAGGAGGGGAGAAAAAAACTGAGAGAAGTGGACAGAAAAAAGAAAGCTCAGCTGCAACTAAGAGAACCTGGGATGCATGTGTGTCCAGTAGACGAGTCCAGTGCAGGTCAAAACAAATTATTTGTCGTTCTGAAATGACTCTGAACGGGGGACTGGAACATACCCCAACAATCAATATTAAATTTTATGCCTGCTGCACCTTTCAAAAACCTTCAAGAAGACATTGATTCAAGTAAGTGTCACATTTTTAACTGACCTTTGATTATTCACTTTAATAGTTTTGGAGCAGAAGTTTGCACCCTGAGCTGGGGACCAGTGAACACGGAAGGGTGGTTTCTAAGTTGTGGTTTTGCAGCTGTGAGGATGTGCTTGTCCTTGTGGTGGGGAAAGAATGCTCCAGCAGAATGAAGTGCTCTTTTTCATCAAACTGAAGCTCATATGGAGAAGCTGGGGTGGGGGTGGGGTCCTTATGTTTTTCATTATAGAGCAGACATTCTTAGAAAGTCGAGAGGCGTGGTACTCTCTGGCTGGTTTGGCAAAGTGGTTGGAGTATTTTACAAGTTGTATTTTGCGGCCAGTTTTACAAGAGGAAAATATCTGATTCCAGTGGAATGGTTTGGGAAACCTGATGGTGGGTTTCCCAGATGAGGCCTTTGCAGAATTAGCCAATCAGGACCCTGGCATTGCAGAGTGGATTTTTTTTTTTTTTGGTTTTGTTTTTGTTGTTAGTTGTTTTTTTTTTTAACTGATGTTAAACATCTCTCTTGCAGTCAGACACTCATAGCAGGTCAGAATTGGTTATACTAGGCAAAGCTTTGAGTCTGCAATGGATGAATAAGATTTCAAGCTGGGGTACACCATGTAGTCATGCTCTGTATTTCTCAAAACTTAAATGCTGAAACTAGAGCCTAGGCCTAGAACCTACTCTCTGTCATATAGGAAATCTCCCATGTATTGCTGATTGAGTTTTTTGGAAGTGATCCACCATCTTATCTGCTCCATGTTTGACTTAAAGGTTACCTTGCCAGGAATCTGGTGCCAGGTGTGGTTCTTCCTTGATCTGATTCTGAGTCTTTGCTTCTGGCAACTCATTTTTTATCCTCCAACTCTGCTCAATTTGCTGACTCTAGCTTCTTTATATCCCCTGATGGGGAATCCCAGTCATCAACTCGTCCTGAGGAAGTTGATTCCCATGATCCATCCCGTCCAGGAAAAGTCCCCCAGTCAATATCCTACTGTGTAACTGATGCTACATAATATTTGGAGTTAAGGGAAGAAACTCAGGCTGGAGATATGATTTCGGAGTTATCAGTATTTAGGTGATGTTTGAAAACCAAAGTAAAGGATGGAATCACTTAGGAAGTCAAAATTAGGTAGAAATGCTTGCATACATGCTTGGTAGCTCAGTCATGTCCAACTCTTCACAACCCTTTGGACTATAGACCACCAGACTCTTCTGTCGATAGGATTTTTCAGGCAAGAATACTGGACTGGGTTGCCATTTCCTTCTCCATAGGTAGAGATGAGAAGTAGAAAAAACAGTTCCCGTCATGCTCTGCTGTTTCGAAGTCAGAAGATTGAGGCAGTATCAGCAACAAGATAGAAATAGTGTCCAGTGAAGTGGGGAGAGAGATTCAGGAGAAAGTGGGATCATTCTATGTGGAAGGCATATTGACCCTGATAAGAGTTGTTTCATTGAACAGGTAAAGTGTTAGAAGCTGTTTTCACTAAAACCTAGACAGAGTAGGATGAGATGAACTGACGGCAGCAAGCACAGGCAGACAGATGGAGCAAGACCTGGAGAAAGAGTGGAGTCACAGGAGGGAAAGAAATTAGAGCATTCAAGTACAGATGAGGTGAAATGGGGGTGTAGGAGAGAGGAGGAGATCGCCAGAACAGTGTTCTTGGGTAGGCAGGAAGGGATGGGATGGTTGGCTTGATGGAGGAGTTTAGATTAATAATTCATAGTAACAAGGGGAAAAGTAGGTAGACTACAATGGATACAGACACACAGTAAAATGTATGGACATTCTCTGATTGCTCTATTTTTTTTTTCTCATTAATTGAATAAGTTCATAAGCAGAGACTGAGAATGGTGGAGGAGGTGTTAACAATTGAGGTAAAATGACCTGAACCAAGATTGTGAAGAAGAGGAAAATGGGAAAATTGTAGAAAGTGCACTGGCCATTAATCCCTCCTTTTCACAGCTAGAATTCTCCAGGGGGCAGCCCCTGGTACTCACACTGGCTCCATCAGCATCCCTCCTCCTAGATCCCAGCATTTGCAGCTGGATCTCCTGTCGCTTCTTCATCATGAACTCTGCAAGCTTTTCCCATTCTTCTCAATGTATCTCCGCATACCTCTCAACATACCTACACCAAATCATTTCACACCATGGACTTCTTAAAATGCTCCCATCGTTTTTATGACCAGGTAATAACTGGGATGTGTTTTCGCCACCCTTTTCTATATCCTTCACTAAGTTTTCATCTTCCTCCACTCTACTACAAGAGTTTGCCTGTCCTCTCCAACCTCTTTCAAGGAGAAATCTTGTTCATTCCCAAAGTTGCTGCTAAGCTAAGTTGCGTCAGTCACGTCCGACTCTGTGGGACCCCTTAGACGGCAGCCCACCAGGCCCCGCCGTCCCTGGGATTCTCCAGGCAAGAACACTGGAGTGGGTCATTCCCAAAGTTAGCCACACCCTATACCAATGCTTCCA
This sequence comes from Bubalus bubalis, assembly GCF_019923935.1. NCBI lineage: Eukaryota > Metazoa > Chordata > Mammalia > Artiodactyla > Bovidae > Bubalus > Bubalus bubalis. The sequence continues at coordinate 59,418,657 of NC_059176.1, forward strand.
AGCCAGTATCTCCAGCCAGACCTTTCCTGCATTCTCACACTCCAAACTACTTGGTAAGCATTTTTGATAAACTACTCTGGCAAATTATGCTGTTGCTGGCTCAAACCAACACATTTTGAGCCATATTTCTCACATACTCCAAATCATTTTCTCATCCTGATTTGTCTAGTATTGGTAGCATCGTGAGTTCTTCAGATATCTAGGTTGTAAATTGGAAGCTATTTTGATCTTTCCTCTTCCTCTCATCTTCACATGCCATAAGCTCCCCAACGGACAGACCCATTGTCTTCATACCCTACACCTCTCAAGGAGTCTCACACAGGGCCTTTAAATACATAGATACTTGGTTATTATGCCTGGTGACTAATCATCTAATATGTATGTAAGCTGACGGTTGCCTATACCATGCTGTCATACGTTCTCTTCTTTCCCTGCTACCATTGCGTCATCTCCTGCTCAGTTTGCTTTGAATCCACCAGTATTCGCACAGCACATTGGCTGACCTCAAAGGGAGGCCATCCCAGTTCGTCACATATCAGAGGAAGTGCAGGAAATGGAGTGACTAAATGTTATAGAACTTAGCGTACATTCAGAAAACATCCTTCATGGCTTTGCAAATAGGCAAAAATGTCAAGTCAGCTCTCCTCTGAAACCATTTGGAGACATTTGCAACAATGAATGCATGATTAAGTTTATTGTTTAGTAAACAGTTTGCAGACATTAGCCAAGAAAGAGTTATGGCGGCAGTTTACAAATAATTGCAATTGAATTAGGCAGACTGCAATGCAAAAGCAGTGCAAATAACTTGCCAATTCCATAAAATGTTTTGCAAACAGACTCTGGGAGAAAATAGAATGAGAAAGGCAGAAAATTCAGACAGGGATGTTTTCCGGGTCTGCTCTGCAGAGAGTGAGAGGATGCCCTCGTATTTTACCCGAGACTGAAGAGCTAGTGAAAGGTGTTTATTTTTGCTTTGCCTCAGAGACAGAACTTGGCACAGACTTCTGAGGAGGAAAAGGGTGGCATGACTCAGTGATTTGGCAGTTAACAAACTCAATCGAACAAAAGTGGCAGAATAATTTTAAAATGGAGTGTATGTGTTTGGACGGAGGGGATGGTGGTGTGGGAATCTTGGCTTGTGGAAATGCATCAGTCATGGCAAGTGCAATCCATGTCCAAGAGAAACCTTTGCCCAAGGCCAGGTAGCCATTATATATCTGGAACATGTTTAACCAAAGGTGTTTATTTTATTAGATATGTATTTTATAGCTTATATATTCATATTTTATTAAATTTATAAAATCTTTTATCAAGCACACTACATAACATATTTAATTAAATGACATATATAACACATGCACATATATAGTTATGTATACGTAGTATATATATGATACAGTATATGTATATACAGCATATACTTATTATATGTAATATGCATTTAATAATATACATATATAATAAGTTGTTGTTGTTGTTCAGTCACTGAGTTGTGTCCCACTCTTTATGACCTCATGGAGTGCCACATGCCAGGCTTCCCTGTCCCTCATCATCTCCCAGAGTTTGCCCAAGTTCACGTACATTGAATAAATAAAAATACATGGCATTTAATACTATATAATGATAAATATATATAATATTTAATGATATATATCATGTCAATGTCAAGATATTCTCTCCTATGCTGCTGCTGCTACTGCTGCTGCTTCTGCTGCTAAGTCGCTTCAGTCGTGTCCGACTCTGTGGGGCAAAAAGCCTTATATTTGTTAGCCATGTTGTACTTGCCTCTACCAAGCTGTTATATTCATTTCTTGCCGCTGACTCAAGAATTGAAGCTGCAAATGCAACTGTAAACACATTAGAATGAACTTAGAAATCAAATGAAGAAAAGCTTACATGATGCTTAAACTATAGAGTTACTCCCTGAAACTCCTTAGATAAGGATTTTTTAGCCACTTTAAGTTTGCTTTTATGTTAAAAAAAAAAACCAGCATCAGTGCTTTCATAAATAGCTGGAACATGATTTAGTGAGAGATTTTCTGGGTAAGAAGTACCCGGGGGCTCTCGTGGTTAAAGGTTGGCCTTTCGTTTCAAAGTGCATCCTGGACATGTGGTTTTCCTGTGCTAACCACACCCTTTATCATATGCTATTGATTTTGTAACTATCCAACAAGATTCTTAGACTCATGCATTTTAGGAAGAATAGATGATCTAAAATAAACTCATGAGTCCAATCCCACAATCAAGGGGATGGGACAATTGGTTGATGTAGTGACTCCTGTTGCTTCTGAAAGAATCCAAGATCAATCACACATCAATAAGAATTTAAAGCAGTCAGAAGTATGGATTAGGAAAGTGTATTTCCAAACTCTTCTCTCCAACATTTTGGATTAAACAGAAGATGTATAGCTTGTGGGCTTCTCAGGTGGTGCAGTAAATGGCAACCCACTTCAGTCTTCTTGCCTGGAAACTTTCATGAACAGAGGAGCCTGACGGGCTACAGTCCATAGGGAGGCAAATGGTCAGACACAACTGAGCAACTGAGCACACAAACACACATAATTTGCGGATTTACCACAAAGATGTGGTAGAGTCTCCATATCAGCACAGTAACTGAGTAATGTAATAACAGAGGCTTGGGCAATGGGGTCAAGTTTACAATAGCTGGACACTTTTTAGCACTGAAACTAGATGCAAAATAGACGCATCATTTCTGAAGACAGATTATGTTTTTGCAATGTCTAGCCTCATTTTGCCCATTCAAAAGTTTTAGCATCTACCAAAATGACAGCGTGAGACAGATCAGGCCCACAAATGGAAATCTGGAGTTGAAGCATTTGCAGCATTTTAGTTGCAAAGCAATTCTGTAGCTTAGAAGTTGGCATAATAGGAAGTTTCTGAGTTGGAAACGAAATTAGAGGATATTAGACGACAAGAGGTCCAGGCCGTGTTTCCCTTTTACTCTTTGCTCTTGTGTCCCTGAAAAGAGCCAGCATTTTCTCTTTGCCTAGTTTCAGCACTTGTTGATTCCATTAACAGGGAAGATTGACAAGAAGCAGACAATTATATCTGACATGAATATGGGTATGGAGGGGATTACTGAAATGGAGACCCTTACTAATGGAAGAAAGATGACCCCAACCTTTTGACACATGTCAAGTAGATTGAAGTCTAGTGAAGTTATAACCATTTAATCTGCATCACAAGAGAAGACAAACTATAAGACTGATAACCTCTTTATTTTTTATTCTATAATTTTTTTTTACTCTATACTCTAGAAAGAGATGGGATTCTCAGCTTGCTAATGTGGGTCAGTATTATTCATCCGGAGTTTCAATGGCACTGAGGCTTTTGTTAGTTGGTGGCCTCTTCTCTGGGTCAAGGAAGAAAAGAAATAAATGAAAAAGAAGTGAATAAAGAAATGATATAAATCAATCCAAGAATCCTAACTCTTCAATGAGATTTGACCTCAGTTACAGGAATGCAATTTCTGACTCTGTCTTAAAGGCATTAGTGACTTATTTAATGCATTATCTGAAAGTAAAGTAAGTATCAAAAATGTACTCGAACTCCATTTGGTCCTAAAATATGATGGAGACAGAAAAGTTGTGTTTTGGTTTTTTTTAATATTCTTCTACCCCTTTAAGATGGATGTGTGTGTATTTCTGAGTAAGAATTGTTTTAAAAGCCAGTTTTTTTATGTCTATAGTGTTCCAGTAGAGATGAAGAGGCAGTAGAAGAAGGGATCCCTTGTAACTCTCTCACCCTGTTACATATGTCTTTTACTCTTTTCTTTGCCTAGAGAAGGAAAGTGCCAAAAAACACCCTCTACTCTCATGTTTAGAGTTTATGAATCCAATTCAAGGTCAATGCAGTTTGGTAAAACTTGGGATGTTCCTTCAGTAGGGGAAATTTCCTGACATTAAAATTTGATGACACTCCAAAGTGAAAAGGCAAGGACATCCTGTCCACTGATGACTTTGCTCTTGACATTTCAAAGGAGTTGACAGTGGGATTCAGAGAGCCACTCTCACTCTAAAGTGAGTGAACTTGACCCAGTAAAGGCACAGAACTATTGGAAAACTCACAATGAACCAGGCAGTAGGGACTTAAAGTCTACCACTTGCTTGCAAAAACCAGATTATTTGTGATATTCTTGGGATCAACATGGGTTTCTTGAGTGTCTATGTGGTGGCAGGCAGCGTGTCTTTGTAGGTGCATCTACAAAGACAAAGGATTTGATCTCAAGTGGCTAACAGTTTAGGGAGAAATTCACGGGCATATTCCTTTTCAAATTTATTTGATTGAAGTATAGTTGATTTACAATGTTGTGTTAATTTCTACGCTATACAGCGAAGTGATTCGGTTATACACTTATATTTGTATTCTCTTTCATATTCTTTCTCATTATGGTTTATCGCAGGATACTGACTACAGTTGGCCAGGCTGTATAATAGGACCTTGCTGTCTGTCCATTCTATATGTAATAGTTTCCATCTGCTCATCTCAAACTCCCATTCATCCCTCCCCACCCCTTCCCCTTGGCCACGTCAAGTCTGTTCTCTGTATCTGAGTCTGTTTCTGTTCTGTAGATAACCTCATTTCTGTCATAGTTTAGATTCTACGTATAAGTGATATAATATGATATTTGTCTTTCTTTCTGACTTTATTTTAGTATGAAACTATCTAGGTCCATCCATGTTTCTGCAAATGGCATTATTTCATTCTTTTTATATGGCTGACTAATATTCCATCGTGCAAATATACCACCTCTTCTTTATCCACCCAACTATTGATGGACATTTAGGTTGTTTGCATGTCTTGGCTATTGTAAATAGAGCTACAATGAGCACTGAGTGGGTGGGGGTTTGGAGAGGAATGTCTTTTTTAATTAGAGTTCTCTCTGAATATATGCCCAGGAGTGGAGTTGTTGGATCATACGGCAGCCTTTATTTTAGTTTTTTTTTGGAAAACCTCCATATTACTGTCCACTTGAGATTCTCACCAACAGTGTAGGGGGATTCCTTTTTTTTCACATCTTTTCCAGCATTTGTTATTTGTAGACTTTTTAATGATGGCTATTCTAACCAGTCAGTGTGAGGGGGTACCTGATTATGGTTTTAGTTTGCATTTATCTAACAATTAGCAATATTGAGCATCTTCTCATGTGTGCAGGTATATTTTTTAATGTAACGTAATAGCACCAGGACGTCAGTAAAGGAAGAGTGGGTAGGGTGCAATGCCTCCCAACAAGGTCTGAATGTTCTTTGCTCATCAAAGCCATGCCCAGAAAGCTCAGCAGTGAGCCAGAAGAAGGAACACTGTGGACTTCCAAGCACAGGGGGTAGCGTAAGGACAATCCTACTGGGTGAACTGGTGTGATGAGCTATGAATGCTCCCTGGGAAACTGTGCTGGTTCTGTCCAGGCTTTGCACCCCTCATTCTTCACTTGTCAATCATATCCTGATCAATCCCTCCAGCCACATCTTCAACATCACTTTGATCATGGGGTCTCCTGTAAGCCCTCATGTGTGGAATGGTTTTCTCTTCTCTTTGAAAGACCTCAGCCCCCTCCTTTCCTTCCTTCTTTTGGTTTGTTTCAAATGCTCTTAAACTATACGTGCTTATTCTTCTCCCCTTAACCATTCCATTGAACTTGTTTTGAGTGTTTCTGTTAAACCAGAATACTCCAAGGCTTTATTTGGGCTTCCCTCATGGCTCAGGTGGTAAAGAATTTGCAATGCAGGAGACCAAGGTCTGATCCCTAGGTCAGGAAGATCCCCTGGAGAAAGGAATGGCTACTCACTACATTCTTCTTGCCTGGAGAATTCCAAGGAGAGAGGAACCCGGTGGGCTACAGTCCATGGGGTAGCAAAGAGTTGGACATGACTGAGTGACTAACACTTTTCTTCCTTCTTCTGGTTTGTTTCAAATTTCCTTGAATTATACTTATTTATTCTCTTCCCCTTAACCATTCCATTGAACTTGTCTTGAGTGCTTTTGTTAAACCAGAATGTTCTAAGGCTTTACATGTATTGTCTCATTTAATGCTTACAATAATCCCTTGACATAAGTAGTATCATTCAATTCAGTTTACAGATGTGGGAACTGAGACATAGCTGGGTTAAGTAAATTACCCAAAGACACAACTGATGAATTGAAGAACCTGGCTTCCATCCCAGACAACCTGATATTAGGGCCTCTATACTAAAACTATTTTTATGGATTTTATTTCCAAAACTAGATTTTAAACCCCATGAGGGTAGAAACCATTACTTGTCTGCAGTTCACACAATGCCTACTCTCTTGACATTGTAGTTGGTGATAACCTATTTATTGAATAAGTGGGTGAATGAACAAATAAATGAATGTGTGAAATCTACTTAGAAAGCTGGTGGAAAAAGTAGCCTACAGAAGATTGAGCAGGAAAGTGACTGACAAAAAGGATAAAATGGTATTTAAGGATCATAAGAAAAGCAATAGAGTGCAAACTTTTCACTAGGCTTAACCAGGAGCCAAAATACTGGCATAAAGATGTAGGCCAGCATAAATGCTATAGAAACAAAATAAAAGGACTGGGTGCTTGAATCATTTTAAAGAGAAAACTTGGTCACTGCATGTAGAGATGTGAAAATGAATATTATTATGATGGAAAAAAATCTAATTTTCTTAATGGAAAATACTTAAGCATTTTATTAAAAACAAAATCACTATCTTATCATCAAACAGTTAACAGAATGAACATTTTAAAAAATATTATCAACATTGATCATTGCATGAAAATCAATTTTTTTTAAATAGACAAAGCAAGAAAATAGTCATGCCAATTTCACCTCAAAACTGAGGCCCCCAAATATTACACCATATTATCCACTTTGAATTGCCAAATAGTTGATCCATTTGATTGTGAGGACACTGATCACTAATATAAATAATCCAGTAAAAAAACCCAGTAAATAATTGAGTTGACTCAGGTTGAGTCCAGTTCTATCATCACAGGCATCAGTTATGTGCTAAACTTTTGAGGATTTAAAAATTGGGTACTCCCAAAACAACAAGGCATTCCAGTGAAACATCCTCTAATTTAACTCTATTGATTAACTACTGTCTCAACTCATTCATTCTACATAGATAAACATTACTTATGCGGCCTTTTACATACCACTTCTGCCTTGTTTCTTGAGAAACACCAACATTTTTTGCATGTTCATTAATGTTTCAAGCATCACCTATATTCTATAAATGGTGACTTTGTAAAAAATACAAATTGATTGACAAGTCACATTGTAGATGCCTGTTAAGTAGAGCATTTATTTCTCAGCATAGTAATTTCAAAGGCAGCCCACTACAGATTCATATGTAATCATCTGGAATTATAAAACCAACACATAGAAAGGAGAGCACACGTTATTGCTTTATATCACATTTCCTCTGGAATTCTTTCAAAAGATAAGCTTGCCCAGTTCCAGTAAAAAGAAATGTATTGATGTTAGTACATATTTGCTTTTATATTTATTATACCTCTCCTCTGTCAGGAATTGTGTTTGAGAATGATTTTTACATAACTTTTTTCCCCAGAAATGCATCTGGCTATACATATGACCAATGCACATATGTGTGGTTCTTCTATCAGGATAATTTGAGACAATTGCTATTGTATGAGTCAATCAGCTGGACAAAAACTGTCATCAGAGAAGAGTATATATTTTCCATAGCTTCAGTATGTTTTCCCACCTGTCTCCACCAGCAGATTTTCATCTTGTAAAATTTCAGGAGACATTTCTTAAGTTAAATTAGGCTTTTTCTACAGTGGGAAAAGATACAACCTGAGTTATACTTTAGGTGTCAAGTTATTCCCCAATTTTATTAAATGCCTAACACTCAAAACAACCATTAGATATTAGGAACCTCCAGTAGGAACAAGTTTCCCCCAGAAACGTAGACACTAAATTTGTGGTGGTTGTAGTGTTTGTAAAGAGAAGACAAATTCTATCAAAGATTCAGTTCAGTTCAGTTCAGTTCAGTCGCTCAGTCATGTCCGACTCTTTGCAACCCCATGAATTGCAGCACGCCAGTCCTCCCTGTCCATCACCGACTCCCAGAGTTCACTTAAACTCACGTCCATCGAGCCAGTGACGCCATCCAGCCATCTCATCCTCTGTTGCTCCCTTTTCCTCCTGCCCTCAATCCCTCCCAGCATCAGAGTCTTTTCCAATGAGTCAACTCTTCACATGAGGTGGCCAAAATACTGGAGTTTCAGCTTTAGCATCATTCCTTCCAAAGAAATCCCAGGACTGATCTCCTTCAGAATGGACTGGTTGGATCTCCTTGCAGTCCAAGGGACTCTCAAGAGTCTTCTCCAACACCACAGTTCAAATACATCAATTCTTTGGCGCTCAGCTTTCTTCACAGTCCAACTCTCACATCCACACATGACCACTGGAAAAACCATAGCCTTGACTAGACGGACCTTTGTTGGCAAAGTACTGTCTCTTGAAAGTATTTCTTTGATGATTCAGAGAATCCAAAGGGAATTGTGAAAAGTTGAAAATTGCAGGTGTTCCTGGTTGACTCGGGTCACCTAGCTTTGGGCCTTGGTCTTTGGAGATCTGTGACCCGCTTGGTCATAGTGAAACAGAGCAGGACCCCATCACCCTTGCCCCACCTTCCCCATGTCCTCTGCCTGCCTGTTGTCTGTGGAAAACTTTAGTCAAATAATATGTTTAATCAGAGAAATGGGAACATTCAGAAACAAAGGAAAACATTCAAAGGAGAACAAATAATAATAATGTAGTCATGAAGCATAGTCAAGAACCTTTAGTTTCTTCTCAACAGCTATAGATGATATTCTGAACCACGTCCTGTGAGCTGTCTTATAGATACTGAAACCCCAGGTGGAGAAGTTAACCACATGATGACCAGACTGTACCCTGACATAAGCTGTCACAGTTCTGAGAATTGGCCTCAAAGAAATGGAAACAAACCAATAAGATTGACCTAACCTAAAATAACCAAGATGACTCTGGTCAGAACCACCGATGATCAATTTGAACATGACTGTCAGCTGACTGTGCTGTTTCTGCATGTGGCCTCCCCTCCCCACCACGTCTATAAAAGCTGTTGTCCACTGATTGTCAGTGCTGGAAGTCAGTCTTTGGACAGACGTCTGCCCTGCCCACCCCCCAGTTGCCAGCATTTTAAATAAAGCAATTTCCTTTCCTTCAACCTGGCCTCTCTAATGGCTTTTGAGTGGACAGCAACCAGACCCCTACCTTTCAGTAACAATATAACTTCTTTAAATTCCTGAAATTTCCATTGCAAAATGAGACTTTATCATGAAAAGATGCTGCTATGATATTGAGATAGTGGATATAATATGCTTTAGAATTTATTCTAAAATGACATAATAATTTTTTAATATTATGCTATCTTAATAATAGTCTAATATAAAGAGATACATTGCAACTAATCTTAAATGGCCTTCATCTTTCCATTCTTATAATTTATGCATGATAAAGACAACTGCAAAAATTCTTATAGATGGATTATATCCTGGGGCCTGCTATATTTAAAGTAGAATCTTATCCTTTATTATCAACATGCCAACATCTTGCTGATCCATTACTAAGGAATGATGAATATGTGGTGGAGACAGTGACAGGATCTGGTTTTTTCCTTCTTTTCTAAAGGTCTAGAGTCAAGAGAATGGTTGGTGAGGAACAGAATGAAAGTTACTTACCCACCTAACACTAAACCATAGCTTTTCTTTTTTTTTTTTTAGATTTTATTTTAAATTTTATTTTATTTTTAAACTTTACAAAACTGTATTAGTTTCTAGCACTGTGCTTTCCACTGAACTTGGCTGTTTCTGAGGAACATTCCAACTGCAGCAACTTGAAGCAACGTCCCCAAAGTTAACCATCTGCAGTGCTTACCTGTGGGCGGGGAGATGCAGTATCCAGGTCCCCCAAGGATAGGGAACCCAAGATAACCCAGAAATGTCTGAATTTTTGATGCAGCAGACACTTCTCTGGAAAAGCAAAACTCACCCTGGAGCCCCCACGTACAAATTATAGTCACCATTTAAACCATCATCACAGTATTTGAGGTTAGTAAAACATATTGCTTGAGCTATAAAACATTCTAAACTAGCATTCCAAATGTCTTGCCTCAAGCAAGCACTTAAATTAAAGTTTCAGACAGCTGGCACTGGAATCATAATAACAGTTTTACACAAAGGGATTGGCTAAACATGATTATTGTTTTGATAATTTATCGTCAACAGACATTATTGTGCCCTGATCCTGATGCTTGGCTTCCTTTCTTCTCTATTATCAACAGGTGACAATGAGGTTTGGTTCAGGTTATAGACAAGGAATGTTCAGTGCCCTGGTCATAGGTAGATCACACACACACACACACACACACACACACACACACACACACGCAGAGAAAACACTGTACATTGCCATTAATTGTCATAATCTGATCATTTTTATTGTCTCCTTTCTGTGAAATGCTTTGTTTGTAAAGGCAAAGAATTTAAGGTCCTATTTGTAGCACCTTTATTATAAGAGAAAAAAGAAAAGAAAAAAGGTTGACCTCTTAAACACAACCTATATTCCCTTAGAATATGTATGGAATACTAATTTCCCTTGCCTCCCTTTGTGAAATAGATAAAAGCAGAAAATGCCACAGACTCTCTTTCGTACTTTGAAACACGTCCACGACATTGGTAGCCTTGTGTCTGTTTAAGCAGATGGGTGTGGTCCACCCAGGAGATGGATGGTGCTGACGACAGCGATTTGCCCTTTAGCCAATTTGAAGACACAATATTTTGCAGCCTTATTAACATATTTTCAAGTATAAGAGATGCTCTGTTCATTTGAGCTTGGACCCACTTGGAGGGATTTTATTTCCACCATAGGGAAATAGGTGTGATTGACATTGTCATTTTATTTTCTTCAAACTGGACCCATTCACAGATACCCTAACAGGTTGAGAAATATCATATTATATTTTTATCATTAAAATGGAGCCCAACAAACTGTCCTGCAAATTTGAGGCTTAGTTTTTGTGAGGTAGACTGTTCACAAAGAACATGACTGCGTGCTCCATCACTGAGTCGTGTCCAACTCTTTTGCCACGCCTTGGACTGTAGCCCGCCAGGCTCCTCTGTCCATGGGATTTCCCAGGCAAGAATCCTGGAGTAGGTTGCCATTTCCTCCTCCAGGGGATCTTCCTGACCCAGGGATTGAACTTGCAGCTCCTGCATTGCCAGATGAGCTCTTTACCACTGAGCCATGTGGGAAGCACACTGCCATTCTCTGAAACATGTTATTGGGTGCAGCATGGTCGCGTGCTTTGCCATTTTAATGAGAACGTAGACATTCCTTGTCTTTGGGTCATGAGATGCTCTATAAATGCAACAGGTTTTGTTGGTCTATGTCTTTCTGTGCACAAAACACTGAAAAAAAAATGGAAAGAGACAGTATCTTTGTTTGTTTGTTTTTTTAAATTTTATTTTATTTTTAAACTTTACATAATTGTATTAGTTTTGCCAAATATCAAAATGAATCCACCACAGGTATACATGTGTTCCCCATCCTGAACCCTCCTCCCTCCTCCCTCCCCATACCATCCCTCTGGGTCGTCCCAGTGCACCAGCCCCAAGCATCCAGTATCGTGCATCGAACCTGGACTGGCAACTCATTTCATACATGATATTTTACATGTTTCAATGCCACTGTCCCAAATCTTCCCACCCTCTCCCTCTCCCACAGAGTCCATAAGATGGTAACAATAACCCTGTGTACAAGACAGCAAAAGAGACACTGATGTATAGAGACAGTATCTTTGGATTAGTCAAGAGAGAATGAAAAGGACACTTTTGAGTACCTTTATTTATTTATTTTTTTTCCTGAACATGACTTTTCCACTGATTTAATTAAAGTTTCATTAAACCCTAAGTTTGGAAAGCTTTTAATTGAAAGAGAATTTGCTTACTGGGCATATTCTTTTTCAGGCTGCAAAGAGAATCACTGTAATAATGTCTCTTCCAACTTGATAGTAAAATTCAACTTTGTCCTACCTTTGCAGAAATTGGCTATAGATGCACTCTTAAGAAATGAGTCTCCCCACACCAATGATTTTTATCTCATCATAGAGTAACACAAATTTGGCTTCAGTACACTTCATAAGTATACTGCCTGCTGACAAATTAATCCAATTAGCAAAGGTGAAGGTTTCTAATTGAGGTTAACTAGAATTTAACTGGTCATTGCTAATCAAACCCTCCCTCACCCTTCCTGGAGCAGGGTCCCCAGAGTTACTCTCATAGTCCCATTTAGTCTTCTGATCGAACCAAAAGTCTGACTTCAAAAATCACTATTCAAGAAGGGTAGGATAGAGCCGCTTTTCCAAAGCTCTGACAACAATGGAAGTTAGTAGTGTGGTATTTTCCTGCTGTTTGGGAGAGTGAATTTCACCCCCCGCCCCCCACTCTCTCCCCACTCTCCTACTACTGAGAGTATTTTTATATAGTTCAAGTCCCTATTGGTCTGCGGTTTGCTGTGCGGTTTAAAAAGTAATACATCTTTTCTTAGATGTACCCCAGTTTCTGCTTTTTAATAGACATGATAATGAGCTTCTGGGTCTTCATTTCCCAGTGTGCAGAGAGCTCGAATAAATCTTCGATTGTTCACAACCCAGGAGAAGGTTCCGGAGCACTGGGATCCATGGAGGTCTCTCTAAACAACTATTGTTTTAAGCGTTTTTTTTTTTTTTTTTTTTTTTTAATTCTTAGGTACCATTGAATTTTTTTTTTTTTCCAATATATTCAGTAGCATCTGCTTATAATGAGCTGAGACAGAGGAAAATTCCTTTTACAGTGAATGTGAATGAATGAAAGTTCCCAACTGTTTCAGAGTGGCATAATATGCTAGCTATAATATTGGCTGTAAAAAGGTTTCCTAGTAGGGAAAAGGAAAAAAAAAGCTTTACTCAAGATTTTCACAAAAATATGTCTGCTTGGGTAGTCTGGGTTTTGTTTCCTAGATTTCAAAATTTTGGAAGATGTTTTATTTCTGTGCAAGACCAAAGGATGCCAATGTGAAAATATGTTTGACCACACTGGGGAGTATTTGTTGTTTTTGAAAACTGATTTATTTACATCTAGCATGATAAAATTCCTTATTAAAAAATGCTTTCCAAAAAAGAAGCCAATTCAAAGGACTATCTAAAAACCTTAGAAATATACAATTACACATGACTCTTAATTTTTCAAATAATTAAAACATCCTCCGGGCAATTTCTGTTTTCAGTTTTCTTGACAACTATGAAAATAGAAATCCTGATAATGCAAAGACCTGGCATTGCCAGGTTTTTTCTTTTTTTAATATATATATATATATATATATATATTTAATGGAAAATAGGGCTTCCCTGGTGGCTCAGAGGCAAAGAATCTGCCTGACAATGCAGGAAACTTAGGTTTGATCCCTCAGTCTGGAAAATCCCCTGGAGAAGGAAATGGCAACCCACTCTAGTATTCTTACCTTGGGAATCCCAGGGACAGAGGAGCCTGGAAGGCTATAGGCCATGGGGTTGCAAAGAGTTGGACACGACTGAGCAATGAAAAAACAATGGAAAAAATACACTTCCTTTCCCCCTCCCTTTTTTTTTAATTGGGGGTGGTAACACAATGGCATCAGGTATATATTTTTATTTGATCTCAGGTTACACTTAAAGGATCTTATATTACATTGACTAGAATTTTTGTTTATTGTAATTGAGGTGATTGATGATGCTTCCACTAATTTTGAAACAATCCAGTGGACATTATCTTCATGTTGCTAAAGATATAACGGCATCTATTTCCCTAGCTGATTCGATCTGGTGGAGGCGGAAAAAATAGCTCAGTTTAATTTTTTTATTTGTGTCCTTATTAAAAGAAAAAAAAGAAGAATAAAATGGTGACTTGAGCCCATCCCCAAAGCTTTAACCAATTGACTATGATTGAATACTTTTTCTTATTACTGCTCGCTGGGATCTTCTCATGAAATGCACATTTCATTTTTATCCAGGACCTGGGGATATGGGGCAACAGAAGAATATTACTTGAAATTCGGCACACTACTGTCTATAGAAAGCTGCACAGCATGATTGTGGAAGAGTTATAATTTTAATTCTTTTTACAACGTCAAGATTATTCCAAAGTTAAATTATCATTCTCTGTTAAACCAAACAGCACTGTGGCGGTTTTAGTAGGACAAGGTGGCTTATTGTAATTGGTAGGATCTGTAGATTCCTATGCTGAAATTTAGATCTAAGTATTTCCAAATTAATAGGGTGATTGGAGAGGAGGGATATATTTGCAATCTGTTTGGGCTGAAATGGGTACCTGGTGCCACGAATCCTCAGGCAGCAAGCCATCATTACGTTTATTACCGCCTCCGTGATAGCCAGGTCGAAGCACCTGCTCTTTCTCTGGATTCTTCAGGTAATCCCTATCAATTAATTCCTGAAAAACAGTAATGACCTGACAAAGATGTGAGTTTTTATAATATTGAAGAGGGATGCCTTTGACATTGGTCAGTGGAAATGCTGTACTTGCCAAATCTGAAAGTTTTAAGAATATGGATGCATAGCTGAAGTGAAACAGAAATGAGTTCTGTAATACAACAGAATCTGCTACAATCCTGTTTCTTAGTATGAGTTTCTACTCTGATAGTCTCTGTTTACAGAGTCTGTGTCAATTGTAGGGTTTGATTATATGACTCATTCGGAGATGCTGGGCTTGTGATTGTGTTACCAGTATCTTTCTCGTTTTGCGTAAAAAGAAAAAACAAAACCAAAGAAGTTATTTTTTCCCCAGATGCTATAATAGGGGGTATTAAAATGTATAAATAGTTAAGCATTGAGAATACATATATTTAGGACTGGAAAAAAGGACAAAAATTCAGAACTACAGTAGAATCAAAAGTACAAATTTACTTTGTGTGCACTACTTAGCAGCTTATATTTCTAGTATGTAATATGTCTTCTTCCTAACAGAAATTCATGATGAAACAGATCAAACAACTTGGCAAATCTTTCAAAGTGGAAAACTGAGAATTTTGTTCATGTTTCTCACAATAGCAACAGAGATTTTTTTTCACAATCACTTTATACTGTCAGACCAAAAATAATTAAATACATTTAGGTAAGACCAAATTAATCAGATTAGAGCTCTCACCAAGGAAGAGTGGAACATACCTTTCTGTTCTTCTTTGCTTTATGATGCATCTGTAGGAAAGGGCCTGATATGTGAATGCGTGGCCAACATTTAACAATTGAGAGACTTCAAAGAAAAAATATAGATTGTTAAGTTTTTCTTGAAAATTGAAATCTGGCAACACAGGAGCTTCATTTCCACCTGTAAACAAAAGGCTCGATTTGAGCAGCTATCTAACCAAACATACTCTCTCTCCCCATTTTCCACAATCTACACCCAGCCCACTTGCCCACTTAAATTACCAGAGTGATCATCTGGACCTTCCAGTTGACCTTCCCAGCAATCTGTGGTTCAAAATAGGAACAGCCATACCCTCTGACTCTCTCACCTCTCTGGTCTATGCAGAAATCTTCTTTCTTGGCCATGTCAATCACCCTACCATCTCCCATCTTTATTTGCTGGTTACCCCTAGACTTTGCTAGGTCATCCCCTACTCAGGAAATCTCACTTTGCTCCAATCTGTGTTTTTCATTTGCCTAAGACAAAAACTTCCTCCTGGGTAGCATTTCCCATTGCTCTCAGCTCTGTCTGTCCTGGTCCCAACTCTAACTCACATTTCTTCCACACTTTGATACATAATCCATTCAACAAAAGAATTAATATTGACTGAAATGAATGTATTTTCAATTACACCATTCTCCTTATCAATTTCTTAAATGACATTGCAGAAGACATGTTACAGGTGCTTGTAACTCCCCTTCGAGCTAGAATTTGGCCCCTGCTATTAGATATTTACATTAACTGGTCATTATTTATATTAATTTCTCTTTGAGTGTTTCTACATTTCATTCTTACTTCTATACCCACTCTCACTAAATAAGACAGAAACTTTCTGAGGCGAAGGACAAAGACCTTTTAGTTCTTGGTGCCCTTTAAAAACAAGGGATACACTACTATGAGCCAAGTCTAGAACCCTATCTCTTGCCTCAGAATTCTCATCACATTTTGCACCACTTGCCATCACTTACTACATTTTATTTCATATTAAATAGCAATAGTGTATACTCTCCTCAAAGGCAGGCATTGTGCCTTACTGAATTTTTTATTCTTAAAGGTAATCACCTTTCTATGTATTTAAATTAAGTAAAAGTAAGCTGATGTCAAAGAATATTGACAGGTTCAATGACATGAGAACAACATGAGAATATCAGTCCCTGAGATTAATATTTAAACTCACTAACAACGCATCCAAGACTTATACTCAGAGCTTGAAATATCTGCAGATCCCCCAGGATAAGGAATCACAGAAAGGAAGAGCCCCTCATTTTGTTGTTTTCAGTTGCTAAGTTGTGTCTGACTCTTTGCGACCCCATGGACTGTTGCCCACTTGGCTCCTCTGTCCATGGGATTTTCCCAGGCAAGATTACTGGAGTGGGTTGCCATTTCCTTCTGCAGGGGATCTTCCAAACCCAGGTCTCCTGCATTGCAAGTGGATTCTTTACCACTGAGCCATCAGGGAAGCCCCTTGAAGGCCATGAGCAAATGTACAGGCAGCGATTATTCATAGGACTCCTATTTGCTTTAAGATCATACCCACTATCACCACATAATTGGAGACCAGGTATTTTACACCATTAGTCCTTCCTTTGATTTAAGGCCTTAAATGTTGCCAATCAAAGAGACACACATCTGAATTATTTTCTGATGACACTGGAATGGGAATCAGTTTGTCAGTACATCTGAAAGAGTCCTTCAAGGAGAGGGAACACAAATGAATATATTTTGATTTAGGAGTTGGGAATGAGAATAAAGTGAGAAGAATTCTGAAATGGAGAATCTTGATGGGATAACCATTACATTAGGGCCAGAAAGCTATGGAGCATGCATGCACATGTGTAAGTCACTTCAGTCTTGACTATTTTCGACTCTATGGACTGTAGCCTTCTGTCCATGGGATTCTGTCCATGTAGGCTCTTCTGTCTATGGGATTCTCTAGGTAAGAATACTAGACTGGGTTGTGATGCCCTCCTCCAGGGAATCTTCCCAACCCAGGGATCAAATCTGTGTCTCATATCTCCTCCATTGGCAAGTGGGTTCTCTACTATGAGCACTACCTAGGAAGCCCAGTGTATGGAGTGCGTGTGTGTGTGTAAGTTGTGCCTGACTCTTTATGACCCCACGGACTGTAGCCTGCAGTCTCCTTTGTCCACGGGATTCTCCAGGCCAGAATAGTGGAGTGGGTTGGCATTTCCTCCTCCAGGGGGATCTTCCTGGCCCAGGGATTGAACCTGCATCTCCTTAGACTCCTGTATTGCAGGTGCAGTCTTTACCACTAACACCATCAAGGTATGGAGAGAAAATGTTTATTTTTGTGAAGGGCTTTTGTGTGATCTTGAGCATAATCATGTGGGGTTGCTCCCCAAACTTTTGCCAAAGTTGATTGATTCAAGGTGCACTGGGGTATCTCAAACACTCCCCAGAGTACTTCATTTTTTTAAAAAAATTTTTTGTAGTTTTTCCTAGACTAAAAGAAAAACAAAAAATCTTAAAATTCTATGTCAATTTTTTTCAAGTTGTATGTTTCAGGTATGACTTCAAAATAAGAATGCAGATGAAAAGAACCTCCATTGGTCATTTATGCAAAATTCTTGGGGGAATGATAAACCTTCAAAAATGTGCAAATTATTCATCCAGAAGGAAAAGAAAGGCACAGAGGAAGAATGATTGGGAAGGAGGGGGGAAGGGAAGACAGATGTTTAAGATATTGCATTTAGTTTTCCCTGTTTCTAATTGTTACACCAAATTCTATCCATTCCAACACATGCACTTTTCTTTCAGGCTCTCTTTCTACTATACCATTCTGTTTCTTGCTCTCTCTATACCCAATTCACATGTATAACACACACACACACACACACACACACACACACACACACTAGAGTTTAGTATCCTTATTCTGTTATTTCCAACAGCAGAACCAATAACCAGATGGCCAGAAGATACATCAGACTATAAACTCTTGTATGAATAGCCTCAGAACCAGGTAGGCCCAGTTGTTTACTGGAAGACACTGGTGTCTATGTCTCTGTCCTTAGGATCTGCCTTTAAGATTTCACTTTTTGTGTTTTGGAACAGGCTCCATTAGAAACTTTAAGGAGAGAAAAGGACAATCTCAAAAAAAAAAAAAAAAAAAAAAGCTACCACCAGTTATCATTTGAAGGACCTTGAACATGTTTCTTAGACATCATTTTTCCTATTTTATGGACAAAGAAAAATGAAACTGCCCGATGGGATTATTGCAAAGGTTGATAACATGTGAAATCGCCAAATAGGGTGACAGACACATAGTGAAGACTATAAATAGCTGTTTCCTCCCTCTTCTCCACCATTTATTTACTTGGCTATGAATGAGTTCCAAGAGACCCTTGCAGAAATGATAATAAACTTCATGTCTTTAACCAAGTCAACACGAATTTTCGCTTTCGTTACATCAGGCGTATGGAAGACTTGTAAAAACAGCAGTATAATGAGAAAGATGAACGGAATGTCAGAGCTACCTTCTTGAAGAAGGCTTCTGGGCAACAGAAGAAGCAGGTTCCGTGGTAGGTAGATCTGTCTTTCAGAAGAAAAAGGACAAAGGAAGTCTCCAGAAATCTATCTTGGGTAGGGACACTCTCTTCAGTGTCAATATTTCTTGGATTCTTCCTGCAAGAGCCTTAAAAGATCATAGAGGAAATGAAAAAGCATAGAAGTATTTTTTTCCAAATATATTTCAGTGTCCCTGTCAATATTCACTTGGGATCCACCATTGATTCAGAGATCGTCAGAGGACATGTGGTCCAGATTAATAGCCTAAATTAATTAATTAGCTTCATTGTTTCATTGCCTTCACTTCTCTTCCTCTGTCTTCCTTTCCCCCATCTCTCCCAATTGCTTTTCCTCTGTGTCTTCCCTTTCCCTTCTGGAGGAATAATTTACCCATCCTTGATGATTTATCATTCCCCCAAGAATTTTGCATATATGAGCTGTGAGGTTCTGCTAATTTATGTTCCTATTTTGAAGTCATATATGAAACATACAGCTAGAGAAAAAAATTGATATGGGATTTTACAATTATGTTTCTTTTATTCTAGGGAAAAAAGTAAAAAAAAAAATATGGGGAGCATTTGAGATGACAATGAGAAACCACAATGCACCCTGAATCAATTAGCCTTGGCTCAATTTTGGGAGCAATCACATAATGTTGGTCAAGGAATTTACTCTTCCAAGTGTGAGAGGACTCACCACATACTGGGAGGGGAGGCAAAGTCAGTGGGTCAACAGTTAGGATTTCTCCAGGATCACCATTTTGATCACCATTTTCTCCAAATCTATTCCAACTGCAGTAAGATGGAGACAGAAATAACTTACCAGCTGTACCCATCAATTAATTACAGAGACTAAAGGGTCCTCTGAAGCTCTGGAAAGGCATTAGCTTTGTTTACGTTTCAAGTAACCCCTCCAATCCAGGTGAAGATCCTCTTGGCCAGGCTAAGTTTTAATAAAAAGTAATTACATCAGTTATGTCCTTTCAAAATAGAGAATAAAATAATGAGGATGGAGAGGTGATTCAATACTTGGAAATTGAAAAACATAGTGAGAAGTCTTTCTTTCCTCCTTTTCCTCTGCATCCTTTCTCCATCGACTGCTCATGTCTCCTCCTCCTCCTCCCAATGGGAAAGGCTGTTGAGCAGAAGACAATCCCCATGAAAGCAGCTAATCATGGGGCTTTTGCCAGTTAATCAGTATCTCTGTGGCTGACCATTGTTTACAGAGGGAAGGGGCCTGCAAGATTCTTGACTTCAGATCCTGGAGGGCCGCAAGTCAGGGCCTTCAGCTCTCCAGCAAGCCCACTGCAGCCTCGATTTAATTAACTGCCTCTCCCTGCCCTGGTGTGACTTGCATGGCCGGGAAGGTGTTTCCCAAGGAAATCAGAATGGGGGGCAGAGCAGGAAAGAAGGGGAAAAAAAGGTGAGTTCAGGAGGGCAATGAGGCGGGGGTTAACAACACTGCTTAAGATCAAGGGCTGGAGTGCTGAGATGCTGCCAGACTTGAAAACTTTAATTTACTGTCACTGTTAGCCCCCTTTGAGGTTTATGGTGGTATTTATACACACAGCATCAATCACATGAAACAAGGAGGGGATTTATAGTTTGTTTTAAAGACTGCAAATGCAATGTAATGCAAATAGCTTGCCTCATGGGCATTTACGTTTAATGGGAAAATTACAGATGCAAAAGATTGGTAGAACAAATTTTAAATTGACTTTATTACATCTAGTGCTTTTCAGAGAATACTATTAAAAAAAAAGAAAGATATGGTAATGCAGTTCTACACTGTAGCCTGACAACTTAAATTCCACTTAACTGACTTTTTTTTTTCTTTTCTTTCTGTTTTTTTCTTATATCTTCCTGCTTACATTAATCTTATAATAACTTTGGTTTGAAAATTCTCCAGGACCATAAACTGATTAGAAATTTCATTTGTCTTTATTTCATTTCAAATGCTTTACTTTCTAAGCCCACCCAAATAATAGATCCATATAACATACCGATATATGATATCATGGTGACATATACATTTTTAACCCTTAACCATGACTCCTTTGTATATTAATATGTAAATGCCTTGAATCAAGATTTAAAGTTTTAGGATAGATCAGTTCTCTTATCCTCATTTTCTCAAAACATATTTGTGTGCATGAGCACATGTGTGCACACAAGAGGTACAATGGTTCTTTGACAACTGAACATTTTTGGTAAAGATCTTTTCCTTATCTATGAACACCAAAACTTTTCACATGATGGTCATTGAGTTGTTTGCATGGGATGAACTGGTGGTCTCAGTTTCTACTTTGGCCAATGCCTGATTCCTTTGCCAGAGCTGACATTTAAGTTGGTACCACTTGCTCAAAGGAAAGTGAAGTGAAGTCTCTCAGTCGTGTCCGACTCTTTGCAACCCCATGGACTGTAGCCTACCAGGCTCTGAGGAGCCTCTCAGTCCATGGAATTTTCCAGGCAAGAGTACTGGAGTGGGCTGCCATTTCCTTCTCCAGGGGATCTTCCCAACCCAGGGATCGAACCCGGGTTTCCCACATTGCAGGCAGACGCTTTACCGTCTGAGCCACCAGGGAAGCCAAAGGAAAGGCAAGGGTTAAATAGGTAGGCGTCAGAGCTTTGCTAATGCTGTTGGCTGAAGAAGCTCAATCTTCACCTGTGCAAAAGCAGTCTTCTATCAGGTAATGAAAAATATTTCCATGGATAATCTGTTGTTGTTTAATCACTCAGTTGCGCCCAACTCTTTGAGACCCCATGGACTGTAGCCTGCCAGGCTCCTCTGTCCTTGGGATCCTGGGCAAGAATACTGGAGTGGGATGCCATTTCCATCTCCGGGGGTCTTCTCAACATAGGACTAGCACTGGTTAGAAGTTGCATCTATTTTATATTCTAAAAAGTTGTTTGTTTTGTATTGATTTGTTCTTTATCCTGCTCTGTTTTACAAAGGATTTGGGGTGACTTCCAAAGATGCATATGATTCTAAATAGAAGAATTTTGCAGATATATTCTATTTTTTAACTAGGTAACTTTGTCTCATAAAACCCTAATTTTTTATATATTTTTCTCATATATATATTCACAGAAAACTCTTTCAGTAAAAATACTATTATGAATGCACACATGACTTGTAGAATTGTCCTGTTTTTGTAACCATTTGTTTATATTCTAAATAATGAGCAAATAAAGTTAGAACGAAATACACCTTTTCAAGGAAGTCATAGTTTCTTGAGGATGATAAGGAAGTTCCTGTAATGTTATGTTCAAATTTGACCTCCAAATCCATCTGCAATAAGACTAATAGTTAAGGTTGGATTTTATTATGCCTAATAGTCAAATTCCAACTAACAATGGTAAATGTAAGAATTTGATCTCTCCTGTTTAAGGCAAATTAAGGGGGTTTTAGTGGACCTCTTCCACAAACTCCAGAATAACTCACACCCTTCCTGCTTTGTTGCTTTTTCATATGTAACTTCCACCCTGAAAGTCATTTCCTATTTAAGATGGTGGCTTCATTTTTATCCATGACATCTTCACTACAACAGAAGGGTGGAGGAAGGGACAAGGAAGGCCACAATGCCTCTCAGTCCCTGCTTTAAAGACATTTCTCAGAAGTTGCATACACTTCTACTTTTACCTCATTGGCCAGAGGTTAGTTCCATAGCCACACTTAGCTTCGTGGGAAGGAAAAAAAAGGTGTTCTTATTTTTCCTGACAGCTGTAAATTCAGTTAAAACTCAGGAATTCTGTGCTAATGTAAAAGGTAGAGGGTGAATATCAAGAGATGGACAGTAGTATATAGCAATATATAATAGCAGTCTATACCAGAATCAACAAAATTGTTTTTACCCATTTTTTGACTCATACTAAGGGCTTCCCTTGTGGCTCAGCTGGTAAAGAATCTGCCTGCAAGCAGGAGACATGGGTTCGATTGCTGCGTTGGGAAGATTCTCCTGGAGAAAGGAAAGGCTACCCACTCCAGTATTGTGGCCTGGAGAATTCCATGGATGGTATAGTCCATGGGGTCGCAAAGAGTCAGACATGACTGAGTGACTTTCACCTTCAGTTTTTATTCTTTACATTCAGAGTTGGGTTATAACCTGTGTCTACTGAAGATGACTAGAAGAGGCAATTCAGTTGTATGAGGCTTTCATCATCTTAACTCCATCTATGAGATCGGTACTTATGTTTTTAGCATTAATGATATACTATGTTCTTGTTTTTTAAAATTGTACAGGTACGGGCTTGATTTCAAGATCTGTATCATTAGCTTTTTAGTTTACATCAAGTGCAGTTGCTCAAAGTTGCTTCAAGGCAAAACAACATGCATGCATTTTTCCTAATTCAGCAAACAGTTGGGTGGTTGGGGGGGCATATTTGACCTGTCACATCAACACCAAAATTGTCTAACTAGCTTCCAGTCTTCCACTCCTTGATGCGAAGTCATCTGGTATTTATGAAGACCCCACCATGTGCAAGACATTGAGCTTAATCAATTAATTCATTTAATCCCACGGTAGAAGAGTAGGTAGTGGCAGGAAGATATGATTCACCACCCCTCTATTCACAGATGAAACTCTGAGGACTACAGTACTGTGCTTAGCCGCTCAGAGTAGTTAACGATATGCTAGTTACTATCAGAACCAACATCACTGGACGGAGAAAACCAGGCTGACTGAAGGAGAACAAATGAGGAACACCTCAAAATGAGTATTTGAACAGAAATGAAAGGAAAAAAGCCTTGAAATTTATATTAAGAGTGCAGTGTAACTACATTCAAATGATTAAGGTGCCTTAAAAGGCAAGTGACCAATTAAGACTTAAACTTTTGATCTGTGAATTTGCTAGTAGCCTTGAATTATTAAATTAAAAGTTAAGAGACACAAATAACTTCATTAAATTGATCTCTCAATAGATAGCAATAGACCTGTTAAAGATAAATTATGAAAGGGTAAAATGTCTTCCTATGAAACTGCTTCCTGTTTTAGTTTTATTTTTCTTCATAAAATTAAAGGAGATTTTTCCCAAAAAAGAGATATAGTTTACAGTGAAAGATACAATTTTTCCCCTTCAAATTTATTTCATCTATAGAAAGCATTAGAATTTTATCCAAATTGGACCTGCATACAATTTTCTACAGTTTAGGGGACAGGGTGGGGGATGAAGAAAACACACAAAATGTGTAAGATACACAAATATCTTACAGTTTTACAATATTTACAAAAGTCTGTGACCATATGAACACATTGTTCAGGCCTCTCCCAGGTCCTGGAAAGGGCCAGGCAAGTGAGGGCCCTGAATCTCTCACTGGATGGCAGATCTGGATAATGAGACCCAGCTCTCTTCTCAGCTCTAGATCACAAGCCACGCCCACTAGAGCATCAGTCCAGTATCAGCACCTTCCTGCAAGCACCTGTTTTCCGGTGAATACAAACTTATCCACCAGAGTCAGATTTCATTTTCTACACTTTGGTAGATACTTCTAAATGTTACAACTTTTCAAGAGAAATAAACAAATTCACCTGGATGGGTGTTCAAAAATGAGTTTGCATCAGGTGAGGGAATATGAGAGAATTTCCCTCTATTATTCTAAATACTTCTGGAAATTCTAATTTTCCAATAAGCACATCTTATTTGCTCTAATTTTAAAGTAGTTATAGGGGAAGTCTTCATCCCAAGAAAAATGACTATGATGCATTTTTAGAATTTATTTTATTGACGTATAATTGATTTACAATGTTGTGTTAATTTCTGATGTACAGCAAAGTGACTCAGTTATATACATATACACATATACATATACATACATACACATCTGCGTGTGTGTGTGTGTGTGTGCTCACTCAGTTGTGTCCAGTTCTTTGGGGCTCTAAAGACTATAGCCCGCCAGGCTCCTCTACCCATAGAAATCAGGAATATTGGAGTGGGGTGCCATTTCCTGCTCCAGGGAATCTTCCCAATCCAGGAATCAAACCCACGTCTCTTGCGTCTCCTGCATTGGCAGGTGGGTTCTTTACTACTAGCGCTACCTGGGATGGACTATATATGCCATATATATATATATATACACACACACACACACACACACACACATATAAATGCCATACATATATATATATATATATAAATGCCCTATATATATACAATGCCCTTATGTATAATGGGCATCTCAGGTGGTAATATATATATATATATTACACACATTCTTTTTTATGTTCTTTTCCATTATGGTTTATTGGAAGATATTGAATATAGTTCCCTGTGCTACACATTAGGACCTTGTTGTTTATCCATTCTATATATAATAGTTTACATCTGCTAATCCATAACTCCCAATCCATTTTTCCCATATGATGCTTTTATGTTATAGACTAAATATCTACCAAGTTGCCCTCTCTTTTCCCATAATTAGATATGGAAGTAGTTTGGCTTCTAAAGCAGGAGGGTGAAGCATCATGTAATTGCTGAACACTCTCTACTCTTAACTTTCTGCCATATCAGGATCACCTAGGACTTTGGGAAATTTTCTTCAGAAAAGCCAACTGCTACCACTCCAATGCCATCATGATGCCTTAGAGAGAGGTTCTAAAAGTAACACCACAGAAAATCATAAGCATCACCTAAGACTTTGTTAGGAATGCATGTTCTTGGGTCCACCCTTATATCTAGGAGGGAAACTCTAGGAGGGAAGACCAATAATCTCTGTGATGCTGATCTACACTCACGTTTGAGAACTATTTTCTAAGAGAAAATCTAGGCTAAATACTGGCATTTGATATGTCTGCCATACTGTGCTCAGTCACTTCAGTCGTGTCCAACTCTTTGCACCCCCTTGGACTGTAGCCCACCAGGCTCTTCTGTCCATAGGATTTTCCCAGCAAAAATACTGGAGTGGCTTGCCATGCCCTCCTCCAGGGGATGTTCCTAACCCAGGAATCGAATGTGCGTCTCCTGTATTGCAGGCAGATTCTTTACCTCTAAGCCACTGGGGAAGCCCACTTGATATGTTTGCTGCTGCTGCTGCTGCTAAGTCACATCAGTCATGTCTGGCTCCCATAGACGGCAGCCCACCAGGCTCCCCCATCCCTGGGATTCTGCAAGCAAGAACACTGGAGTGGGTTGCCATTTCCTTCTCCAATGCATGAAAGTGAAAAGTGAAAGTGAAGTCGTTCAGTCGTGTCCGACTCTTAGAGACCCCATGGACTGCAGCCCACCAGGCTCCTCCGTCCATGGGATTCTCCAGGCAAGACTACTGGAGTTGGGTGCCATTGCCTTCTCCACTTGATACGTTTAGTTCACCCCTATTCAACAATGGCTCTAATTCATGGACTGTTTTCTGTGATTAAGTTCTCCAGACTTTTCAATTTGGAAATTTTATGTAAAATCAGTGAGAACTACAGATTTAAAAAAAAAAGTATCTGTGGGTAGATTTATATTTCCTTTGCTTTTTAATTTTCATTTTTAAGTGCAAAAAGGGAAAGGAAATTAATCCTCATATGTCACAATTCATTACAAAAGAAGCCTTGGAAAGATATACAGAAAGTCAGTTAACTGGTGACAGAAAGGAGGCCCATGACCATGGTACCCAGATGTTGGTGTTTCAGGAGTAGCAACATTTTTAAAGAAATATTTTCTTTTCCTTTTTATTTTCTTTCTTTCTTTGTTTTTGTTTATTTGTTTCTGAGTAAGGACATCCCATTTTTTAAAAGTCTGTTTAATCTTATCATATTTTTTCTAAAGTATTTTAGTACCAAAAAAAAAGTATTTATTTCCAGTAAAAGAGAATGGTTTTTCCCAAGGATATATTGTTGGCAAGGTTATGTGAACATTTTAACCACAAATTATAAAACTTTACTTAGTGCAGGGTCTTTGTTTGAAAAAAGGCCTTGGACAATTAAAGTAATATATCTCAAGACTTTCACAAATACCTATTTTTGCTGACTGATATTCCTTGTTGTTTTTTTTTTTTTTTTTAAGTTTCTGGTTCTCCATTGAAACTGTGAGCCAGTTTCACGGTCAGCCAGACAACATTCTCCGTGCAGAAATGCTACCCTGGACCTGGCAGCCAATGCAGTCCTGCCCTCGGGGAGCTTATGTTCTAGTGGAAGAAATGGACAGTTAAGCCAACACACATTTCTTGTCTGTGGATTTTTTGATGATAGCCATTCTGACTGATATGAAGTGACATCTCATTGTAATTTTGCTTTTGACTCTCACCAAAAAAAATCTACGTACAATAAATGCTGCTGGAGGAGGGTGCAGAGGAGGGAAATCGTCTATACTGTTGGGTTTGTGCTTAGTCACTCAGTTGTGTCTGACTCTTTTGCAACCCTTCAGACTATAGCCTTCCAATATAGTCTGCCCATGGGAATTTTCAGGCAAGAATGCTGGAATGGGTTGCCATTTCCTCCTCCAGGGGTTCTTCCTGACCCAGAGGTCAAACCTGCAAATACTGTGTCTCCTGCACTACAGGCAGATGTTTTACCCTCTGAACCAACAGGGAAGCCCCCTGTACTGATGGGGGGAATGTAAATTGATGCAGTCACTATGGAAGTTCCTTAAGAAACTAAAAATAGAAATACTAGCAATCCCACTCCTGGGCATAAGAGAAAAACAGTCTGAAAGAATACACGCACCCCAGTGCTCATATCAGCACTGTTTACAATTGCCAAGACATGGATACAACCTAAATGTCCATTAACAGAAGAATGGATAACGAAGATGTGGTACCTATATGCAATGGAATATTGCTCAGCCATTAAAAGCAACAATGTTACTTGCAGTACATGAACGGACCTGGAGATTGTCATACTGAGTGAAATAAGTCAGAGAAAGAGAAATATCATATGATATCACAATGTGGAATCTAAAAAAAAATGATACAAATGAACTTACCTACAAAATAGTAACAGACTCACAGACTTAGAGAAGGAACTTATGGTTACCAGGGGCCAGGGGTAAGAGTGAGTGGGCAAGGATAGTTAGGGAGTTGGGGGTGACATGTGCACACTGCTGTATTTAAAATGGATAACCTTATGTATGCTTCCCTGGTGGCTCAGCTGGTAAACAATCTGCCTGCAATGTGGGAGACCTGGGTTCAATCCCTGGGTTGGGAAGATCCCCTGGAGGAGGGAATGGCTACCCACTCCAGTATTCTGGCCTGGAGAATTCCATGGACTGTATAGTCCATGGGGTCTCAAAGAGTCAGACACGACTGAGCAACTTTCACTTTCACAACCTATGTGTAAAGGGATATACTGTACAGCATAGAGAACTCTGCTCAATATTCTGTAACAACCTAACTGGGAAAAGAATTTGAAAAAGAACAAATACTTGTAAATGTATGACTGAATCACTTTATTTTACACCTGAAACTAACACAACATTATTAATCAGCTATACTCCAATATAAAATAAAAAGTTGAGAGAAAAAAGCCAACACACATACACTTTGGATGATTATACCTGGGTGAGGAAGAACAAAGCAAAGGTGAGAGAGAGTGTTATGGACTGGATTGTGTCCCCTTTGAATTCAAATGTTGAAGTCCTAACCTCCCATAGCTCAGAAGTGACTATATTTGGAAATAGGGTCTTTAAAGAGGCGATTAAGTTAAAATGAGAATATTAAGGTGGACTCTAATACAATCTGACTTGGGTCCTTATGAAAGAGTAGACTTTCAGAAAAAAGACCTGTGAATATACAAAGAGAAGACATTCACCTGCCAACCAAGGTGAGAGACCTTTGAGGAAACCAATATGGCAGACTCCTTGACCTTGCAATTCTAGCTTCCAGAATGACGAGACACTCTCTTCCAGTCAGTCTCTCCCATCAGGAAACTTCCATAAGCTTCTTATCCTTCTCCATCAGAGGGCAGACAGACTGAAAACCACAATCACAGAAAACTAACCAATCTGATCACATGGACCACAGCCTTGTCTAACTCAATGAAACTATGAGCCATGCTGTGTAGGGCCACCCAAGACAGATGGGTCATGGTAGAGAGTTCTGACAAAATGTGGTCCACTGGAAAAGGGAATGGCAACCACTTCAGTACTCTTGCCTTGAGAACCCCATGAACAGTATGAAAAGGCAAAAAGATAGGATACTGAAAAATGAATTCCCCAGGTTGGTAGGTGCCCAATATGCTACTGGAGATCTGTGGAGAAATAACTCCAGAAAGAAAGAAGATATGCAGCCAAAGCAAAAACAGCCCCCAGCTGTGGATGTGATTTGTGATGGAAATAAAGTCCGATGCTGTAAAGAGCAATATTGCACAGGAACCTGGAATGTTAGTTCCATGAATCAAGGCAAATTGAAAGTGGTCAAACAGGAGATGGCAAGAGTGAACATCAACATTTTAGGAATCAGCGAAATAAAATGGACTGGAATGGGTGAATTTAACTCAGATGACCATTATATCTACTACTGTGGGCAAGAATCCCTTAGAAGAAGTGAAGTAGCCATCATGGTCAAAAAAAGAGTCTGAAATGCAGTACTTGGATGCAATCTCAAAAACAACAGAATGATCTCTGTTCATTTCCAAACCATTCAATATCACAGTAATCCAAGACTATGTCCCAACCAATAATGCTGAAGAAGCTGAAGTTAAACAGTTCTATGAAGACCTACAAGACCTTCTAGAACTAACACACAAAAAAGATGTCCTTTTCATTATATGGGACTGGAATGCAAAAGTAGGAAGTCAAGAGATACCTGGAGTAACAAGCAAACTTGGCCTTGGAGTACAAAATGAAGCAGGGCAAAGGCTAACAGAGTTTTGCCAAGGGAACGCACGGGTCATAGCAAACACCCTCTTCCAACAACACAGGAGAAGACTCTACACATGGACATCACCAGATGGTCAACACCGAAATCAGATTGATTATATTCTTTGCAGCCAAAGATGGAGAAACTCTATACAGTCAGCAAAAACAAAACTGGGAGCTGACTGTGGCTCAGATCATGAACTCCTTATTGCCAAATTCAGACTTGAATTGAAGAAAGTAGGGAAAACCACTAGACCATTCAGGTATGACCTAAATCAAATCCTTTACAGTTCTACAGTGGAACTGACAAACAGATTCAAGGGATTAGATCTGATAGACAGGGCGCCCGAAGAGCTATGGATGGAGGTTCATGACATTTACAGGAGGCAGTGATCAAGACCATCCCCAAGAACAAGAAATGCAAAATGGCAAAATGGTTGTCTGAGGAGGCCTTAAAAATAGCTCTGAAAAAAAAAAAAGAGAGAGAAGCTAAAGGCAAAGAGAAAAAGGAAAGATATATGCATTTGAATGCAGAGTTCCAAAGAATAGCAAGGAGAGATAAGAAAGCCTTCCTCAGTGATTTGTGCAAAGAAATAGAGGAAAACAATAGAATAGGAAAGACAAGAGAGCTCTTCAAGAAAATTAGAGATACCAAGGGAACATTTCATGCAAAGATGGGCTCGATAAAGGACAGAAATGGTATGGACCTAACAGAAGCAGAAGATATTAAGAAGAGGTGGCAAGAATACACAGAAGAACTGTACAAAAAAGATCTACATGGCCCAGATAATCATGATGGTGTGATCACTCACCCAGAGCCAGACATCCTGGAATGCGAAGTCAAGTGGGCTTTAGGAAGCATCACTATGAGCAAAGCTAGAGGAGGTGATGGAATTCTAGCTGAGCTATTTCAAATCTTAAAAGATGATGCTATGAAAGTGCTGCACCCAATATGCCAGCAAATTTGGAAAACTCAGCAGTGGCCACAGGACTGGAAAAGGTCAGTTTGCATTCCAATCCCAAAGAAAGGCAATGCCAAAGAATGCTCAAACTACCGCACAACTACCCTCACCTCACACGCTAGTAAAGTAATGCTCAAAATTCTTCAAGCCAGGCTTCAGCAGTACGTGAACTGTGAACTTCCAGATGTTCAAGCTGGATTTAGAAAAGGCAGAGGAACCAGAGATCAAATTGACAACATCTGTTGAATCATCAAAAAAGCAAGAGAATACCAGAAAAACATCTACTTCTGCTTATTGACTATGCCAAAGCCTTTGACTGTGTGGATTGCAATAAACTGTGGAAAATTCTGAAAGAGATGGAAATACCAGACCATCTGACCTGCCTCCTGAGAAATCTGTATGCAGGTCAGGAAGCAACAGTTAGAACTGGACATGGAACAACAGACCGATTCCAAATAGCAAAAGGAGTACGTTAAAGCTGTATATTGTCACCCTACTTATTTAACTTATATGCAGAGTACATCATGAGAAATGCTGGGCTGGATGAGGCACAAGCTGGAATCAAGATTGCCGAGAGAAATATCAATAACCTCAGATATGCAGATGACACCACCCTTATGGCAGAAAGTGAAGAAGAACTAAAAAGCCTCTTAATGAAAGTGAAAGACGAGAGTTAAAAAGTTGGCTTAAAACTCAAAATTCAGAAAACTAAGATCATGGCATCCAGTCCCATCACTTAATGGCAAATAGATGGGCAAACAATGGAAATAGTGAGAGACTTTGTTTTTGAGGGGGGGCTCCAAAATCACTGCAGATGGTGACTGCAGCCATGAAATTAAGACACTTGTTCCTTGGAAGAAAAGCTGTGACCAACCTAGAAAGCATATTAAAAAGCAGAGACATCACTTTGCCAATAAAGATCTGTCTAGTCAAAACTATGGTTTTTCCAGTAGTTATGTATGGATGTGAGAGTTTGACTATAAAGCTGAGCGCTGAAGAATTGATGCTTTTGAACTGTGGTGTTGGAGAAGACTCTTGAGACTGGACTACAAGCAGATCAAACCAGTCAATCCTAAAGGAAATCAGTCCTGAATATTCACTGAAAGGACAGATGCTGAAGCTGAAACTCCAATACTTTGGCCATCTGATGTGAAGAACCTACTCATTAGAGAAGACCCTGATGCTGAGAAAGATTGAGGGCAGGAGGAGAAGGGCACAACAGAGGTTGAGATGGTTGGATGGCATCACTGACTATGGACGTGAGTTTGAGCAAGCTCCAGGAGTTTGTGATGGACAGGGAGGCTCGGCGTGCCGCACTCCATGGGGTCACAAAAAGTCAGACATGACTGAGTGGCTGAACTGAACTTAACCGAAGTCAGTCTTCTGAGTGCTAGGTTATGGCAGCCCCAGCAAACTAACACAAAAACTCTTAAAGATGATAAGAGATGTTCTCTCACAGGAGTATTTGTGCACTCACAGTCAGTGCGGGAGTGAAGCACAAATCGGGATGTTGCTCACTCGAGGCCAAAGGACCAGAACAAGTTTCTTATGCACGTGACCTTAAACCACAGGCTAACCGCCTTTTCAATTATTCCTATAATTTCATTCTTCCTGGATGGCCATTTCTTTACAACGAAGCTAGGTTGAGAGGTGGATGCTCGTTTACCTACTAGAAAACCCAACTACAGAAAAGACTGGTTCTCATAGATTTTCATAGTAGTACTGGATTGAAACACATATGTCAGTAAAAATTCTAATAGGTGCCCGACACCATCCCTCTGATTTGCTCAGAAAAGATGGCAACCTTAAAAGTCACATCCAATTATACCACTCTCTACTTTTATAGTAGGATGGGTTCTTTATTTTATTGCAAAATGCTATTATTTATTTAAATTTTGTACAGAAAATCTACAGTGATTGCAAGTTGTAAAGTTTCTATGTATTATTTTTATGATTTTACATTTTATGTGTACTTGGCTTGATATAATGCTGGTATCTCACTGTTAGGTTAGTTATCTGATGTCAGTTTATTCTGGTTTCTTTTGTTTTGTTTTGGTTTTTAATTTAGATTAATAACCATATCCTTTAGTAGTAGAATGGCTTCTTCAATAGACTGCCGTTATATGTACTTCTCACAATCTGGCATCAGAAGTTGTCCGTCTGCATTGCAGCGCTATTTTGAAACTAATTCAAAGAGGCATTATTCCTCACTTCTTCCCTTCAGACTGAAGGCCTGTTCTCATCTGGGAACTGCCCAGCTAGAGCTGAAGGCCAAATCTGGCTTGAATTTATCCAAAGAGTGGCTTTAGTGTTCACATTTCAACACTGAATGGGCTATTGAATTCCACTACCACCCCCAACAAGCCTCTTTCCTTCTTGAAAGTTTCCTTCTTGAAGGTTGACTGTCTCCCACAAAGGAATCTATAGATTTTTTATCATCTTGTTAAAATCTTTGTAATGGACTATGATTAAGTGTTTTATCTTATACACGTAGTGATGTAGCATTGAATAGAGTTAAAGACATGTGAGAGTGGTACATGCCAGAAGAAAGAAAGAAATAAAGCATTTTGGTATAATTTTGTATGGCCAGGCTAATTTTGAGACATAAATGTAATTTAGCTTATTTATCTTACAAGTTGACCCAATTTTGGGTCCAGTTTGGAGTAGACCAAGATGCTTTTGACATTGCTCAAGTGTATCAAGACCTGATTCTTGTGCAAAGTTTTCTTGGGACATATCAGTCCCCATGGACATCTCCCCTTTGTTATGACCACTGAAACTATGGTTGCGTTTGGGTATTTAGTATTTAGTGCTCTCTAATTGCTCCTTACACATACATTCTGCCTCCTCCATTTGGCAGAGAGATGTCTGAGTCCAGAAATATATGATAAGTTAATTCTGGACCATCCTGACCTCTAGGAGTTTGCTGCCTAACGAGTAAGAAAATGATTAGAAAACGTTGGCTGGTAAATTAATGAATCATTTTCTTCCTTGAGAGATTTTGCAAACAGTTGTCACTATTTTTATGTTTTGTTTTGTTTTTGTGGTTTTTTTTGCCTTAGCATCAAGTTCTACTACTATTATGTCCCTTGGAGGTTGCTTTATACACTTTATTTTTTTTTAATAATATGCAAAAACATTGAGGTAAGATTATCTATAAGACAGGATTTAGAACAATATTTCATTCTCTGAGCAACTTTAGGAAATGAAATGGTATAAGAAGAACAAGCTCCATAATGACAGAAATATACATGCTTTTGAATTCTTAAGGAGGACCTTAGTGCCTGGAAAATAGTAGATGCTTAAAAAATGTCAATGTATGGCAAAAACCACTACTATATTGTAAAATAATTAACCTCCAATTAAAATAATTAATTAAAAATATATATTTAATGAATAAATGAAGGTGGAGGGAAGTTTTATATGATTTCAAATAACAATACATACAGCTATTTTTTTGTGTTTGCAGAAAAATATAACACTTGTTTCTGGAATGACTCCCATTTCTTCACATTTAAAGCAAAATCCTTGGGTTAAGAGGTTGAATCTTTCAAAAGGCATATTAGGAAGGAGGCAGAGGACAGAGAATTGGAAAGACTGATTTTCATGAGAAGAAAAATCAAGAATTTTTAGGATTGGATACAACATGCAAGATGTAAAAAAGTCTGGAGAGGAAATAAAAATCAAACAACAGGGCCGCAGGCTTAGAGCCTGTAGATCTATGGGCCAACAATGGGGCAGAGCATCTTGAGAGAAGGAACTTTAATGGCAAATGCATTTTTTATTTTAAGTTGTTTTCTCTACCATAGTGTGAAGTTACTTCTCACATCACCCTGATCACCCCAAACCCTCAATACAGTCTGTGTATGCATTCATTCCAAGCCTACTGCTAATGCTGTTTGTGAACAAAGCAAGTTAAAGGGACTAGGGGCTAGTGTGTATGGCTGAGACCTAGTACTCTGTAGGCAGAGAAAGTAGGATCAAAAGAAACTAATCTTCTGGGAATTCATAGAAATCTGAAAAAGTCCATTTTATGCAAATTTGATGCATAATTTTAGGGAAAGTTTTTCAAATCATTTTTGCTAAACTTTCTCACGAGAGGGTCACCTTAGTTAATATTCAGGCTGCAAATGAATTAATGCTTTACTTTATACTAAGAAATATACTTTCTAAATAATGCATATATTTAAAGTATACTTTTTCTAGTTATAAGGATCACTTTCAAAACTTTTAAACTAATAATTAGCGAAAAGAAGAAAATGAAAAATGCCCATAAAGTCCTTCCCCTAAATGCAACTACCATTTGTAGTTTGAGTTTTTGTCCAAATCCTAAAATTGTGGCTGCCCTATGCTGACTTAAATGCACTGAAAATGACAAGGTTGCAATTCCAGACCTAATCTTTAAGAAGCCCCTTCGTCTTTTTCTCTTAAAACTTTTCTTTGCCAAGTAGACAAGCCCAGAGCTTGTTACCATGAAGAGGAGATGTTAGTTGTCTAAACAAAGCTGTCTTAGACCAGGCTGCAGCTCATCAACCTACACAGGTGTGAAAGAGCCCAGCCTAAATCAGCAGAACTATCTCCCCAGACCACAGCTGACTATAGGTACGTGAATAACTCTAGTCTTATCCAGAATAACCTCCTAGCTGACCTCCTTTAGACTCATGAGAAATACTGAATGTTAGTTGTTTCAAACCAATGAATTTCAAAGGGATTTTGTTATGCAGCATTAGCTAACTGCCACATGTCACTTTATAGGTAACAAAATCAGCTTGATTAAAGATTAAACTACTTTTTTATGCAATATACCATATAAAGACAGAATCAGAAATTCAGTCCATGTCTTGCATGTCCCCACACAGCAACTGATTTTTTGTCCTGACACATATCTTCCTAAAATAGTTTTTATATATTCCTATTTTTTATACTGTATCTAATTTAAATTTCTCTTTATATTTCTTCTGATGGCTTCAATATTGGATATAATTTTTCTTTATATTGAATATATAAACTGCTTCTCTCTCAAATTTTAACTTTTTCTTCTTTTTGGTAGGTTTAGGTTTATATTTTATTATATTCTACATATTTTCTGAACGGAAGTCGTTCAGTCATGTCCAACTCCTGTCAATCCCATGGAGTATACATTCCATGGAATTCCCCAGGCCAGAACACTAGAGTGGGTAGCCTTTCCCTTCTCCAGGGCATCTTCCCAACCCAGGGATTGACCCCAGGTCTCCTGCATTGCAGGCAGATTCTTTACCAGCTGAGCTATAGTTCTATGTTAACTTGAACTCAAAATTTGTAAAATAATATTAATATTTACTACTTACATTCCTTTATATATACACAACACTGTTCTTTGGTTTCTGTCATGTTCAGGGATAACCCCAACCCATGACCAAAATCTTGAAGCAGTCTTTTAGCTTCCTCATCTCCATCATGAACGATTAACATAGCATAGATTTCTCCTTCTAGATGTCTCAGGTCATCCTTTCAAGTCCATGGACATACCCCTAATCAAGTTGTTTCTACCAGTACATAATGCTTTCAAATTCCATGCCTTCCTCTGTCTAGTGGGAGAGAGTGGAAAGCTAAAATCTCCAACCTCCAGACTTTTTTTTTATTTTTCAGTTATAGATGTAGATTAGTTGTGTCACTTTGGTACCCTTATTAGGATTTAGAAAGCAGAAGGGAAGGTATTTATCAGATCCCTGACTCCTTTTTGGCTCTCTCTGAAAACTAGGCTGTGGAAATTGAGGTTTGGTAGAAGCGTGGTTCTAGTTTCCAGTCTCCACAAATTCCTGAGTTTTGAGAGGCAGTTGCAACTAGAGCAGTGGCCTCAGAAATGTTAACTTTGCTGCCAGGTCCACTCTTCTGTATTCTGGGAGCTTCCCTGGATGTCCAATGTACATCCCATGCCTTCAGTGTTCCTAATGATGCTATAAACACTTACTGCCACTAAGTCGCTTCAGTCGTGTCCGACTCTGTGCGACCCCATAGACAGCAGCCCACCAGGCTCTCCCGTCCCTGGGATTCTCCAGGCAAGAACACTGGAGTGGGTTGCCATTTCCTTCTCCATATAAATTATTTCTTGTATTAAATTCCAGTTTCTTTTAAATGGTTAGAGTCACTTCTAAGAAGGTGAAAAATAGAATGACAACCAATTCTGGAATACAGAACTTTGTCCCCCCAAAATGGGGAATATAGATTTTATTCAAATGTCACTCCATCATTTATAGTTGTATTTCTCTGAATATAGTTATACCAGGATCAATTAAGTATTGGTGGAAAATGAAAACCTTCACCCCTAATAAATCATAATCTTTAAAAAGGGCCTAGATGTATGTATTCCCAGAAGCACCTCAGGAATTCATAAGAATCTCATTAGAAATATGAGAATCACTGATTTATAATAATTATGCAAGTGTTAGACTTCAAAGAAAATCTCAATAAACAGAAACTGCATGAGTTCCATTTATTATGCCACACAATTAAGCTAGATATTAATAACAAAGCATTAAATCATAAAAATGCATAACTGAGTTTATGCAGCCTACCCACTATTTTCTCTCGATGAGGAAAGGAAAATAACATTACAAACTTGTTAGGCAGTAATATACATTATATCATTACATAACATCAGGCAATGAATGTAGCCAAAGATGTATTCAGAAGGAAATTTGCAGATGCAAACACTTAAGGTATTAAACAGGAAAAAATAAAGTCAAGTAAAGAAGTTAGAAAGAGAATGATAAAATGAAAACCAAGGAAAGTAGGAGAAAAAGAATATAAAACTAAGACAATATGAATAAATTAGAATAAAGAAACAAAGTTGTACTGAAAAAGAATTTAAGAATTGATATTTGGGGGAAATATTCTAAAAATTGTCAAATCTATTCACAGATAAATACAAAAAATAAATATAAAAGTGTTTAATGAAAGCATTAAATAATATAGACAACTTTTAATATTTTGAAAATATAAAAATTTTAGAAACTTTTCTGAGGATGTATAAACCATCAAAATCAATTCTAAAATGGTTTGTATACATTTGCATGCAAACAGACAAAAGACAGGGGAAAAAATGACAAGTGTCTGAGGATTAACAAAATGGCAACTCACTCCAGTATTCTTGCCTGGAGAATTCCCAGGTACAGAAGAGCTTGGAACGCTACAGTCCAAAGAGTCAGACATGACTGAGTGACTATAACTCACTCACAAGATGCCTACATTATTTTATAGGGGCATTTCTTTTTAATTTTCCCATATTATGAGCCATTTTAGAGCATGTAAAAAGGGGGAACACTGCCCACTTCATTTTTAAAGGCAATAAATCCCCAATACGTTAAAAGTTAGCAAAGATAACACTGAAAAGAAAATTCCAGATGCATCTCAATGATTAATATTATTAAAAATATTATTACATAAAATTCAATTAAATCAAGTATATTATCACAGTAAAAATAATCAACAATGATTTAGTCCTTGAATATAAGGATGATTTAACATAAAACAATATGCTGATATTCATAACACCAATAGATCAAGGAAATAAAAGCATTAGTAAAATAGACTTTGAAAAGTCACTTGAAAAATTCAACACTTTTTTAATACAAGATAATTTTAATATATTTTGAAGCCTCTTTCCATTTTCAGTTTTCAATAGCAAAATTTTCAATAGCAAAGTTTACATTTACTTACACAACATTTGAGGTTTGCCTTTTAAGTTCAGTAAGAGTTAGAATGTCCCCATATTCCTAGTATTAATTTAAAACATTTACAAATTTTTCACCAGAATTACCTGATTTTTAAAGAAGTCAATAAAATTATTTAAAGATAAACAACTGCCAAGAAGCTGCAAAAAAGCAAACGAAATATTCTTACACCTATTAAGAGATTTGCATCAACAAAACAAATATGGAGGACATACCAATATTCACAAATATCCCATGTTCCTCTATGTCAGCGTACCTCGCATCTTCTTAAGAGTAGTCATGGTCATGTGACTAGTTACTGGCCAATGCAGTAGTGACCCCTGCCCCTTTTAGGCTAAAGCATTTTTTTATGCTTTAAATTATGTCAAAGCTTAATTCTCCAATTCCCCTTTCCTTGACTAAGGCAAGTGCAATTGTGAAAGCATTTTTTGATAAAGGGTGTCCCAAGATAAATTTGATATGGTTACTGAGTCAACATATGAAGGGTAACTTCCCTGGAGAATTGCCTAGACCTGCACAAGGATTTGCATGATGAAGAAATAGATGTCTACTGTGTTGAACCAAAATTTGGGGGCAGTTACTGAAAGATAATCTGTCCCAAGTAATACAATCAATATTTTAAAATAACACCTTTCTTCCATAATAGCTAGATGATACAGTGGAAAAAGCTGTTACACTATAATAAACATTACAATAAATATTTAAGCATTAATAAAAATATTCATGACTCTATTAAAAAACAAAACTTTACCTAAAATATAAGAGTTTAATGAATGGAAAGTCATACCATATGACAGGAAAGGAAAAATATATTGTAAACCTGCTTCTCTCAAGTTCATTGATAAATTTAACAAGTTAAATTAAAATTTCAAAGTGATGCTTTTTTTTTTTAACTTAGCTAAATAGTCACAGACTACATCTGAAAGAATAAACAGTTGAAAATAACTGAGAAATTTTTTAAAGTAATGATGAGGATTTGTCTTATCAGATATTTGGAGAAAATATTTGCTGTGAATATATATAAAAAACATGTAGCCAAATTTATATTAGAAGAAAAACCTCTTATGATTTAGTAATGAAAAGACAATCCAATTGAAAAAAATGGACAATGATTTGAACAAATATTTCCCAAAAGTACATGGAAAATAAACACGTGAGAAGATGTTAAACTGCAGTAGTCATTTGGTAAATGCAAAATAAAACCACAATGAGATACCACTAATCACATACTAGGATAGTTAAAATTTTAAAAGATGAACAATAGCAAGTATTTGCAAGGATATGGAACAAGTGTTACATAAAATAGTAAAAAGCACTTTGGAAAAGAGATGGCAACTTCTTGTAAAGTTAAGCATATACTTACCATTAGAGGCTGTAATTTCACTCCTAGGTATTTACCCATGAGGAAGGACAACGTATCGCACACAAAGACTTGTAAGGAGTCTTCAGGGCAACTCTATTCATGATAGAAAAAAACAATCCAAGAGTCCATCAAAAGGTGACTATCCAGATAAACAGACTGTGCTGTAACCATACAAGGAAACACGACTCAACAATAAGGAATCTACTGACAAATACAGCAGTGTTCCACGGAGTCAAAGATGTGCTGGGTGCTTAGTCACTCAGTCGTGTCTCTTTGCAGCCCCATGGACTGTAGCCCACCAGGCTCCTCTGTCAATGGGGATTCTCCAGGAAAGAATACTGGAGTGGGTTGCCATGCCTTCCTCCAGGGGATCTTCCCAACCCAGGGATCGAACCCAGGTCTCTCGCATTGCAGGTGGATTCTTCACCGTCTGAGCCACTAAACAGTCAAAGATGGCAGACACGAAAAAACACATACTTTATGATACCACTTATAGATACTTCTAGTAAGTACACGAGGGAAATTTTGGGGTGAATTGAAATGGTATCTTGATCATTTACAGTGATAACAATGCATCAGTAGGCTGCTAAAATGCATTTTTACATGTAAAGCATACCCATATGAAGGGTGTTTTTTTTTTTTAATGTAATAGTCTATGAGATGATCTCAGCTTTCTCTACCCTAATATTCTATGGCATGAATCAATAATTTATGATCAACTAAGTTTTAAAAATGTTACCTGCCCCAGAGGCATGATGTCTATCAAAAGCATTCTAATTTTAGAAGGAACCAAGTCTTGAACCAAACAAACACATCTCCGGTCATGGAACATTTGTGCAAAGGAGAGCAAGATGTTAACATCCCATCACACAGGGAAATACTCACTGCACCAGGGCAGGGGGAGAACAGCTCCTGCGCTTCAGTTTATGCTGTGATGTCTCGGTAGACAAAACTTCCTGCTGTTGAACTAAAGGAACAAGCAAATCAGTCTGACTGCAGTGTTAGCAGGGCGGAATCTTCTTTCTGGGTCCAACTTAGCTGTTTTCAGGCTGCAATTGATACTTTAAAACTTCTAACTGAAATAAAAGTCAATGAAATAATGAAATTTATTTCAGTGAAATAAAAGTATATGATAGAAAAAGAGCAATCAGAATCAGATACGAAGAGAAAGAAAGGATAAATGAGGAAAGGGAGGGAGGGAGGGAGACAAAGAAGGAGAGTGGGGGGAAGGAAGGAAGTGAGGAAGGAAGGGAAGGAGGGAGGGAGGGAGGAAGGAAATGCGGATTGGGCTGGACAGGGCATCATTTGATAAGTCAGAAAAGGATAAGGTGGATGAAACAGGAGAGTCTTTTCCTTGAGCAGTTTTGTTTGACTAGCTGAAGTCTACCCTTGGTTATCTTTATCGGGGAACATTTTAATGATGTCAGTCAGAGACCTGGGAGAGAAACCAAGTTTTCTTCGGAGATACAAAATCATCAGCCATTTTCCTTTAAAGTTTAATATTTAAAAGGATAGCATTAGAAGCCCAGAAACTGAAGCCAGATTATTTCAAAGTTCTTTTAACCCTTTCCCACTGGCATTTTGATATCTTCTCCATTTACAGGAAGGG
The DNA here is from genome assembly GCF_019923935.1 of Bubalus bubalis. Classification (NCBI taxonomy): domain Eukaryota; kingdom Metazoa; phylum Chordata; class Mammalia; order Artiodactyla; family Bovidae; genus Bubalus; species Bubalus bubalis. The sequence continues at coordinate 59,459,877 of NC_059176.1, forward strand.
CACCATTTATAGGAAGATTTCTTTTAATAAAATAATTAAATGTTTTATGTATCATTTATTAGCCAAGTCAAGGCCAGTAGTATCCACCGGCCATGCCTCATCTCTGAGCTTGCTTTTTGTATAGACTGGAGACTAGTGGGAACTTTTTCTCCCAGACTTGGGAAATTTTCTGCTAACACTCTAGAAAGCTCAGAGGCCATGAGGAACAAGTTAACGAGAGGAGGGGCCTGAGAGGAATGCTTTTGATAGACAGGTCAGAATGAAGTTTCTTGTAACAGCTAAGCACCCCTTCTGACAGCGAGGCTAGATTCCTGTGTCCATCACACCTCAGCTCAGGCTGAGGCCTGCAGCATCGCACAGCAAGCCCGTGGCTGTGTCTTGAGGCAATTAGAAGATCAAACACACGGGAGAGGTGAGGGGCTCTGGCTGGGTCTGCAGTTGAAACACAGGCCATAAAGTTCTGGAAATGAAGGTTTCTCGGCTATCAAGCCAATGATTGCCACATGCCAAAACATAAACCAGATTGCATAATGAGTAGGTTTTTCATAATTTCCTCAAATTAGGTTTTTATTAATGCCTGTCAACAGCAAGTGATAGGCATGCGTTGCATTAGCAGCTGCCATGGGCCATGCCAGCTCTGATATCACAGCTACTCTAAGGCTTACAGTAAGCCAAGGAACTGTAGGCTCTGTGTGAATGAGACCACAAATGGTCTGTAGTAAAGCAAAAGTAGCTGAGTGAACATTTCATCATTAGTGGTGAATCATTGTTGTTGAATGTAGTTTTAAATAAATTAAATAGATTTCCATCCCCAAATGAATGTCCTCACTTTTCTCTGTTGTTTGCAGACAACTTGATTTAGTGCAGGGCCTCTGGCATATTTCTGGGATATTTCAAGGGTTCTGGTCTATTTAAGTCCCACCCCTCTTGAGCTTCTCACACACAATCATGAAAGACTCATTGCTTCCAAAGGGGATACTGATGATGTGGTTGATTTCAGAGAAGCAATGTCATGGTGGGCTTCCAGACAGAAGAGCTGGAATGCTACCATTTTTAAACAAGATATCAGTAACACAATAAATGAGCTTAACTAATGACTCTCACTGAAAACAATAAAATGGAGACAAAGAGTATTTAACCAAAAGCTAAAACATTTTTATTAATATCATAAATTTAAAGTTCATGATTGGAAATACTTTCATTAGATAAAATAGTAGTTCTATGTATAAGATTCAGCTTAGTAAAACCTGGACATCTGCATGGAGATGAACATTGTGAGGTGGCCAAGTCTTCAGGTGAAGGAATCCCACCTGCAGTTGTGGAATCAGAGGACCAGATAATGAAAGCAGTAGTCACATACAGATGTGAGAGTTGGACCATAATGAAGGCTGAGCACCAAAGAATCAATGCTTTTAAACTGTGGTGCTGGAGAAGACTCTTGAGAGTCCTTGGATAGCAAGGAGATCCAACCAGTCAATCCTAAAGGAAATCAGTCCTGAATATTCATTGGAAGGACTGATGCTGAAGCTGAAGCTTTAATACTTTGGCCACCTGATGCAAAGAGCTGACTCATTGGAAAAGACCCTGATGCTGGGAGGGATTGAAGGCAGGAGGTGATGAGGGCAACAGAGGATGAGATGGCTGGATGGCATCACTGACTCAACGGACACAAGTCTGAGCAAACTTGAAGATAGTGAAGGATAGGGAAGCCTGATGTGCTGCAGTCCACACATGACTTAGCAACAGAACAACAACAATGAAAGCAGAACTTGCTTGGACTTTGGAGTAAGGAAGGTGGATTCTGTACAAAGCACCCCAAAAGCAAACTCCTAAATGTTCCATACTGTATCATGGTGGTCACTGAATTTTTAGCTAATTATTTGAAAGAATGATGTCTTAGGCTGGGTTATTATAACGAAATATGATGGTTTGGAATGACTTTAACAACAAGTATTTATTTCTCACAGTTTTGGAAGCTAGGATATCCTACATCAAGGTGCCAGCCCATTTGGTTTCTGGCAAGAGCTCTCTTCCTGGCCTGCAGGTGACTGCCTTCTCACTATGTCCCCTCATGGTGGAGAGAGGAAACTCGGGTGTCTCTTCTTATAAGGACAGTAGTCTCTTCATGGGGCTCCATCCTCAAGATCTCATCTAAACCTGACTAATTCCCAAAGGACCCACTTCCTAATACTATCACATGGGCATTAGGGCTCCAACATATGAGTTTTGGAGTTCCAACATAGAACATTCATTCTATAACAAATGACTTAAACAGAAGAGAAGATGGAAACAGGAAAGTGGAGTTGGGAAGTAAATTTAATAATGAGGAGGAGAAGTGAAAAAAGCATGGATTAGAGGCATGGTATGGAAATGGGTGGGAAAAGATAAATTTATGTGACATTTGAAAAGAATTATGTGATGGAATGATCAAAAAGGAATTACAGATTATTTGTCTCAAATAGTTGAGACAAATCTGAGAACTGAGGCAATTGTGCAATTTTCTTGCCAGTTTTGTTTTTTCTTTTTGTAGAATGGGAAAGGTAGATAGGATTGCCTAGTTGAAGGTGCACAAATAGGAAATTCCACTCTTGGTGGAATGTCATTAGCCAAGAACATAGGTCAGAGGGTCAACCAAGTAACACACACTTTAGGATACATGATGACTCAGAGATCCCCTCTGCCACAAGGAGGTCTCCCCCTCCACAGATATACTTGTGATACACTTGCTACTACTTCACTGGCTTCAGTTGATTGAGTCATCAAAGGGTTCAGATTTGGGACCCAGAAATTCAAGGTAATCTCTGTTGAGAACTCTGAATGGAGGATGGTTAAGCACAGAAGTTTGAAAAGACTCACAGAAACAGGAAACTTGTTGCCAGGAAAAAAGTGATAGACAGTGATATGACATGGAGATGCAGTTATCCCTAGGTATCCTCAGGAAACTGGTTTAAGGATCCCCAGGGATACCAAATCCCTTTATATAAGGGACTTAAGGATGCTCGAGTCCCTTATATAAAATGGTGTAAGACAGTCAGCCCTCTACATTCAAAGTATTTGAATTCAAATTTGGATGAAAGCGCAGGTGCTGAACCAGGAGATGCAGACAGCAAGCTGCAGATTCTCAGTGGTGAGCAATCATACATGCCAGAGAGAGAGCAAATGCGGAAGAAGCCACCTTGCTTCTTGTTCTCTTTCCTAGCCTTTGGGCCTATCCCTTCCCCCAAGGTCTACCATCCCTCTCCACCTTTCGCTTCTTTACTCGTTCTTTTCTGTTGAGGTAGCTTCAGTTTGTTCCTATCCTTGACAAGAAAGGAATCTTGACTGACACAAGGCTACGTGTTAGCTATGGTTTCAGAAGTCACCAGCTCGCCCATGGGTGGTAAGAAAGTGGACACATATGAGCACAAAGAAATATCCCAGATGCGAAGACGATAGAGAAAAGCAAGGGATAAACCAAAAAGCAAGAGACCTAGCCGAATTTGCGTTTTAGGAAGCCAAGAAAGTGGCAACTATAGCAAAGGGGGTAGGGCAGATTTCAATGGGAAAATTTTGTAATTACAGTAAACTTGAAAGTAAAAGCCACTCAGTCATGTCTTTCTCTTTGCGACCCCATGGCAGTCCATGGAATTCTCCAGGCCAGAATACTGGAGTGGGTAACCTTTCCCTTCTTCAGGGGATCTTCCCAACCCAGGGATTGAACCACAGTCTCCCACATTGCAAGTGGATTCTTTACCAGCTGAGCCACAGGGAAGTCCAAGAATACTGGAGTGGGTAGCCTATCCCTTCTCCAGCGGATCTTCCCAACCCAGGAATCGAACCGGGGTCTCCTGCATTGCAGGCAGATTCTTTACCAACTGAGCAATCAGGGAAGCCCCCAGTAAACTTGAGTGTTATCAAATATTTCCTTGTCTTTTTGGTGCCAAAGGAACACATGTATAGGACTCAAAGGGTAGGTTTACTACCCAGGTACTATAGAATTCCAAACGTTGATGCAAGCCCTCCTTCTCTAACAAAACAGAATTCTCAAAAGACTGCTGACTTAGCAGCCAGATTCCATCTCTTTCTCAGCCAATGTCTTTATCTCCAATAACTATTCAGGGAGTAATTTCTGATAGGTCCTTATTTCCACCAGTTTTCCATTGCCTCCCATTTCACTGGTCATGGCTCCAACTTTTTAGCAACTTTTCAGGCAGATAAAGGTTGAAAATGGAAACCAATCAGTCAGATCCTTCAAAACTTTTGGCAGGAAAGTATGTTGAAATAATTGGCTAAAAAAGTTATTTATTCACTCTTATCCCTGTTTTCCATTAATACAGAAAATCATGAATTGACCATAATAAGCATGACAACACCATTTAAAATATGTAGAAAACTATATTTGTATGCATTAAATAACTTCAATTCAATGTCAAATTTAATTTTTCCACACTGAATGAAGTTGGCATATTTTCAACTGCCAGCTACTCATGTAAGCACATTCTTACCTCTCCAGAAAGTAGAAAAAAACTGCAAAACTCTCTGAAGGCAGGATTGAGTCATCTTAATAGATCCAGTATATGGATCAGTAAGTCATTGTTAAATTGAAATAATTATACATTTCTCACTTCACCAAACTACTGTGACTCTAGATATTCCCAGAAATTTTCAAATATTTGAAACTGCTAATGTTGCCAAAGGTGACTGACTCAAGGTTACATTGGAAAGCCTTGTAAGCAAAAATCAACATGTATCATTCAAATTAATTTCTCCCTACTTTTGAAAATTTTGCAGGAAACCTTGCAAATTTGGCAATGTTGAGCAAGAATGCATAACAATGGTTAGCTTTGTGCCAATGACTACAGGTTTGTTAACTGATGAGAGCGATCCAATTTGCTAACAAGAAAGTAAACTTAGGAAGAAGGGAGAGGAGAGATAGTTAATAAGTTTTTAAGTGCCTGGAAGAAAATAGTATCTGTTTAAATGGAGTTTCTTTTTAAAGGAACAAAGCATGTATAGCATTCGGATGTAATAACAAATTAGAATTGAAATGCAGGTAATTTAGAATGTTTGGGGGAATAAGGGAGCTGGCAGAGTACAGGGCTTCTTTTCTCTATATATTTGGAAGTCAAAAGTGGAAAAGACTTTAAAAGTGCAGAAATAATCATCTCAACTTTGCATAGTGGTAGGGAAATATATTTACAAGAGTCCTCAAACCTTTCAAATGCTCTTGCATTTTTTTTCTAAGGAAAGTCAGAGTGCGATCATGGTCTTAGCTTCCTCACTCTTCAGTGGCCATGGCTGGCCACCTCTCAGCCTCCAGGCCAGGATTGGAGTGGCCACAGGAAGCTGAATTAGCTAACCAAAATGGTGGATTATGTACTGCTGGGAAGTGGACTCCAGGTAACGAACATTTCAGTAATGATAAATGTGCCAAGATTTTGAACTTTCTCTCTCTTTTTCTTTCACACACACAGGCCCACAAACAGAAGAACAGAGGGAAGTTCCTTCCTATAGCACTCTCATTTTGTCCCGTTTGTTTTTGGATGAGGTGTACAGGTAACACCATAGGCAGCTGTCAGAACCGACCTTTCTTAAGAACTCATGGGAAAATGTAATATACTTGAGTAGCAGTAGCTAAAAAGAAACTTCATCAGAGAATTCAACCCCAGAATTTTTTCCTCTGGGGAACCTTGTACTGTAACTTGACTCCATTGAACCCCATGCAAATACCAGACTATCCTCGGATGGAGTGGAGCTGGGCCCTAGAACGACAGTCACTGTTATCTTTAAACCAATATTTACTAAGTGAGTTTCATATACAGAGCCTTCAGTCTGGAATAATATAGGGGTTTCTGTTGACACAGGACAATATGGGTAAATCACAGCAAGCCTTGGTTCAGTTAAATTTTAAAAATCTAGCTCTTCCTTGAGTCTGGCTCCAAGCTGGAAATGGTGCCTACTTTTTAACAACTACTCATTTCAACCTTGAAAGGGGGGTGCGGGGTGGCATCACTCCTATTGATGACAGGAAAATGAGGTTGAGATAAATTAACTAATGTCACTTAGCCAGCAAATACTCAAATTGGGATTGGAGTTCCATCTGTGAGAAAAGCTGATGGTAGGTATTTCTACTTCCTCATGCTGCTTTGCAAGCGAGACCTGGAATGCATCCATCTCTGAGAATCGTAGAAGTTTAGAGGTGATGAAGATTTTAGGGATTATCTCATCATTCTCTTTGATGAATCAAACGCCTCTCAAACTCTTGTGTCCTGAACAAAATTCAGAATCATCTTCTACAAATCTGATCTTTTTCCAGTGTTCCCAGTCTATGGATAACACCATCATCTATTGAGTCATTCCATCCAGAAACCAAGGGCCCATTCCTGAGGATATGATCTCTTTCAATTTTAAAACCAACTCACCACCAGGTGCAGTCTACAGTGTCTCTTGAATATCTCTTCATTCTGTTGGTCTCATACAACCAACCATCATTTCTTGACTGGTCTACTACAGTAGCTTGACCTGCTTCCACTCTTGGTCATCTACTCCAAGTTCTCCACCAATCTTTTTCCAACTCAGATTTGACAGAACTTCATTCTCTCACCATATACCTGTCTCTTCACCCTTGTCTCTCTGCCCTTCATCCCTTGCTTTTCACCCCTCAATTCCATGCACTTGCCGTGCTTCATCCCCAGAATATTATGTTTGCTCTGCATTAATTCATCACATCTCAGCTCAAGACTTACTTCCTCCTTAAATGGGTCAAATCCCTTCCATGCACTCAGATCACCATTTATTTCTGTCTTTGCAATTTTACTGCATCAGAGTCGCTTGAAGAATGCTTCTTTCCCAGTTGACTCAGAGCCCTGAGAAGGACATGTGTTACCTCTCTTTGCTCACTTTTGAATCCTCAGAATCTACCAGAGTTACCACTATATGGTAGGTGTTCAATAAATATTAATTGAATAAATCCTCCCTCTCTATTTTATAGATCATAAAATCAGGTCTCTTAGGAGGAGAAGTAAATCTCTCAAGGCATACAGCTGGTTAGTGGCAGAACTGGAATTTAAGCTCACAATGTAAGAACTGGAATTTAATCCCCACTCTGTGGTCAATGCCCCTTCCTCTTTGTGCCGTATCCCCTCCTGCCAACACACACTTCTGCTCTGGCCTTATTCCTCTTCTTCTCCCCTGTCACCTGATGACACGTATGTACACTGGCTATTTTAGAAGGCCCAGCATAGCCAGATTTTCACAAGATGAATATGGCAAAGACGGAAGGACTCTATCCTCAAAGTCACAGTTACAAGGAACAACTCCATCTTCAAAAATGAATCCTTGATAACTTCCTCCATCCCAGCCTTTCTTCATCTTGGCAGGAGGAGGATTTCAGCAGCTCCCCACTATCCAATAACTTATTGGCTTCAGCATGGAGGGAGATGATAAGTGTGTCCTTCTGGCACACAATAGAAACTGAAATTAATCAAATTAGCTTGAAGGAGCACTTCAATGCCATAGTGATAGGCACTAGATGCCGAGATAGAAGATAGAAAGATGGATGAACAATAATGGTAATTTTGAGTCTAGTTTTACCTTGGAGGTAACTTTCTGAGATTTGTTTTTTCATTGACATTCCATAAATTGATGAAATGTAACTGCTTTACTCTTTACATACTTCCAGACACACATACACACACACACAACTTCATAACAGGTAGATAAAAGTTACAAAAGTTTCAAATAATTATTGGTTCTAACTTCTGCATTTCTACTTCAGTTTTGTTGACTTTGTATGGTGGGGTCTTTTATTCACTGTAAAATGGTCAGCAGAATGACTGAGATCAATTTGGGTGACTTGTGAATAGTGGTTCCCAAAGAGTAATTGGAGTTACACAAATATAATTTCTGTCCAAAGGCTAACCTTCTCAATGAATTATCCAATGTTCCAGCACCTAGACCTACCTTATGGATCTCCTCTCCATGTATTAGAAAGATCATGAGCATTTGGCCTCTGTTTCTAACTCATATGGGCTTTCCTTATGGCTCAGATGGTAAAGAATCTGCCTGTAATGCAGGAGACACAGATTCAATCCCTGGGTCAGGAAGATCCCCTGGAGAAGGGAATGGCAACCCACTCCTGTATTCTTGCCTGGAGAAGCGCATGAACACAGGCTACAGTCCATGGGGTCACAAAGAGTCAGACATGACTTAGCGACTAACGCTTTCACTTTTTAATTAATATGGCAGCACCAGAATTTCCAGAAGGAAGTTGTTGGGACACTATTAAAAAATAGCAACCGTGTTTCCAACAACTGAAGTGAAACTTGACAAGAGACTACCTCAGCAGCTGTTTAATAATAGTTTGTATAATAAAATATTCATATCATCATATATTTCCCATCTATTTTTCTGACTAAAATAAAATTTTAATTAAGGCAAAAGATATATAGCCTAAGGAAAGCTAAACTGTTTAAAATTATTAACTGCTTGAATACTTGTTGCTATACTACAAGCTGCCATAAAAGAAAAGAAATTAAGTACTCGAGGGATTAAGGCAATTTTGAAAGCTGCACCCCACCTCCTCCCTTCTCCTTTTAGCTACGCCTAACTGAGCCATAACTATTTTTCTCCACTCAGCCAGACTCCAGCTTTGTGGCTTTTTTAATAACCTGGGTTTTCAAGGCCCTGCTCCTGAGAGCCTTTTCATTTCTGCCGCACTGCCTACGAGCAATTTCTTCCAGTTGTTCAACAGCCGAATGCCACCCTTTCTGGGTTGCTGAAGCATTTCATTGCAGTGTCATTGACGGGGTGGTGTTCTGTTACAGTGGAATCAATAGCCCAGTGCTTTCCAGCACTCCCATTAGCTTGTCCATCAGGGCCTGGGGGAGGTAGTGTAAATCCCAGAATACCAGGGGCCAGGACTTTGCACACGGAGGAATGCAGGCAGCCCCTGTGGTTGTCCACCACCTGTTGCTCCACGACATGTGTGAAGTGAATTAACTTTTTTGCTGCAACATGCCCAAAAGGTCAACTGCCATGGAAGCCTGAAGCTTTTGGAATATTTTAACTCATGACCCCCTGCCCCCCCAAAAAAAATCCTCCTCCCTTGATTCGGTCCTGGTTCTGGGACCCCAATGGAATGGATTCTTTGAGAAGCTAAGTTGGACAAACAGGTTGGCCATGGGCAGTGGGGATCAGTCAGGAAGGTCACATGGGGGTAGGGGCAGACAGGTTTCTTCTTTTCTTTTTCAAAGCGAATGGTCTGCCTGCTTCTTGATTACACATTAATAGAAAACAGTTTCCACAGTTAATGTGAGCATGCTGTGGGTTTCTGTGTGTGTGTGTGTGTGTGTGTTTCTTGCTCAGACTCCCAACAGGACTCTTTGATAACTGAGGAGTCAAAAGGTTGTATTTTCCTTATCCAAAAGTTGGACACATGAGATAGTGAAAGATATTTCAAGAAAGAAATACAAAATGATGATGCTCATCTGCTTGGTCCATACATCAAAAAAGGAGTGTGAGTGAAAAAAAAAAAAAATGAAGGAGATTAGATCATTATTGTCTATGAGGACACGAGCATAAAGGGATGGTCCTTTTATTTTATGTCAAAAAAAAGAGAGAGAGAGAGAGAAGCTTCCAGTTCCTGTGGAAAGCTGTGAAATTCAACCACTTCAAGTATCAGCGATGCCTTCCAGTCAACCTCAGGAAATCTTCTTACGGATATTTATTATCCAAAGCCACATCACCCCAGACCACAAAAGGAAACTCTGTGCTTAGTTCATAAAGGCACCATGGTCTGAGAAAGGTTTGCTTTCAGCACTTGGAGTTTTCTCTCAAAACCTCCATAAACTCACCACAAACCACAATGTAAACCAGTGCACTTAAGATATGACTTGTTAACCTAATTCCAACAAATTAATTCACTCATTTTAAAAGGGATTTCTGACTAATGATGCAAACGAAATCTCCAAAGCCATGAGAACATTTGTTTGAATTCAAAGGTTGGCAGCGAAAATATTAATCTTTAAAAAAAAAAAAAAACACACACACACATAAGGAAAACACTGAATTCTACAGTGCCAAAGGTAATTTCTTTAAAGTTTAACTTACTTTGATTGGAGAAATATGTCCATTTCAGAATAGAAAATGTGTGTAGCACCCTAAGTCCATTTCCTTGAAGGGAAAAGAAATGGTGCATATTTTATTATAAATTCTCTGGTGGCTAGTCTTTCTCATACTCTATTAGCATGCTTGTCATAAGTAATTCCGGAGAAGGCAATGGCACCCTATTCCAGTACTCTTGCCTGGAAAATCCCATGGATGGAGGAGCCTGGAAGGCTGCAGTCCATGGGGTCGCTAAGAGTTGGACACGACTAAGCAACTTCCCTTTCACTTTTCACTTTCATGCATTGGAGAAGGAAATGGCAGCCCACTCCAGTGTTCTTGCCTGGAGAATCCCAGGGACGGGGGAGCCTGGTGGGCTGCCATCTATGGGGTCGCACAGAGTTGGACACGACTGAAGTGACTTAGCAGCATAAATAATTCTTATTTTTTTTTCTTTTAAATGTGAATATTTTATTTGTCTCCTCCCCATTTAGATTGGTCCAGGGAAGGAAATGGCAACCCACTCCAGTATTTTTGCCTGGAGAATTCCTTGGACAGAGGAGCCTGGTGGGCCACAGTCCATAGGGTCGCAAAAAGTCAGACATGACTGAAATGACTTAGCATGCATTTAGTTTGGTCAGTTTGTGGCATTCCATGGGCATTTGCTGCCAACCAAAAAGGTATCCACCACTGCAGCTGACGGTATGGGCTGTAGGAATTCAGATAAGACCCCCAAAAAATCAAGCATCTGGACTCCAACCTTCAAAAGTCAGCAACACATAAAGCCATGTATAGTTTGTGAACAGAAACTCATTCCCAGGATAGTGAACACAGCAACACCACTAGACATAACTTGGTGTTGCATTTTTCAGAAGTACATTACCCCACTTCTTTCCTACAAGCAATTCTTTCTAACTTGGCACACATTTTCAGAAAAGGATTAGGTGATGTGAAATCAAACACAGGTTCACACTTTGACAAAATGGCAAACTCTGGGGGACTGGTCGTCATTTTTCCCTCAAGGGCTCAACTATTGTTAATTTCCACTTTTTTTTTTGCCAAATCCCACAGTGGAGCTGTTACTTAGACAACTTAAAACTTACACTATTAAAAAAATTAGAAATACACAAAGAAGAATTATTCATTTTTCCAATGATTTTTTTTTCTCTGAGAATCTTCACAAACCCCTCCCAGATCCACCCACACCACTTTTGGGTTCTCAAAGTGGATAGGTGATGTGTGTGATGTCAACAGGTGTATGTATAGACCAGAGGGCTGAAAACCATGTTTAGAAGCAATCCAGAACAATATTTCAAATTTCCTTATCAACATTCTGTTTAAATTTCTGTTTTCTATTCAAAGTATCTAGCTGAGTAAATTACATTCTGCTTAGTCCTTTAGAGTCACGACTGCACTGTGTGAGTATAAATTTGTTTTGTTTCATCAGTTCAGTTCCGTCACTCAGTCGTGTCCGTCTCTTTGCGACCCCATGAATCGAAGCACACCAGGCCTCCCTGGCCATCACCAACTCCTGGAGTTCACTCAAACTCATGTCCATTAAGTCGGTGATGCCATCCAGCCATCTTATCCTCTGTAGTCCCCTTCTCCTCCTGCCCCCAATCCCTCCCAGCCTCAAGGTCTTTTCCAATAAGTCAACTCTTTGCATGAGGTGGCCAAAGTACTGGAGTTTCAGCTTCAGCATCAGTCCTTCCAATGAACACCCAGGACTGATCTCCTTTAGGATGGACTGGTTGGACCTCCTTTCAGTTCAAGGAACTCTCAAGAGTCTTCTCCAACACAACAGTTTAAAAGCATCAATTCTTTGGCACTCAGCTTTCTTCACAGTCCAAGTCTCACATCCATACATGACCACTGGAAAAATCATAGCCTTGGCTAGACGGACCTTTGTTGGCAAAGTAATGTCTCTGCTTTTGAATATGCTGTCTAGGTTGGTCATAACTTTCCTTCCAAGGAGTAAGCGTCTTTTAATTTCATGGCTGCAATCACCATCTGCAGTGATTTTGGAGCCCAAAACAGTAAAGTCTGACACTGTTTCCACTGTTTCCCCATCTATTTCCCATGAAGTGATGGAACCGGATGCCATGATCTTCATTTTCTGAATGTTGAGCTTTAAGCCAACTTTTTCACTCTCCTCTTTCACTTTCATCAAGAGGCTTTTTAGTTCCTCTTCACTTTCTGCCATAGGGGCTTCCCTGGTGGCTCAGAGGTCAAACCGTCTGCCCGCAATGCAGGAGACCTGGGTTCAGTCCCTGCGTCAGGAAGATCCCCTGGAGAAGGAAATGGCAACCCACTCCAGTATTCTTGCCTGGAGAATCCCATGGACAGAGGAGCCTGGTGCACTACAGTCCACGGGGACACAAAGAATCGGACACGACTGAGCGACTTCATTTCACTTCACTTCACTTCACTTTCTGCCATAACGGTGGTGTCATCTGCATATCTGAGGTTATTGATATTTCTCCCGGCAATCTTGATTCTAGCTTGTGCTCCTTTCAGCCCAGCATTTCTAATGAGGTACTCTGCATAGAAGTTAAATAAGCAGGGTGACAATATACAGCCTTGACGTACTCCTTTTCCTATTTGGAACCAGTCTGCTGTTCCATGTTCAGTTCTAACTGTTGCTTCCTGACCTGCATATAGGTTTCTCAAGAGGCAGGTCAGGTGGTCTGGTATTCCCATCTCTTTCAGAATTTTCCACAGTTTATTGTGATCCACACAGTCAAAGGCTTTGGCATAGTCAATAAAGCAGTTTCATAAGTCCATGTAAATAACTGTTCTTGACATCTCCACACAGGAACCGATAGTGGATTCTTACAGATGAAGAATCCTGTGAAGTCTTGAAGTCTTCACTGCAATCTTTCAAGCAGTGTTTTAGTTACTCCCTGCTGCCTAGAGTCTGCTTACTGTGCACCTTAGCCAGAGGTTGTCCCACTCACTTCCTATGCCCCTGATGGCCCTTCCTCCAGCAGTCTACATTGCAAACTACGCCCCTTTGCAGACAAATTTCTCTTGTATACATCCAGGTGGATACTTCAAGATCGAATGAACTCACAAACTCTGAAAGAAAAGTTCTAATGATGCTGTTCTCAGCTAAACTTCTGACATTGCAAGGCAAGGGACACAACAGATGGGGGAATCTTCTTCCCAAATACTGGCAAGCATGATTACATTGTCTATTTCTTCAGTCTCTAAATCGTGTCTGACTCTTTGCTATCCCATGGATTTAACATGCCAGGCTACTTTGTTCTCTAGTATCTCCCAGAATTTGCTCAAATTCATGTCCACTGAGTTAGTGATGCTATCTAAACCAGGCTCCTCTGTCCATGGGATTTCTCAGGCAAGAAAATTAGAGTGGGATGCCATTTCCTTCTCCAAGGGATCTCCAGACTAGGGATCAAACCCACATCTCCTGCTTGGCAGGCAGATTCTTTACCACTGAGCCACCTGGGAAGCCCTCAAAGAATATTACATTTGAAATATATTATTATTACCTATCTTTCACAGTAGATTCAAATTGCCTAAATTTCGGAATAATCTCAACTGTTCCTCTGAACTTGAGCCCAATCAGCCATTTTAAATAGGAGAAGCTACCAGTAGACGCTTCTAGAATATATATACGGTCTCCAATATTTACTTATTTGCATGACTATACCATTGCTTCCGGTGGCTCAAATAGTAAAGAATCTGTCTGCAAGGGAGTAGACCTAGGTTTAATCCCTGGGTTAGGAAGATCCCCTGGAGAAGGGAATGGCTACCCATTCCAGTATTTTTGCCTAGAGACTCCCATGGACAGAGGAGCCTGGCAGGCTACAGTCCATGGGGTCGCAGAGTCAGACAAAACTGAGCAACTAACATTTTCACTTTTCACTATTGCCTCAGAAATTCAAGAAATGAGGTGATTCAACTCAAGCAACTTTACTTTTGTTCCAGAATTTTTACATTTTTTATTGGAGTATAGTTGCTTTACAATATTATGTTAGTTTCTGCTGTATAGCAAAGTTAATCAGCCACACATACACATATATTCTTTCTTCCTTGAATTGTCTTCCTATTTAGGTTGCCACAGAGCACTGAATTGAGTTCTTGTTAGTTAGTCGGTTAGTCGGTTCCTGTGTTAGTCAGCTCTTGTTAATTACCTATATTATATAAATTGTGATATATACACATCAATCTCAACTTCCCATTTCACCCCACCCCCACTTGGTATCCATACATCTGTTCTCGACATCTGTGTCTATTTCTTCTTTGCAAACATGTTCATCAATACCATTTTTCCTAGATGCCACATATATGGGCTAATATAAGATATTTGTTTTTCTCTCTGACAAGCCTCCTTTCTGAATGGGATTAAAATCTTATCTAACTTTTTAACTACCATGGGAAATCTGACACCCCAGGAACATCCAGAGTTCAAATACCCTATTCAGAGCCTGTCTGTTACAAGGTCGACTGCTGCTGCTGCTGCTAAGTTGCTTCAGTCGTGTCCAACTCTGTGCAACCCCATAGACAGCAGCCCACCTGGCTCCCCCGTCCCTGGGATTCTCCAGGCAAGAACACTGGAGTGGGTTGCCGTTTCCTTTTCCAATGCATGAAAGTGAAAAGTAAAAGTGAAGTCGCTCAGTCGTGTCCAACTCTTAGCAACCCCATGGACTGCAGCCCATCAGGCTCCTCCGTCCATGGGGTTTTCCAGGCAAGAGTATTGGAGTGGGGTGCCATTGCCTTCTCCGACTACACAGTGTCTATTACAGTATATTTTGTTTTACTCTATTACTGTCTCAAAAGAACTTAACGTGAACTATATAGCTACAATATACAAAGACAACATAACAGGTAAACAGGCAAAGAGAACAAGGGAAGAAGTCAAGAGGGAAGTGAGGCAAATGCCATTGAACCTAGAGTGCAAGCCCAAGTCTCTAAAATGTTGTCTCAGTTGCCTCCCACAAAGATCTGAGAGTGACATTGTCTCTACCTGGAATAAAGATTAAAGAAACAGTTCTTTGGGAAATTGTAGCAGATACCTGAGTTGAAAATTTATTTTGCCACCTCAGACCTGTATGGTAAGAAAGTGGGCAGTGCAGTTTTTTCTTCTTTAGAAATTTTTCATATAAAAACATGCTAATTAGACCTGCTGAAATATAGATCATATTTATCTAATTATCGGATGACTTCAGGCTGAATTTATTTTAATTTTATATTATAGTTGGCTTTACATTAAACATTGCAATACAACTGTGAATTGCAAATGTGAATTTTTTATCCTGGGCAATATTCTCATTGTCAGTAACAGATTTTCTGGATATTTGCTTTACATTATAGTTTTGCATGAACCAGGAATAAAATCCTAAAATCCATGAAATCCTAGTCCTACAAGTTCTGACACTCAGGTATCAGTCTCAATTCTTGGAGAATCTCTTCCAAATCCCCGAACAGATAACACACACCCAAGTTTTACCTCTATATGTAAAGTAGAGCTTGCTTCTCATTTGATTACTTTGTTTAGACATCTCGAAGAAAGAAGAGGGAGCAAGAGTGACAGAAAAAGAGAATGAGAAGGATGAAAAGAGGAATGGAGGTTGTCAACAGCATCTAGGACACTATGTAGACCGTAGTTGTTGGTCCCAACACCTTCAGAACTTTCTGTTGAAATATCAGACATTCCAGGCAGCACCTAAAGCAACTTACTCTGATATCAAGACTGTGGCGACAAGGAATGAGCAAAAGAAAATGAGGTCATGTGAACCCAGTGTTAAAATCTATCCTTGTTACCTGTGAACCTGCCTTGAGACTTTGGGTCAGCTACTTAACCTTTCTGAACCTCAGTTTAGCCTCAACTGTAAAAGAGAGATAATTAAATCAATTTTCAGGGACATTATTAGGATGAGGGATAACATACCTCAGCACCTATTAATAGTAGTAAATGGCCCAGCACATGTTAGGCTCTCAATAAAAACTATGTGATATTATTAAATTTCCTGCTCAAAAAGAAATGATATTATATCCCCAGGAATGAATTATAGCATAACAAGTTATAAATTAACCTGCTAACATGAATTGTAGTAATTGTATACTGAGTCCCAATTCTTTAAAAGGCTTCCCTGGTAGTTCACTTGGTAAAGAATCTGCCTGCATTGCAGGAGACCCAGGTTCAATCCCTGGGTAAGGAAGATCCCCTGGAGAAAGAAATTGCAACCTACTCCAGTATTGTGGCCTGGAGAATCCCATGGACAGAGGAGCCTGGTGGGCTACAATGCATGGGGTTGCAAGAGTTAGACATGACTTAGCAACTAAATCACCAACACCGATGTCCTTAAATAAGATCCTAACAACAGTATCTTAAAGATGTTAGAGTCCTATTTCCAAGCCTCAACAAGGCACTCAGGTAGAACCACCGGGTTGAAACCATAATGCAGAGAAAGAGTGTGGCATTTTTAAAGTAGTGCTTACTGGGGCCTTTAAACATTGGGCTTAGCCATGCATTTTCATTACCCTATTTAACACAGCAAATCTATAAGGCAAGTTCGATGGACTCACCTACCTGAAAGCTGAAAAAAGTGAGATACAGGCCCAGGTCGTAAATGGAGTTGAAGAGACTCTAACTCCCAGCTGGACTCTGGAGTTGGGAGTTAGCATCTATGCCAGGATGAATATAAGGAGCAAAGCTACATGTCAAGTGTGTGATGGAAGAGGTATAATGCTAAAGGATTGGACAGAGAGAAGAAAAAATGAAGTCAGATTGGCAGGACCATCACGCTAAAATCCAGACTTGAACCTGTGGCCTCTTTCAGGCTAATCTCTCCTTTCCGTCTCATAACAATTTCCTACAACTAATTATAAGGATCCGTCTCCACCTGGCGAAGGGGCGTGGGACGTATCCTTTCTTCATTCTCAGGAGTAGATTTTCTCAAGGCCTAAACTCATGTTGAGGCTGGGATTTCTTGCCACTGTCTGTGTGTGGAGCAGCGAGCAGGCTCTCAACATGTTGCTAAGAAGCCTTAAACCCAGATTACAGCACCTCTCTCTCCAGAGTGCTCTTTTTTGGGTTGGGGTGAAAGGTCATCCTCTCAGACTGGCTAGTTGGACTCAACCAATTACAAGACCCCAGTGTTTCTACAAAAGAGATCTTTAAAATTCCACCCAAAGATTTTTTTTTTTTTTTTTTTTTTTTGCAGCTGACTTATAAAAAGCACAAGTAAGCAAATGGGAACATCAAAAGCATCTTTTAACTTCTAGTATAATTACTAGCAGCACAAATACACATTTAAAAAATTGTAAGCTTCCCTTATATGTCCTTTTTTAATAGGCTACATGATATCTCCATTTATTTCATCAAGATTCAAGTAGAAAAAGACACTCTAGACCTTAAGAAACCTGAGCGGATACAATGAGGCAATGCTCAGCACAAAACGGCTGGATGGCCCCAAACTCCCAGTTACACATCTTTATTTCCTCTGTTTAACTTGGGGAATTAATATTGCTTAAATGAAAAGGAGATTTAATTTTGTTTTTTTCTCTCTTTTCTCCGGGCATGATGCAACCAAGGACAGTGACTTGCTAGGATTTTCCCTCTTTTTTGAAGGACAAAATACAAATGTGAAGCTGCAGCCTTAGAAGGTGTTGAGTCAGTGTGTTTTGGGGTCAAGATTGCAGGGCCTATTGCATGTCTAAAATGCCCTCCTTGAGCCTTAATACAATCAGAGAGAATTTAAGTCAACACTTGTGTCATGATGAATAAGTTTATCCACAGCTAATACTTGGCTTTCCTGAGTTTCTTGAGGGCATTGCATGTAGCTTTTGACAGAACTCTGCTCTTTTTTTTACATAGAAAAATACATCTTGTTGAGAGGGAAACTATTTTGACAAAAAGAATTACAAAATCAGAAATAAAATGGTTCACTTTGTCAATACATTTATTCTATCATCTTTGTAATTTCATCTTACAATAAAGCAATCACAGTCATCAAAAACACATCCCAGCAGTTTTTAAGAAATTCTGGATTGCAATAAAGCTGTGTGCTACCATTCTTTAGACTGAGGTCTGGAAGTTAAGTTCACTCCTCTATGCTTTGAAACTGCATACAGTGTTAAGTCACTTCAGTTGTGTCCAACTCTGAGCGATCCTATGCACTGTAGCCCGCCGGGCTTCTCGGTCCATGGGATCCTCCAAGCAAGAATACTGGAGTGGGTTTCCTTCCCCTTCTCCAAGGGATCTTCCCAACCTGAGTCTCTTATGTCTCATACGTTGGCAGGCTGGTTCTTTACCACCGGCACTGCCTGGGAAGCCCATGCTGTGAAATTGGGGCCCCAGTAATCAGTCACTGGGTTTACAAATATTGACTGAGAACTTACTTTGAGGTCTTGGTGACCTCATGGCAAAACAGAGTGAAGGAATCAGTCCCAGAGGTCCCCAGCCTCCAGGATCTAATGCCTGATGACCTCAGGTGGAGCTGATGTAATAATAATAGAAATAAAGTGCACAATAGATGTAATGTGCTCAAATCATCCCAAAACCACCCCCTCCCAGGTCCGTGGAAAAATTTTCTACCACAAAACTGGTCCCTGATGCTCTAAAGGTTGGAGACCACTGGCCTGCAAGAGACCTGGGAGTACAATTATTATGTACAGAGGATTCCAATAGAGTGGGACCAATAGAAGAGAGAAAGAAGTAAAGAAATTTTAGTGTATCACATATTTGAAATATTCAAAAAAAGATCAGATGATATATATATATATACACATGTACACATATATACACTATGTCTATATATAATGTATATAAGCATATATGGGCTTCCCAGGTGGCATTAGTGGTAAAGAACCTGCCTGCCAATGAGGAGATGTAAGAGACATGGGTTCCATTCTGGATTGGGAAGATCCCTGGAGCAGGGCATGGCAACCATTCTTGCCTGAAGAATCCCACAGACAGAGAAGCCTGGCAGGCTATAGTCCATAGAGTCACAAAGAGTCAGACTGAAGTCTTTCATGACTGAAGTGGCTTAGCATGTATAAATAAGTATCTATGTTTATGTATATATAAGTTTGTGTGTGTGTGTATATGTATACACATTTTAATGGGACATTAAATGTTATACATTAAATGCTATACATTTAATGTATAACATTTTAATGGGACATTTCCAGGATAAAGACCATATATCTGATGTCACCCTGGCCCAGAAAGGCAAATAAATAAAGTTGAGGTGGGGACAGTAAGGATCATCAATGTTCTCATGATCCTTGTAAGATCAGCTCCTGAACAAAGTGCAGGAAAGCATCACTTCACACAATAAAGATGCGATGTCTCTATTATTTACTTTTTTATTGAGATATAATTGACCTAGAACAGTATATTAGTTTTAGGTGTATGACATAATGATACATATGTCATATATATGACATATGATATTTGCAAATATTGTGAAATGATCACATTAGCATCCATCACCACACATAGTTACAAATACTGATATTTTTCCTTATGCTGAAAACTATTAAGATCTACTTTCTAAGCAACTTGCAAAATTATAGTATTATTAACTATGGTCACCATGCTACACGTTCTGTCTCCAGGACTTACTATTTTTCAATAAAGATCTATGTTGACTTATTCCAAAGAAGCAACAAAAAAGCAAAGCCCATTGAATGTTTGCTCTGAAAACCTTGGGAAATAGCTAGTTGACTGCATTCGTAGCTGGTTTACTCCATTCCTCACCTAATTCTTCAGGAAAATAGGCATTATGGGTGGAAGAATTCAAGAGTCCCAGCGACAGCCATGAAGTGCGAGCAGATCTTTCACAAACCACATGGAAACAGAAGCATCACATTAACTGTACTTACTCACCCGAGCGTTTGTTGAGTGAGTGTCCAGTCTGTGCGAGGTACAATTCTTGGCCCCGGACATACAACAGGAAATAAAACAGACACAAACCTTGTCTTCTTGGAGTTTAGATACTGGTGGAGAAAGACAGATAGGATCAATTAAGCCAACAATAATTTATTATGTCAGGCAGTGATATGAAATGGTGAGGAAGAGGAAGTTAAATTGGGGGCTGGTTGGGCAGGGGACACTGATATTTTATGGAGAGTGAAAATGGGAGATTTTTTCCAAAAAGTTAACTCTTGGGGAGAGACCTGAGTGAAGTGTGTCTGGGTCAGGGGAACATTTGGGGAAGAACACTTTTGAATATTCCCACCCATCCACCCTCTCATCCTGGCAGGAGTGTGCCAAGGGTACATGAGTAACAGAAAAGAAGTATGAATGAAACAGAGTGAGCCAGGCAGGAGGGTCAGTGGCAGGGGCTACAGGGGCAGAAGGAAGAGGGGCAGCAGGAGGAAATGAAACAGAATCAGAGCGAAACAGGAAAAGGATGATCAAGCTATTGAAAATATTTGTCTTGTGAAGATCTGTTGTTCTACTGAGATGAGCAGTCATGAGTGGTTTTTAGAAGAGACACAGGATTTCAGGGCAAGTCTTAGGAGAGGACTGCAGGAGATCAAACACAAGATGGAGGGGGTGATGGGGCCTTGAACCGGAGTTAAAGATAAACATCTCCAGAAAAGCCTGAAGCTTCCTCCTCCTCCACACAACAGCCTTTCCAAGAACAGAAAGGAGAGCACAGGGCTAATCAGAAACCACAGTAGGCATTTGGGAGTTCAGTGCCATCTGTACAAAACCCCAGCCAAATGGCCTTCTCACTGGCCCACCCCAGTTCAGTGACCCCACACAGGACTGGGAAAGTGGGCAAACAAGCTTGGTTCCAAATTCCTTGTGTAGGAAGACTAATATTACATGAGTCAATGAATCTTCACTTCTCAAATTTGCCGCAAATGAAAGAACTTCCTCTGCCCCCTCAAAACATCTGGATGCTGCCTGGTGGGCCTCAGATCCAAGTGGAAACGTCTGGGTACCAGCCAAGAGGGAGAACTGGGTGGCATCCGAATACGATCTTGAAAAATTACTCTAGCAAAAGCATTAAAAAAAGTGTTGCCCTGTATAATGTAAATCTACGGTCTATTTAGAGATGCTTGTTTATTTTTTTTCTGACACCTTCATCCATGGGCACTGCCCGTATCATGGGAAAGGGACCTGGTTTTGTGATAAAAGAAAAGCAACCATGTGACCAAGCCTATCCCTGTTCATCTATTAACTCCTGAACATGTAGCCTTTCTTGTTCTTTCTGCCTTGAGTAGTTAGCTCCCCCTCTGCAACTCTGGAAATCTGGAATTCGTGGGTAATTTTGGCCCTGGCCAATCTGAACTCCCACTCTGCATGCTTTTTGTATGACTGGCTTTCACTCAGGAGGCTGGAGAGAAAAATAGAAACAGTGTGTACAAGAGGAAGAAATGTGTGCATTTGTCATTTTATGCAGTGCGTACTACACTGTCATCACTGTCAAACATAATAAAAGTGCAGCAGAAACACTTAACCATGCATTGATCTGCTCCCCAACTCCAGTGGGGAGTAGAGTAATAGACCCACCCCTGCTCATCCACCCCCCTACCCTGAGCTTTAGGGCAGAGGGGAGTGAGCTTCCTGTAACTGTTTATTTTGGAAACACTTGAGGAAGCATCTGACTTCAAACTTTCCCATTGTTCAGCTATTGCCACAGAATCCTTTATAAGAACTGAAATATGATAAATGTTAAGTTGACCTTGGGTGGAAATGGTAGTTGAACTTTGCTAGTTTGTGATTAGTAGGATTGTTATTATTATTAAGAAGGTATGACTTTTGAAAAATGGGTTTTTTTATTCTTTTTCAAACCGTATACATCCAGCCTTACTATTAGTAATTACAGTGTGAAACATCATATATTGAATGGCTCACTCCATTACAATGAACCACACTAAGGGTTTGAATTTGTTTAAATTCTTGTCACATATCCTAAGGTACATGGTGCATGCATGCATGCTCAGTCTCTTAGTCATGCTTCAACTTTTTGCAACCCCATGGATTGCCGCCCTGCCAGGCTCCTCAGTCCATGGAATTTTCCAGCCAAGAAGACTAGAGTGGGTTGCCTATTCCTCCTCCAGGGAATCATCACAAGCCAGCGATCCAACTCGTATCTCCTGTATCTCCTGCATTGGCAGGCAGGTTCTTTACCACTGCGCCACCTGGGAAGCCTTGAGGTGCATGGTATTATGTGTATTTTGCAGATAAGAAAGCTAAGATGAGAAAGAGAGAGAACAGGGCTTGCTTCCAGTCACTCAGAGAGCAACAGACAGGGCAGGGATGTGAATCCATGGCTGACTCATTCTGAAGCCCATGTAGAAAACACCTGGAGAGATTGCAAGTTCACGTCCAGAATTAGGAAGACATCTTCCTGTTGAACAAATGTGTATGCTAGACAGCAGAGCTGGGGAATCTTCATGTGACCCCCAAACCCAAAGTAGGAGCCAGGATTCAAACTTCTAGGTCTCCTTGTATCTCTCAAGGAGCCATGTGCATGAAACATACTCAGATAAGAATTTGGTTCAGGCTCCTGGTATAGCTTCCAGTTCTCTTGGAACCAGTGGCAACGTAAGCCTCCAGCTCTGGGTTGCAAGGTGAGTTCCCAGTGCACACTTGGCCCCATCACTGTGGGTAGCAGCTGTAGTTACAGAAGAGTTCTGAAGGTTTTCTGCTCATCAAGGAGCAATGACAACTCTCTCCTCATGCTGTGGAGGATGTGCCTGGATGTGGGATATGTTTCTGGAAACTTAGCCTCAAATCTGTTTCTCCAGTTCCCTCAATTATTCTGTGAGTTACTAATGCCCTTTATTAAATCTACTTTCCACTTAAACCAGCTAGAGTAGATTGTATTGTTTGGAACTTATAACCTTGAACAACACAGAGGAAAGACAGAAGGAACTCACACACTTCCTCTGAGCAAATATTAGTTGCTCAGTTATGTCTGACTCTGTGTGATGCCATGAACTGCAGTCCACCAGGCTCTTCTGTCCACGGATTCTCCAGGCAGCAATACTGGAGTTGGGTAGCCATTTCCTTCTCCAGGACATTCTCCCAACCCAGGGATTGAACCCCATCTCCTGCATCGCAGGCGGATTCTTTACCATCTGAGTAGCTTGAAGCTATTTCTCTGATGAGTTGTTGGTTTATGCCAAGACCACCATCACCATGACCACCCTCACCCACATAGGAACTGTCTGGCTCCCTACAGAAGGGACTGATGCTTTCTTGTGGGAAATACATCTCACATCTCCCAGCATGGCACATTGTCAGAAAGCAGAAGTTTGGAGCTGTGTCAAGCTTCTCTATTTGGGCAAAAATAGAAAGAGAACCTCAGTTTTCCCAACAGAAGCTCCATCATGCTGAATATGGATCTGTTCTGTTATCAGTAGATTTGGAAACATGGTTCTTTACAATAACACCCAAATCCCTGGAAGTGAAAAATGGCAAAATCATTCACAAAGGTTTTCCACTTCCCTAGAGTTGTGTTTATTTCTCTCTGCTGATTCCATTCTGTCAGATAAATTCAGACACCATTTCATTTCATTAAAGCAAACTCTGTTTAATATTGTCCTCAGTTAAATAGAAAAGTTTTCCACTCAAATATTATTCTTGTCTAAGAACAAAGGATTAGGGTCAGAGCTGAGTTGGTGAAGTGTACGGTGGCCTTGGCCAGGCCCAAGCAGAAAGCTGGGAGAACCCAAGCACAGCTCAGGCTAAGAGGTATAAGGAAGGCAGCATGGACTATCAGACTCAGTGGGGACATCCAGAAGACTGTGGTCCAGGCAGATGCGTGAGGAATCAGGAAGGGCTTGAGTGCAATACAGGTAAGCACGTAAGAGGGGGCAATTCGGGAACTCTAGTAATAGATGACAGGGCTTCCCCCGGGGGCTCAGAGGTAAAGAATCTGTCAGCAATGTAGGAGCCCCAGGAGACTCGGGTTCTATCCCTGGGTCGAGAAGATCCCCTGGAGAAGGAAATGGCAACCCACTCCAAGATTCTTGCCTGGAGAATCTTATGGGCAGAGGAGCCTGAGGGGCTACAGTCCATGGGATCTCAAAGAGTTACACACAACTGAAGTGACTTAGCACACAACAATAGGTGACTGGTGTTTTTTCTTCCAACCTTAAAGAAGTTATATTGAACACTGTCAACCATAACTTCAAAGTAGCAATGCAAATTTATTCAGGCATAAAGCAAACAGAAAGTTAGATGACTTTGGAAGCCATAATGCCTCTTTTTGGCCATCAGAGTGTATGACTTAACAGCGCATTGCTCCAGAGTTTATAAATTCTGATGAAAGTTTTGTATGACAACTTTCTTCTCTTTCTATCCTTTGTTCTTGGAACATACAATCGAGAATGGATAATTGAAACTGAACTCCGTTATTCACTTTCAGTTTAACTGCTCAGTCGTGTCTGACTCTTTGCGATCCCCTGGACTGTATGGCTCCTCGCCAGGCTCCTCTGTTCATGGGATTCTCCAGGCAAGAATACTGGAGTGGGTTGCCATTTCCTTCTCCAGATGATCTTCCCGACCCAGGGATCGAACCCAAGTCTCTTATGTCTTTTACACTGGCAGGGGGATTCTTTACTACTAGCGTCGTAGGGTAATTCTAGTTCACAGTAAGTATGTTAAGATCCAACATTCTCACTATGTATCTTTTTTATTCTCATTAATATCCAAAAGACAGAAATCCAACCCTAAAGACATCTGATAAAAATGAAAGTCTCAGAGTGAAATACAGATGATAATCCAAACTAATTTTCATTTTTTTGGAAAAAAGAAAGTATTTTTAATGCTTTCTAATGTTTTATATTTTATATAATTTTTATAGAAATTAACAACCACAGTAGCAAAATTTGCAAACACTTCCACTTTCCAGTCTTATCCTATTCCCTCCAAACTCAGTCACATTTGCATGTTTATATTACTGATAAAACAGCAAAAAGGAATTTTTTGATCCAATAACTCCACTTCTAAGGACTCAGTCTGGGGCTGGGGGGAAATTATACAGGCAACCAAATTATATATGCAGGATTATATATATTAAATAATAGCAACAGTCAGAAATAACCTACTTATCCAAGAATAAGGAAGTTATTAATCTCTATTATGTAAAACTATAATAATAATTATGATGAATATCATATAATTATTAAAAATAATAATTTAAAAGAATATTTGAAAGTAGAAAAATGTTTATGAAGTGAAAAAGTAATATACCAAACTGCATGAGAGTGATCCTAGTCATGTGTATTTTTTTCTTAACAAAATTCATATGTGTTAGTGAGGAAAACTGGAAGAGACAATGTCAAATTACTTTCAGCAATAGACTTTTCAATGAGTTTTTGTTTTCTTCATCATTTTCCTAATTTTCTTTCTTATTGTATAATATTATTTTATATAATTGGAACAATCAGTAGATACAACTTACAATCACTGAAGTAAATTCAAATACTGACCAGGCAACAGCTCTTAACCTGGAAGGAGGGTGGTAGTGGCTAGAGCAGGACAAAGTGAAGAATGGGGGTCTCAGTGGTGAATAGTCTAAGAAAAAAATATACTTTATTGTGAAGCTATTTGCTTCATATTCTGAGAGCAGATTTCTGAAGGTAGCAGAAATCTATTTTTCCAAAGAAGTAGCTAGAAATTACCTCTTGTATTCCCGACAGCCCAGTTCTCTGCCATTATTCCCTCTTGCAATCCCTGCTCTAATCTCTTTGCAAACTCCTCTTATTTTGTCAAGATGTTCATTCCTCTTGGACCTATCTTATTTGCTCTGTGTTTACTATGGCAGTCTCTCTGTGCCTTATGTGTCCAAACCAAAAGTCTGAGAATTTGGTTTTACTGTGGAAAAAAATTTTTGAAATTTGTTACTGTCTTGGAAGGTCTTCCCTGGTGGCTCAGATGATAAAGAATCCACCTGCCTGGATGAAACTGGAGCCTATTATACAGAGTGAAGTAAGTCAGGAAGAAAAACACCAATACAGTATATCAATGCATATATATGGAATTTAGAAAGATGGTAACAATGACCTATATGTGAGACAGCAAAAGAGACACAGATATAAAGAACAGACTTTGGGACTCTGTGGGAGACAGAGAGGGTAGGATGATTTGAGAGAAGAGCATTGAAACATGTATATTACCATATGTGAAATAGATCAACAGTCCAAGTTTGATGCATGAAACAGGGCACTCAAAGCCAGTACACTGGGACAACCCAGAAGGATGGGGTGGGGAGGGAGGTGGGAGGGGGGTTCAGGATGGGGGACACATGTACACCCGTGGCTGATTCATGTCAATGTATGGCAAAACCACCATAGTATTGTAAAGTAATTAGACTCCAATTAAAATTAATTAATTAATTTTTTAAAAAAAGACTCCATTTACCAATGCAGAAGACTCAGGTTCGATCCCTGGATTGGGTAGATTCCCTAAAGAAGGGAATGGCAACCCACTCCAATGTTCTTGCCTGGAGAATCTCCAGTATTCTTGCCAGATGAGCCTGGCGGGCTACAGTCTATGTGGTCACAAAGAGTCAGACATGACTCATTGCCTAACACAAGACCTTATACATGTAAGTACTCTTCTGGATTTAATTTCAATGTGTGCTGTGCTCAGTCGTGTCTGACTCTTTTGCAACGCCATGGACTGTAGCCCACCAGGCTCCTCTGTCCATGGAATTTTCCAGGCAAGAATACTGGAGTGGTTGCTTTTCATATGAGGTAGATAAAGTTGGTTATGCTCTTGGTCATGATGATGAAGAATGGTCCAGTTTCATTATTTATAAAGTGAGGAAGTGTCTGCTTCATGGGATTAGGGGGAAGAAGGTAATGAGATGATTGTATATAAAGCCTGTAACAATGTCTGGCAATGAATAACTTTTAAAAGTTTATGTCCCATTGTGATAGCTAGTGCCTAGAAGATAGACTATTTGAAAGGAAGAAAGTGATATATAGCAATGTCAATGCAACACCCTGGAATCATAGAGGGGCAGCAAAAGGGTGCAGGCTCAAGCTAGACTGCTTGGGTTTGAATTCCTTGTGAAACATCGATCAAATTACTTAATTTCTTTATGCCTCAGTTTCCGTACATTGACAACAGTTGCTGCTTTGTAGGGTTGTGATGAGGATCATGCCAACTGGTTCGGAGGATATCTGGCAAAATAGTAATCACTATATATTTCTATTACGACTTGTTTCACAATAACACAAAGAAATTGCCTAGAACGCAGCACTACCTGCTCTGTGAAGGTCCCTGGGGGCCCAGAATCATGTGATGTGCCGTCTGCAGTGCGCTCCCTTCACGCACAGAGGTTCTTCACATGGCACTTGTTTCCTCTGTCCATAACTAACCAAGTTCCTGGCTGTGCCTTATTTATTTTTGTGTCCCCCAAACCTAGCACCTTTCAATGATAAATCCACTTTCAATGATAAATGTCACCAAAAACAGGCCATGACACTTACCGATTATGGACCATTGATTTTATTATTGTAAGGCTTATTCTTCTTCCCCCGCCCCACCCCCCCCCCCACACACACAGAAGGTGTACATTTTAGGGTGATTTGGGAAGAAAGGAAATATTTCACTTCACCCACTGAAAGATATGAATAAACCTGAATTTAGGCTTAATTTTAATAAAATCTCTATAAAATTGTTAGCACTTTGGTGATTAAAATTCTATCACATGCTAATTATAGAAACATTTCCATTATTCTGATTTGAGCCACTGAAAGAACCTTAAGTGGAAGCTATTTGACTAGTTATTTCTATGCTGCTAAGAAGATAAACCAATTTCCCCCTCTGTGTCCACAGGTTCCTTCTCTTAGTCTGGGCTTCTATTCCTGCCCTGCAAATAGGTTCATCAGTATCATTTTTCTAGATTCCATATATATGAGTCAATATATGATATCATCATATATTATTGTCATATATAATGTCAAAATATATGATAATCTCCCTGGCAAACTCTGGGAGACAGTGAGGGACAGAGACGTCTGGCAAGCTGCAGTCCATAGGGTCACGAAGAATCAGACACAACTCGGCGACTGAACAACATATGATATTCGTTCTTCTCCTTCTTAACAAGTTGAGAGAGTAGCATTAACATATATACACCACTATGTGTAAAATTAAAAGACACTTACTCCTTAGAAGGAAAGTTATGACCAACCTAGACAGCATATTTAAAAGCAGAGGCATTACTTTGCCAACAAGGGTCCGTCCAGTCAAGGCTATGGTTTTTCCAGTAGTCATGTATGGATGTGAGAGTTGGACTATAAAGAAAGCCGAGGGCCAAAAAATTGATGCTTTTGAACTGTGGTGTTGGAGAAGACTCTTGAGAGTCCCTTGGGCTGCAAGGAGATCCAACCAGTCCATCCTAAAGAAGATCAGTCCTGTGTGTTCATTGGAAGGACTGATGCTGAAACTGAAACTCCAATATTTTGGCCACCTGATGTGAAGAGCTGACTGATCTGAAAAGACCCTGATGCTGGGAAAGATTGAAGGCAGGAGGAGAAGGGGACGACAGAGAATGAGATGGTTGGACGGCATCACGAGCTCAATGGACATGAGTTTGGGTAAACTCCGGGAGTTGGTGATGGACAGGGAAGCCTGGCGTGCTGCAGTCCATGGGGTCTCAAAATGTCGGACACAACTGAGTGACTGAACTGAACTGAACTGATGTGTAAAATAGCTAGCTAGTGGGACGTTGCTGTATAATACAGGGAGCCCAGCTCAATGCCCTGTGAAGACCTAGTGGGGTGGGATGGGGGCTAAGGGATGGGAGGGAGGCTCAAGAGTAAGGGAATGTATATATCCTTAGGGCTGAGTTCCCCTGTTGCAGGGCAGAAACCAACAGAACATTGTAAACAATTATCCTCCAATTAAACATAAAAGAATATAAACCAACTTTCAACCTCTGTGACTCACGCCATAAATCCTGGGTACACAGAGCAGAACTCTGTGGGAACATAGCAATGATATTATGGGACTTCTGGGTCCAGGGACCCTGAGGAAGTCACAGCACCTCTCCGGGTGAGACTGATGTTCTTTTACGCAATACGGCTGCCAAACCATCTAGAAAGATGAAAGAGCGACGACTGAATAATTCGCCCAATTCAGAAGGTGGCAAACAGCAAGGAGGCGCTGAGGAGATGCCTTTAATTCAATGAGTAACTAAAGTTTATTTGGTTTGAAATTTCTAGATGCTTCCCAAACAGCGCTGTCTAAATTTCCCTAAACAACTACAAGCCATCCTTAAAACTGTTGGCTGAATGGCCCGTTCCCAGGCAGAGTCGTTTCAAACCCGTTCAGCTCCACGGATCTCCGCCTTCTCATATCAAAGAGGGCTTCCCGCTGAGTTTGTTTACACCATTAAATTTCCTCAAATGTAAAGCCGAGAGAATTTTTCCAGGTGTTCAAATTCCTCGAGGGTGGGGAGAGTGCGGAGCCCTGTATTAGATCAATACCACGCTAGAGTGAAACACAAAGAACCTTTTTCACGGTGTGGCCCCCTCTGGAGATCTCTATTTTGGAGGCAGCCTTGGCAGGGCCCGCAAGGCTGGCTGTCACTCCCCTGTGACACCGATTGCCCGGCCGACCACGGCGGGTCCCTGAGCTGCGCCGGCGGCGGCCGCACAGACCCGGGTCGGGCCGGGATGCAACCCGGCGCCACGTGCGAGAAGCCGAGATGCGGCGCACCCGGGGCGGGTCTCCCACCGCCGCGTCCCAGAGATCGCGCCCGGCCCGCTCGCTCCCTCCCAGCACCCGGTTTAAACAAGCAGAGATGGAGATTCCAACGAGAGCGCTCGGGTGGAAATCCGAGCGAGAACCCGGGCTTCTCCAAGCCCAGGTGGAAAGAGCTGGCAAGGTCACCCATTCAGTCACCAGGTGGTGCATTTAATTTAAAAGGAGTGTTAACCTTGTTTATACAAAATAACACCAATATGCCGAGAAGCAGTAAATCTATTGTCGTTAAACAGCGGGGAGCCGCTGGCGCTGGCAGCCTGCCCACCCGCGACGTGAACCCGGCTGGCACCGGGCGG
The DNA here is from genome assembly GCF_019923935.1 of Bubalus bubalis. Classification (NCBI taxonomy): domain Eukaryota; kingdom Metazoa; phylum Chordata; class Mammalia; order Artiodactyla; family Bovidae; genus Bubalus; species Bubalus bubalis. The sequence continues at coordinate 59,489,976 of NC_059176.1, forward strand.
CGAGCGCGCAGGCCGCGGCCGGCGCTGCGAGCCCGCCCGCCTCGCCGGAGAAGGCCGGAGCGGCGCCCTTTCCGCCCTCCAGATGACTCTTTGCATTCTTGTCAAATATATTTAGAACAAGAGGTGTCCACTTAAAGGGAAACATTTGTTAATCACTTAAATGCAGGCGCTTGGCAGCCCTCCAGTTTCACCTTTATAAATATGTAGGATCGGGTTCCAGTTAAGCGGGGAACTCCCGGGCAAGTTTTCTTTGCTCTCCGCGTCCCCTCGAATTGACCTAAGGTGAATGTCCCTCGCACCTTATTAATTTTCTATCCCAGCGGGCTTTCCGGAGTCGATGCCAGCCTTCTATCTGCTCGTTGACGGAGATAAATAAATGATGCGCGGCGGAGGGAGAAAGAGAGGGATGTTTCTTGAGGCAAGGGACAGATTAAAGTGAAATTTCTGTTGACCGAGGCGCTGGCGTCGACATCCCCCCTTGTTTACCAGCAGCTGTCCCCCTTAATGACACTCGGATAACTTGCGAAGGCGGCCCTGCGGGAGGGGGTGTGAAGCAGATAAAAGGGCGTCTGTTTAAACAGACCAGTCCTCGACCCCCAGCTCCTTCGTTTAACAATCGGGGAAACTGTTCAGAAGAGACAAACCCCGGGGGCAGAGGTTTTTAATTCTCCCACTTTTGGGGTTCACAACCTAAAACCCGGGGCTGTCCCGGCGGGTGCTCTGCCGAGGTGATGAGTATTCCAGGAGTGGAGGCTTGGGGTGGGGGTGGGGGGTCTGGGCGAGTTGGGGGGGGGGGGTCTAGGGCGGGGGATGGGCAGGGGACGCAGCTGGGGGCCAGGTGAGAAGGTCAGAATGAGGTGTCCTGAAGGACTCTTGGTTTTCTTTGAAAAACAGGGACCCTTCCCAATCCTCCACAGGTCATAGTAACTAACGAGTCAGAGACAGGGTCTTTAAGGGCCGGTTCAGCGTTAGGGGTTAACCCTGTAATTGTTGTTCAGTCGCTCAGTCGTGTCCGACTCCTTGCGACCCCATGGACACAGCACGCCAGGCTTCCCAGTCCTTCGCCATCTTCCAGAGCCAGCCATTGAGTCGGTGATGCCATCCAACCATCTCGTCCTCTGTGGTCCAAAATATCACTTTTAGTACTTGAAACAGTCTCCCTCATGAGATAGTGACATTGCAAGGGATCTTGTCTGGCACCCAAACTAACATTGTGATCTTACAGCTGAGAAATAAGAGGCCCCTGAGGCTAAAGTTTGTCTAGAGTCACTTAGAAGTTTAATGGCAGAATGGGGGCTGGAACCCACTCCCAATCCACTGTGGTTTTCAGACAGACAAAGTGATATAGAAAATAATATGCATATTTTATAATAGATCTGCATAATATATTTTATAATATAATATATATACATCAGGCTAAGATGAGGAAATTTAAAGATATATGCATATACTTTGCATAAGTATACATATACTTTAAAATTACCTTATTCTATCAGAGAAGGCAATGGCAGCCCACTCCAGTACTCTTGCCTGGAAAATCCCATGGACGGAGGAGCCTGGTGTGCTGCAGTCCATGGGGTCACGAAGAGTCAAACACGACTGAGCGACTTCACTTTTCACTTTCATGCATTGGAGAAAGAAATGGCAACCCACTCCAGTGTTCTTGCCTGGAGAGTCCCAGGGATGGGGAAGCCTGGTGGGATGCCGTCTGTGGGGTCGCACAGAGTCGGACATGACTGAGGCGACTTAGCAGCAGCAGCAGCAGCATCCTGATGCAGTGGGCAGACAGCAGCTGTGTAGTGTGCTCCATCCTGAGAGGGAGCCAAAAACTCTCACCTGGCTTGGGTCCCAGCCTGGCAGATCCTTGGGCTTCCCTTAAGACACACCTCCACCCTGCTTATTTTATGAATACAATCCATTTAAAGATCAACAAGGCTGGAATCTCATAATCTCTTTCATGCTCTAACAGATCAAACATACATGCCTTCCATGGAGCCAATCGAAGAGCAAATTTATTTCTGCTTTTAGAAAGAGAAGAAGGTGTGAAACACATGATCTTACTTCCTCCATTCTGTTTTGTCACCCATAGGGTGTCTGGTATCAAAGACAAGAGATTTTGAGAGGGGTGAAAAATAAATAAATACAAGGCAGGCAAAGTATTTTTGAGGTGTTCAGAAGAGAGATCTATGTGATTTCCTCAGAAAGTTCTTTTCAGTACTTTTAAAGATTAACTGCTGCTGCTGCTGCTGCTAAGTTGCTTCAGTCGTGTCAGACTCTGTGTGACCCCATAGACAGCAGCGCATCAGGCTCCCCCATCCCTGGGATTCTCCAGGCAAGAATACTGGAGTGGGTTGCCATTTCCTTCTCCAATGCATGTAAGTGAAAAGTGAAAATGAAGTCGCTCAGTCGTGCCCGACTCTTAGCAACCCCATGGACTGCAGCCCACCAGGCTCCTCCATTCATGGGATTTTCCAGACAAGAGTACTGGAGTGGGCTGCCATTGCCTTCTCCGAAAGATAAACTACTCTCCTACGATACAGTGGTCTACAGTAACATGAGGCTCATCCTATATTTCCAAATTGTATTGACTCTAATTTTCCCTTTAGAGCAAATGATAAAACTTTTCTTTCTCCAAAATTTAAATTTAGATTAGAATCTCTTTATGGCATTTTCTTAATTATCAGTTGTATCCCCCTAAAGGAATATGTTAAAAGTTCTAATGCCCAGTACCTCCCAATGGGACCTAATATGGGGACAGGGTCTTTATCTGCAGAGGTAATCAAGTGAAGATGAGGTTATCAGGGTGGGGCATAATCCAGTGTGACTGCTGTCCTTATACAAAGAGGAAATTTGGACACAGAGATCCACATAGAGGGAAGAAGGGAAGAGGGAGAAGATGCATCCATATGGCCAAGGAGAGGGACCTGGAAGAGAACTAAAGCTGCCAGCACCTTGATTTTGAACTTTCAGTCTCCAGAACTATGAGACAATAAATTTCTACTGTTTAAGCCACTTAGCCTTTGGTACTTGGTTACCGAGCCCTAGAAAACTGGTATATCAATTAATTTTAACCATTTCATTAACTTTAAATATCTCCTGGAATCAATACTTCAAAAACTACAAAATAAATTTTAATGGCTTTAAATTATTTTTAAGTTCTTCTATGTAAAGGAAATACAAAGAGAACTAATGCTTATTATACATCTACTACATCCAGGGTAGGATTCGGGGATCAAATATATTTTGTTCATTTTACATGTATAATCATGCTTTGAAAATAAAATTTTATCTAATTTGATAGAAGCACATTTTGTGCAGTAAGAACATTTACAGTAAACATGAGTAATTTAACTGAGTACCAATTAAAGGGTTTGTACCTTGCTTAGCATATTTCATTAAATTACATATCATAGAAGGTAGAATCTTCTCTACATTATGAGCAATGGTACTTGTTGAATTCTTCTCCATCATTTTGCCCACATTTTTGATGTGTAATCTAATTGAATGTTGAAAAGTTTATAGTAGGTTTTCTCAAGGACAATGTTGTGAACACAGATTATAAATAAGCACAGTTAGTCAAGAAGGTTTATCAAGTAAGTGCTTTGTATAAAGTCCTAGACAGAGGAGAGGAAAATGTAGAGGTTACAACCTCCTATCTTTGGGTAGCTAAGAATCTAATTAGTGAAAAAGGCCATAGGACAATAAGGAAGTACATTAAAGTTATACCTACAAAAAGTATCCCATCCTTCTAAAAGAAAACAAGCTCAGCATAGAGGACCATAGATCTTGTATACCTGCAAAGCTAGTCCCACTTTATACCTGCTATCTAAACTTAAATGCTAAAAGGGCTTTCTTTTTTAAATTGTTTTAAATTTATTTTATTGAAGTATGGTTGATTAATAATGCTGAGTTAATTTCTGCTGTATAACAAAGTGAATCTGTTATACACATATATATATGTGTGTGTTATATACACACACACATATATATATACCTTCTTTTTCACTCTTTTCCATTATGGTTTATTACAGGGTATTGACTATAGCTTCCTGGGCTCTGTAGTAGGACCGTGTTGTTTATCCATTCTATATGTAATAGTTTGCATCTACTAATCCCAAACTCCCAGTTCATCTCTCTCCTACCCCTCTTCCCCTTGGCAAGCATAAGTCTGTTTTTTCTAAGTCTGTGAGCCTGTTTCCCTTGTGTAGAAAAGTCCATTTGTGTTGTATTTTAGATTCCACATATAAGAGGTAGCATATGGTATTTGGTTTTCTCTTTCTGACTTATTTCAGTTAGTATGATAATCTCTAGGTCCATCCATGTTGCAGCAGCCAGCATTATTTCACTCTTTTTACGGCTGAGTAGTGGTCCACTGTATATATTACCACATCTTTATCCACTCATCTGTTGATGGACATTTCGGTTGTTTCTGTGTCTTGGCTATTACGAATGGTACTGCTATGAGTACAGAGGAGAATATATCATTTGAATTGTAGTTTTGTCTGGATGCATAAAGAGGGCTGTCTTTCTCTTTCAAAATGTCCAGATTTGACTGAAAAAGTCTGCAGTCATCCTCACTTAGATTTCTCAACCTGGGCACTATTAACATTTTAAGCTGAATGATTCTTTGTCATGGGGGTTGTCTTGTACCTTTCAGGATATTTGGCAATATCTCTGGCTCCTACTCACTAGATGCCCTCATCCAGTTTGACAGGTTAAAATGTCTCCAGTTCAGTTCAGTTCAGTTCAGTTGCTCAGTCGTGTCTGAGTCTTTGCGACCCGATGAATCCCAGCACGCCAGGCCTCCCTGTCCATCACCAACTCCCAGAGTTCACTCAGACTCATGTCCATCAAGTCGGTGATGCCATCCAGCCATCTCATCCTCTGTTGTCCCCTTCTCCTCCTGCCCCCAATCCCTCCCAGCATCAGGGTCTTTTCCAATGAGTCAGCTCTTCACATGAGGTGGCCAAAGTATTGGAGTTTCAGTTTCAGCATCAGTCCTTCCAATGAACACCCAGAACTGATCTCCTTTAGAATGGACTGGTTGGATCTCCTTGCAGTCCAAGGGACTTTCAAGAGTCTTGTCCAACACCACAGTTCAAAAGCATCCTTGCTAAATGTCCCTGAGGGGAGCAAAAGAATTACTGTTCTAACCCAAGATTGCATAAAGGTGAGAAGAGGGTATGGTACAGAAGTGAGGATTAAGCCAAGGAAAACTATCTTGAAACTATTTTGAAAAGGTGAGATTTCAACATCTATAGGTAAGTAATTGGTTGAAGAAGGAGGATATTCTGCATATAAAAAGAGGAAAATGAAAAAGGAGACTGAGAGTCAGAAGTACAAGAGAAGGCAAAGATTGGGACATTAAACAGGTTAACCAACCTGTTTACCAAGCTACACCTCTATCTACATAACCCTCGACAATATTTGAGGCTTCCCAGGTGGCGCCGGTGGTAAAGAATCCACCTGCCAAGGCTTCCCAGGTGGCGCCGGTGGTAAAGAATCCACCTGCCAATGCAGGAGATGCAAGAGCCATGGGTTCAATCCCTGGGATGGGAAGATTCCCTGGAGAAGGAAATGGCAATCCACTCCAGTATTCTTTCCTGGGAAATCCCACGGACAGAGGAGCCTGGTGGACTACAGTCCATGGGGTCACAAAGAGACAGACACACCTGAGCACATCATCAACAACAATGTTTAAAAAATTGTAAATTTCTAAAATCTCTTAATCCGTGGAGGTCCACAGGCCTTAACATAGTGCACCAGAATTAGCCTGGCTGTTGCTTAGCTTCTTTAATATAAATAAAGAAGCAGAGGGTGATAACCCACCCCTTCCTCAATTTTTTCCTGAGAGAAGAGCAGTTGACAGCATAAAAAAATATTAGCAGCTGCTATTTATTTGTGCTTTTAGTATCCCAGACCTTTTGCAGACATTACCTGATTTAATCCCCTCAAGGCCTTGGTAAGGGCACAATTCACTTCTCTGGGGCTCAGTTTCCTAAACTGCAGAGTAAAGGAGGGTGGCATCACATATGAAGTGTCCAGGCCATGACTGGAATCCAGATTCAGCTACATCAAGCCCATGTGTGTTGACCTTGCCACATAGCAGGGGCTGGCAAGACAGCAATCAGGGAAACTTCCAGATGAACTCAGCCAGCTTAAAGACCAGAAAGAAATGATCATTCTTTATACAGAAGCTCTAGAAGAGAGAGTAGTAAGGCTTGCTCTTCTTTATTTCAGATTAACCTCTAATGACAGCAAGTGTACTAATTCATCAAAATGAAGTGATCACCACCTGGTTTATTTCAATGAGTTGTTTTCCCTGTGGCTCAGCTGGTAAAGAATCTACCTGCAATACAGGAGACCTGGGTTCGATCCCCTAGGACTGATCTGGGTTCAGTCCTAGGCTTGGGAAGATCCCCTGGAGAAGGAAATAGCTACCCACTCCAGTATTCTGGCCTGGAGAATTCCATGGACTGTATAGTCCATGGGGTCGCAAAGAGTTGGACACGACTGAGTGACTTTCACCTTCACTTTCACTTTGGATTAGGAGTTTCTAGACAGGCTGATGTTTAATAGAAGTATAACAATATGAATCTGAATCCTGATTGTGGTGAAATCCCTCCAAATGAAGACTTCAGCTTCTAATTTTTTGTTTAAGACTCTCCCTGGTGGCTCAGACAGTAAAGAATCTGCCTGCAATGTGGGAGACCCAGGTTTGACCCTTGGTCAGGAAGATCCCTTGGAGAAGGGAATGGCTACCCACTTCAGTACTCATACCTGGAGAATTCCATGGACAGAGTAGCCTGGTGGGCTACATACAGCCCATGGGTCACAAAGAGTAGGAGTGACTTTCACTTTTCTTTACAACTCTCCCAGGTAAGGATATTCAGTTTCCAGAGTCAGGCTTTCTTCCTGGCTCTTTTAATTCTTCACTTACTCGGTAAATTTAGCTGCTGATATGACTGGGAAGAAGTCATCCGGTTGGGGAAATACAAAGTCCTCGCAGCTCCAGTCCTGCAAAAAGAAGTTTCACTTAAATGTAGTCACATGTGATTTGGACTAAGAATGATTAATACACCCACAGTCCTACATGTCAGCTGGATCAGAAATTTGCATGCTTTTTGCCTGTCCACGTTGAACCAGCATGATGTCTTACAACTGCTATCTCATTATGTGTGGGTACGTGCTCAGTCACTTTAGTCGTGACTGACTCTTTGCAACCCTACGGACTGTAGCCCACCAGGCGCCTCTGTCCATGGGATTCTCCAGGCAAGAATACTAATGTGGCCTCCGTGGCTTCCTCCAGGGGATCTTCCTGACCCAGGGATTGAACCCACATCTCTTATGTCTCCTGCCTTGGGAGGTGGGTCCTTTACCACCAGCGTCACTTGGAAAACCCCTATCTCATTGTATCCATCCCCAAAACCCTGAGATAGGAGATGTTCTATAACTTCAATACAGAGGTGGAAGAGGGGGAAGATCAAGAGAAATTAAAACAACTTGCCTGAGGTCACATGGTTGGGAAGTAACAAGGCCACAGTTCAAACCGAGGTCTACCTGATCCCAGAGCCTCTGTCATTCCACTTACACAAGTAATTCAAGAGAATTGCAGCTATGTAGCTTAAGAAAATAAGGAGATCACATTTCCAGCCTATGCCCAAGAAGAACTAGGTGAACCCTGGCTCAAAGGAGAGGTACTGAGACTTTCAGGTTCAGGACATGGCCCCAACCAGAACCCTTGTTGTTCTGTTGTTTAGTCACTGAGTTGTGTCCAACTCTTTGTGACCCGTGGACTGTTGCCCACCAGGCTCCTCTGTCCATAGGATTTTCCAAGCAAGAATACTGGAGTCGGTTGTTGTTTCCTTCTCCAGGGGTTCTTCCCAACCGAGGAGCTGAACTCACATCTCCTGCATTGGCAGGCGGATTCTCTACCAGCGAGCCACTAGTGAAGCCCTGTCATGCACTAAGTGCCACACCCTCCGAGAAGAGCAATCACTGAGCATTACCATCTTGTCTCAAAGACTTAGTGATGCTCTGTTTCCAACCCTCAGGTTGTCAACACTATGCTAGATTGTGCCTTTCAGTGATCATTTCCAGCATGCATGATGTTGCAAAATGTTCAAGGAGAAGCAGACTGAGTTCCCTGGGATCTGAGCACAGGCTTTTGCTCTTGCTGATGCTCCCCTGCATGGCATTGGCAAGGACCCTCAGCCTGGACACAGTTTTGTTCCTAGGTGGATCACTTGTCCACATGTTCTCCAGCCATGTGGAAGGACCCAGCAGTGTGAGCTAAGAGGGAGCAAAGAAGGTGGAGGACTTCACGGTCCTCTGCTCATCCAGTGCTCACAAGAGTATTTACAGTAGGAAGACCCAGAACATCCCCTGGGTCTGCTGCTACAGAAAAGTCAAGAGTGAGAGAGGGTGGGAACATCTGAAGGAATTCATAAACTTCCAGATCTCTTCAACAAATGCCTATCTGCCATCACTTGAGTAGCAGATGCCTTTCTAGGAGCCAGGGTTGCAGTTGTGAACAAAGCAATGTGCCCACCATGGAGCTTATATTCCTCTAGGTCAAGAGAAGACCCAGGAGCAAATTCAGGAGGTCAGAGGATGATATGGGTCAGGGAGGTACAATGGTTTATAGTGTGTTCATGCAAAATCTTTCCAAGGAGGAGACATGAGAGTAGAAAACCAAATTAAGCCCAAGAATGAACCACAAGGATAGCTGGGATTCTGGAATGTTCCAGAAAGAGGCAACCACTAATATAAATCCACCAATGGGAGCCAACATGGTGGAAGGATGGATGAGAGAATGGGAGGTATAACAGACCCTATGCTTAACTCTATATACTATTTCCTGTAGAAATAAACCACATTCATTAATTCTTCTGTTGACATACACCCAGGTTTCCAGCTGTTCACAGTCACAAACTATGATGCACATGATGAAGTTTCTTTTATGTAAGTAAAGGGAAGTGAAATTCACAATGAATGCACATCTTTAGCTTTGTTAAACGTTGTCAAGTTATCCTCCACCAGGATTAGTCTAATTTATAGCCCCTACAATGGTATATCAAAACTACCTTCTCCTCACATTTTCTCTAATATATGGTGATATCAGATTCTTCTTTTTTATTTTATATTTGCCAATCTGATGAGTTTGAAATAATTTGTCATTTTTAATTTGTGTTTCCCTGATAACCAAATATATCTCCATTGATTTAAGTCTTCTGTGTGTGCCCTTTCAATACTATTGTATAATAGCCTCCATACAGGGCATCTATTCATTTTCTTGAATTTATTCTTAGACACCTGGTGGGTATTGGGCATGGAACCCTTTAAAGATCCCATTTTCTGACTGGTCATTGCTGATAGGGACAAAATCAATTACATGCATTGCTGTTTAAATACTGACCTTGTATCTGTAAAATTTCCAAAATTCTTTTACCATTCTATCCCCCCAAATTATACTGTCTATGATTATGAAAATTTTTTCATTCTAATAATTAAAGTTCATATTTCCTTTCCCAGCTGTCTAGGCAAGTATGTGATTCCTAGAACCTAGAGGGGGTAACGGGGAGCTTGTTGTCTTATTCCTCACTTTGAAGGGGATATTCCTAATATTTTACATCAAACATGATTTTTTGCTTTTAGTGTTTGTAGATTTCTTTATCAAAATAAGAAGTTCCTTGGGTTTCCAAAAAACTCAGGCAATTCTGATACACTTGTGGAAGTTTAATTGCCATTCTTGGACTGGTATCAGGCAGGTAATGAATATAGTCCTTTCTCTACCAATAAAATGATGAATACTAATGATATGAATGTCTACATGTTCATACAATTTATAGAGGATTTACTTGCTAATTGCTCTCCTGTGGGGTAGTGTTTGGGATTTTAAGGTGGAAGAATGTAGCATTTTCTATAAAAATAGTCTCTTTTGAGAAGCATCAAAGCTGCTAGTGTTTACCTTTATAGCCCCACAGTGATGGAACTTTGTCGCTTATCTCACAAAAATAATGTTGAGAGCTCAAAATGCAGAAAATTATATATCAGAAAATTCTTATAAAAAGTATGAAATTAGTAGACCACACTAAGTTCAGTTTTCAAATCTCTTATTCTTAACTGCATTTCAGAGTAACTTGGGGTTTCAAGTGACTTGTCAAAGTAATACCCACATTCCTAGATTAATTCATTTCAAATGAATGTATTTTTCAAGAACTTTATTGATAGATCCAAAAATACTTTCAAGGCTTTATTTTGTTTTCTGTTTTATTATTAATACGTCCACTTCTTTAATGGTGAGAAATGATATGTTTTTAACTATACATAATTGAAAGTGAAATATAATATAATAATTTAAAACTTTTTGAAATGCAATATAAACTGTTTGAAGGAGGGGGGATGGGTTGAATTATTGGAATATACTAGGTTAATCCACAGACTGAAAGAATTAAGGAAATAATGTACCTTCAAGAGTCTCAAGGATTAGGAATAGACAGAGGACACTATTTTCTTTCTCTTTTGTCTTCCATTCATTCTTCATATATCTCATCTCTCTCTGAGCCCTCCTCCAGTGTGGAGAACACAGATGTCCTGTATCCGGTTTGAGAGGTCCCTAAGACTAACCTTGAGTTCAATAATTTATTAGTAAGACTCATAATTCTGAGAAAAAGCCATTATTCTCACTACCAAAGTGAAAGGATACAAATAGTACAAGCAAAATGAAGAGGTGCATTGGGCAGGGTTCAAGATAGGGCAGGCATGAAGCTTCCCATGGTTCTTTCCCAGTGGAATCGTGTGTATAGCACATATTACCCTAGTGACCGTGTGTGGCAATATACAAAGAATATACCCAACCAGGAAAGCTCACTCAAGCTTTGTTGTCCAGAGTTTTGATTAGGAGTTGGCTGTCTCTAGACAGGCTGAATAATCTTAGTCTCCAGCCCCTCTAGAACTTGAGCTGTGCGGCACATGACCCAAGACCAACCACCAAAAAGTATATTGTTAGCATAGACTATCTGGCCTGGCTGAAGGCTCCTAGGTAAAGAAACATGCTTATATCAGGAAGGACATTGCAAGGGTGTGAAGATTACCTCACTGAAAGTGGAGGGGGAGAGGGGGCAAAGGGCTAACCTTTTCTTTGGCCAAGACTAATCCTTTACTGTACATCCTGAGTCATGGAGAAGAGTTCCAAAAACCCAGGAAGGAAGAATTTTATCCCTTGTTAGTTGCAGTGAGAGAAGGAAGAAAGAGAGGGAGGAAGGAAGGAAGAGAAAGAAAGAAAAATAAAATAAAATAAACAAGAAGGAATTCTGATAAGCTCAGCTTAGGACACGTGCTCACCTCTGTACCAACCACCATGGTTTGTAAAACGAAGAATATGATCAGCCAGTTTGTGCCGTGTCTTCAGCTTTGAAGTCAAAGAACTGGATCAAATACCACAAAAATTTCATGTTTGCCAAGGAAAATAACCACAACCATTACTATAGCAACAAGCTTAGACATTAAAAAGGGGTGGGGGAAAAAATAACATATTATCTTGCTCTTATTTAGGATTAAGTTCTGTTTGCTGAATCCAGGGGTCCATTGATCTAAGGCAATGGTCTACCTTTATGTTAACTAACTATATGATATCAGAGATAGCTAGTCGATTCTTTCATATTTATATTACCATTGGGAAAAAAATATGTCAAAACATGCAAGTGAGGGAGATTTTAATATTTGTTAATTTTTGCCACTCTGACTAAAACTCAAACTGTTTTCAAAGTTTTTGTTTTGGATACAGTGATTCTTATTTAAGTTGTCACTACTTCTGGTGAGAACCAAAGTTCCAGCTTTATTATTATAATCCAAAAATATTATGAGCTTTAAGAAAACAGGAAATTATTATAAATTTGGATTTTAAAAAAATGTTATCACAAATATCTTTTTATAGCAATTACTCAAATTATTACACTATGATTTAATTCTGTACTTACTGATGCTTTTACAGAGAATAAATCTTAGTATAGAATAAGCTGGATATTGGCAAGTTATAGCAAACTGAAATGAAATATGTACTTAAAAGCATTCTCTTAAACTCATTTCCTATAAACAAAACCCCAGATATTCCTTAAAGTGATTACCCATTAAAGTCTGGAAATAGAGGTTCCTGAGACTTCTTTTTATTCCTGAGTTGGAAAAAATATCTTAGATTTAGTAGGGTATCATAGGGCTTAGGTCTGCGACACCTGTGATTTTAGTTGAATTCACTGATAAACTAGAGGCAAAGTAAATATTAAGGCATAAAACTATCTCCCAGGGCAAGGTACTTGGCATATTGCAAACTAAAATAGTAATAACAGTAACTATTATAATAATCAATCATCTAGCCTCACAACAATGCAATTTTGACTTTTTTTTTTTAATGTAAAAGATGCTTGTCAAAGAGCACCACACACAAGTCCCAGGGCCTAAGGTAATGGATGACAATGGAGAGATCTGAATTCAAGGCTCACTCCAGCATGGATACTTAATCAAGTAACCTAAGAAAGATCACCTGATGAACTCAGCCATCAAGCAGGCTTTGCTATGATCATCTGGTCTCCCATGATTTTCCATGGTTTCCTGACTTCATGCTTTGAAGTGTGTGGAAACTGGTGCCATGGAGAAGGTGGAGAGGAGGAAGGGGTTGGGGGAAATTCTTGCAGCTGAAGGGGATTCCCTGGCGGCTCAGATGGTTTAAAAAAAAAAAAATCTGTCTGCAATGTAAGAGACCTGGGTTCGATCCCTCGGTGGAAGATCTCCTGGAGAAGGAAATGGCTATCCACTCCGGTATTCTTGCCTGGGAAATCTCATAGACAGAAGAGTCTGGAGGGCTACAGTCCAGTGGGTCACAAAGAGTCTGACACAACCGAGTGACGAAGCACACACACATTCAACCCTTCTTTGAGGTTCAATTCAAATCTTACTATCTACCCGAGCCTTGGACTGGGGAGTACATGCTGTTCACCACATTACCGAAGACCTGCCAGGCTCTGGTTGGCAGACAGCTGGGATCTATCCATCCGTGGCTCCCAAGTGTCGCGAATGCTAAGCCTCATCTACCCTGAGACTGGACAGCCCTCTGTCAGGATGACCATACACCAGAAACAAACATTATCTGTGGTCACTGTTTAATTTAGCCCTTGTTAGTAGGAAAGACATTCCTGATAACATTTTTTAAACCATCTAGTTATTTGTACATTTGCAAGAAGTTGTATGTTTATTTTTCTTAGCTGCTTAAGTTCAATTGTTGCTATTTATCTTGAAGTAAGACTAAATATTTTAGAATTTGGAATGACAAGCTGATATGGCCCGAATTCTTTTACCTCGCCAAATTCTCATTTTTTATAAGGACAATGTTTGCAAATTTATTTTGGAAAGGCCAGTTGCCTCAGAAAGTCATTCTCAAGCTAAGTGGATTTCTAAAGTCTATATTATTTTTAGGCTGGTTAATCCTTTTTCCAATTCCCTGATGGTCAGGGAACATATAAAAAAACAACAGAAAAAGTAAGCAGGTCCAAGACAATCCAAAAATAAAAACTTAAGGTTTCAAGTCTTTATAGATTGTCACTCTTCTTGATGTATTAAAAAATAGTTTTAATTTAAGAAAGAAAAATAATTCTATCACTGGTAATGTTTTAGGTCCATGAAGGGACTTTTTTTATATAGTCTCAAATAGCTTTTCATTTAGTGTCAAGATAAGTTAAGTAAAAATAAACAAGTGACAATAATATATTAGCATGTTTCTCAAATACTATGCTTTAGATACTTGACATATATCATTTCATTGAATCCCCACTGAAAAGCAATTTAATCACCTTCTTACAAATAAAGAAACTGAAATACAGAGTGATGGAGGAATTGGTTAAAGTTTCATGGAGATGATCAGGATTTGAACCTGGGTTGTGTGTCTTTAACCTTAAATACTCTTATTATTGTTCAATTACTAAGTTGTGTCCAGCTCTTTGCCAAGCTATGGACTTAAAGCATGCCAGGCTCTCTTGGCCTTCGCTATCTCCTGGAATTTGTTCAGATTCATGTCCACTGAGTCGGTGATGCTATCTATCTAATCCTCTGCCACCTCCTTCTCCCTTTCCTTCAATCCTTCCCAGCATCAAGGTCTTTTCCAATGAGCCAGTTCTTCACATCAGGTGGCCAAAGTATTGGAACTTCAGCATCAGTCCTTGCAATGAATATTCAGGGTTGATTTCCCTTAGGATTGACTGGTTTGCTCTCCATGGAGTCCCAGGGACTCACAAGTCTCCCCTACCACCACAGTTCAAGAGCGTCAGTTCTTTGGCATTCAGCCTTCTTTATGGTCCAGCTCTCACATCCGCACATGACTAAAAACTGTACTGCACTGATTATGCTGAGAATGCTTATGATGGGGGAAGCTCTGGGGGTGCAGGCTAGAGCAAAGCCTCGGGCCCCCTCTCCATCTGACCTCACACTATGAGAGGTCACCAGAGTGTTCTTGCCCATCTGGTTTATGTCCATTCAGGATAGCATTAGAGATGTGTTACCAATCATGTCAATCTTGCTTCAGAAACTAGATACACCTGTAACAGCAATAAAACTGACCTCATTATTTCATTTTAGGTAGTTAGAATTAGAACTTATTTTTCCAGACATGAATTGAACATGAAGCATCATATCTTCAGGCCATAACTGACTTGCTAGTAACAAGGATTATACTACTCATCCATTTCTAATTTAACATTTTCTTAATTTGGTCTACATAGAATCACAGAATTTGGAGCTTTGAAAAAGATCTCTCAGATTCATCCTGTGTATTCTAAGTAAAAGGATCCAGTTGGTTAGGAATTTACTAGTCCCTTTAGAAGATGTTTTTTCCCACTAGCTATAAGTTGTGTTATTTTTATCATGATCTATATAACCAAGGTTATTCTTAAAGTATACACACACTTACCATCTGCGATCAGATTTTCTCCATGTACATATCCACTCAATAGCTGTTTATTTCGACCCCAGATAAAAATGACACCTTGTGTTAGGTATATGGCACACATGTCACAAAGTTTTCCAAGTCTGTGCATTTCTCTGGCTTCTGGCATGAGACCAGCTCAGGTGAAATCTCTGCCTTAAGTGCAATCTTTTAAACAAGTGGGAGAATTATCAGCTTCATCTCTAAACACCAGTTTTATAGCTTAGGCTTGCAGACCCCAGCTGTTCCCTCAGTGTAAGTCTGTTGAAATGATGGAAACCACCAGTAACTATCAAAAATCTATTGTTTCCAAAATACCTTTGGAATGTAGCATGTTTTGAGTTTAATAATAATGAAGTGGACTCTTACATTCAATAGCATGTTGGAAAAAATACTTAAGAAGTGATAATAGGTACCAGAGACCCACAGCACAGCCCCATATCCTGATTTGTTTGCCTTTGATGTAGCCATGTTAAAAGCCATTAAATCCCTAAGAGCTCTATGAGGTAGAAATGTGAGTTGCTGGATTAACACCTCCCAAGGAGAAGATCTCATTTCTGGCCCTACGTTCCTTCCTACTCATCTCTGGGATCTCCTTCGTGATTTCCATTGGCCTGCACACACAGGATGGGCTTCAGGACAGAAGCACACTGGTAGAACAGGGAGCTAGAAAAGTCCACGGGGTAGATATCTGCCCACCTATCTTGCAGGGCTCAGATCCAGGAGAGGTAAAAGCACGGGGTTAGAAGCAGCCTCGGCCTGCAACCACTGCTGTGCTTTCCCTGTGTGTCCTATGTTGCTTCAGTTGTGTCCAACTCTCTGCGACCCCATGGACTGTGGCCCGCCAGGCTCCTCTGTCCGTGGGATTCTCTAGGCAAGAATACTGGAGTGGAAGCCATGCCTTCCTCCAGGGGATCTTCCTGACCCAGGGATCGAACCCACATCTCTATGTCTCCTGCATTGACAAGCAAGTTCTTTACCACTAGCGCCACCTGTGAAGCCCGTACTTGGCTTACAGATGAGGAAATAAAGGGTCAGGATCCCTGACTGTTGGCTCCACCAGAATCCGAACCTCGGAGTTTTTGTCTAGTAGATTCGGTTATAACAGTGATCCCCAATTTGGGGTCCTCATAGCTCTTAAGAATTCACAAAGGTAGTGATGGAGGCCCTACAATTATTTCGTACGTTTTGTAAAACCCAAGAAACTCCCCCATTTATCTTCAATTAAGCCACAGAGTGTACTTAATAAATGCAGTGGGATATTTTTCAATTAACGATATTCATGGGGAGTCAGTAGCAGATAATTAAAGGGGTCCTTGATTAAAAAAGAAAACTCAGGAACACTTGCACTACCGCAGACAACATGCTCTGAAGAGCTACAGGGGAACACTTGCTTGCAAGCACATATTTTACATGGTCAGAGATGTGCACGCGTGTATACATGTGCCAGCTTTGCAGGGTGTCAATATCCATTCAAACTGCAGGTTGATTGTGGCAGCGGTCACTCCCTTTAAGAGAGTGCATTTGTTTAACTGAGGCTACAAAGACCTCAGCAGAAGTAAAAGGGAAGGGATGAGGAGGAAAAGAACAAAGAGAGAAAAGCAAAAGAAGGTCTAAGGACTATCCAGGCACCTGCTTGCTTCTCTTTTGCTTTATGATAATACCTGACCTAATCTACAGCACAGAGGTTCAGTGGCAGAGTAGAGACTAGGGACAGGGCTGGAGGAAATGGTTTCCTTACCTCACAAATGGTGGGGGCGGGGGACAGGGGAAGAAATCAGTTGTTCTTTTGCATAAAGGATATTTGCAAACAAGGAAATCTCGGGCATCTCCTAGTCAGCCTGGTCTCTACATTCAGTTTGCCGATGTCTAGAAGGGAGAGGAATTGGGAAAGGGAGCCCGTGATCTGGATGTTTGCTGATTGTTCTTCATCTACAGTAGCAACAAATGTGATCTCGTGTACTCAGCGTGTGCTCTGATTCAGAGGCTGCTGCGCCAGAGGGACCCCAGCATTGCCGGCTCTCCTGTGAGGCCCGCGTTCGGTTGGCATGGTCTCCCGAGCAGATGGACACCAAGCCGTCCTGCCAGGAAAACAGTATGTGCATCATGTCCGTAGTTTAGGGGGTGGCCTAGCATCCCAGAATTCCAGCCGAGAAGTTTGGATCCTATAGTTCTATGCCTGGGGTTGGGGGGCGAGGTGGGGGTGGGTGGTAAGAAAAACATGGCTAATCCAACTATTTGCATCTTTTCTATTTTTCTAGGATTTATTCATGAGTAGGAAAAAGCTCACAACTTTTGCAGGCAATTGAAATTTTAAAAAAATTAATGCTTTGAATTTTTAGTGTTAGAAGTTAATTTTTCCAGATAACTTTTCTCAGTGCCAAAGAATCCCTTTTTCAAAAGAAACCTTCATCAGAGCCTCAGTATACAGCAAACATAAGCAGCCAGGGTGGCTTATGGAGGGGTGGTGTATCCTTACCCTGCTTCTCACAGCCTTCTGAAGCTCAGAAGAACAGGCTTTAAAAACTGCTAAAACTAGGATCAACATACATATGCTACTATGTATAAAATAGATAACCAATAAAGACCTACTGTATGGCAGAGAGCTATCCTCAATATTTTATAACACTCTATAAGGGAAAAGACTCTGAAAAAGAATATATACGTGTGTGTGTGTGTGTAAAACTGAATCACTGTGCTAATACATTTCATATCAACTATACTTCAATAAGAAATAAAAATAAAAGGTGCCGGAAGACACTGGTCCCTATCAAACTGAAAACTTCCCCTTCAAAGATACCCACTGATATTTTTATCAAGCATTTCTATCTAATGTGAATAAAGGCATAAATACGGAAGCTTGTGGATATTGCATAAATAATTACTTCCTGGTCAGGTGCTCCCATGATAGTAGGAAGAGCCTTGTGTGGTGCCTGTTTCTCTATGAGGAGTCCCAGCTTACTGTTCAGTTTTAACAGTGCTGGTTGAGCCCCTGATATCACAGTAAATCTTAGGGACATGCAGCTGAAGCCCAGAAAAATCTTTAGTTAGCAGTGTAGCTCTAGCTTCTAGGTCAACTCAGGGTCTTATGGGACAAGGAAATGAAGAGCCACATGTCCTGTGATATAACAGGTCCCCCAGTTCTATGCTATTCTTAACAACCTTGAACATACCACAGACCTTATTGCCCACTAAGCCCAAAGGTTGCCACCAGCCCACAAACATGCCTTGTTTGGCTTCCACAGTATATAATATGAGGCAAGAAATGAAATGCACACATAAGGTAAATTGTACTTATAAAATAATATGTGTATATAAAAGTACTGTGTATATGTAAAATAATATGCATATGTAATATACATGGCTTCTTTTAAATCTAGAGATTTAATATTTTAAAAATATAAAGTTCCAAGTCAAGGCCTCTATTTTCACATGGAAACAGCAGACTGAGCCACAACTTCTCCCGCAGATGTGCAAACCTTATTGCTTTTGTGAGGATTAAATGAAATAATATATACGAATAATTTAAATGTCTCTGGCACACAGTAGGGGTACCATAAGTGGCAACTATTGTTATTTATTTATTTGCTGTGCCTGGAGAGGTATTTTGACTTTTCACCTCTGTTTTACATGTAGAGTCCACTTGTAAATTTACATTATCCACATATTAAACATCATATACCACCTGAGATCTGTTCAGTTCAATCGATTTCTGATATAGGAAAGTAGGACATAAAGAAGAATGAATGACTGCTTTGTGGATTTTTTAATAATTATTTCCTGAGGCTTTATGAAAAAAAAATATGGAGGGTAGAAATGGTATGAAAGCCACTTACATTCTCTTAGAATTTGTGTTCCTGAGAGAGGTAAGTCCAGGGACTGTCCAACTGCCGGATTTTTCAAGTACTTGGTCCAGGTCTGGGTTGAATAGAGATGCTAAACAAGATGCTGGATTCATTAAGGGCTTGTCTTGAATCCTGAAAATGGTGCCAAGGGAGCCTTGAGAGGTGTGGCTATAGTAGAAGTGTGCAATCAAGTGGAACGGCCTGGCAGTACCAACAGCCAAATGATTAAGGCCAAAGACATTTCCAACCCAACCAATAAGCCAAACAGTAACCAAAAGTGTTGCCTAGCTATGGAGAAAATGTCATAAAATCATGCAAAGAAAGATGGATCAGCCTGCTTGGATTAGCTAACTTAAATACTTCTGGAATTTAAGCAAGGAGAGGATAAAAAATCAAACTCGTAACTATTAAAAATATTTCCACATGTAGCTATTTTTTTAAAACTTCCCAAAACAAGCTGTAAAACAAACACATAAATTAAATGTAGATGTGTACTCAGATATGAGTGTTGTTTCTATGCCTGTGAATATATCCACACCTATAAATAAATTTGGTATTCATTAAATGTGTATCACTTC
Source organism: Bubalus bubalis (assembly GCF_019923935.1). Lineage (NCBI taxonomy): Eukaryota > Metazoa > Chordata > Mammalia > Artiodactyla > Bovidae > Bubalus > Bubalus bubalis. The sequence continues at coordinate 59,509,370 of NC_059176.1, forward strand.
AGTCATGTCTGACTCTTTGTGGCCCCATGGACTATTGCCCACCAGGTTCTTCTGCCCATGGGATTCTCCAGGCAAGAATTTTGGAGTGGTTTGTCATGTCCTCCTCCAGGGGAGCTTAGTGACCCAGGGATTGAACCCACATCTCCTGAACCACAGGCAGATTCTTTACAGATGAGCCAACAGGGAAGACCCCTCAAATGTATAGATGTCAGGAATTAAAAATACAGATTATATATGTGATAACTTTCTAAATCCTCAAAGACTCTTCCAACAAAAAGGAGATTCAGTGGTGGGACTGTCTGATTGAGGACCAAATGTAAAGAAAATGTTGAATATTCCTTATATTCTCCCAAAGAGTGGTATTAATAAATTCCACAAACCAACCCTACTGGAAAAATGTGAGGTGGAGGAGAGGAACCGGAGCTGATAGAGGGGACACCAAATTGGAAGGAGCTATAAGTTCTCTTAGGAAACTGGGGAGAAAACTCAAGTTAGACTCAATTTGAGCTGCTTTCCCACCATCCCCTTCTCATCCCCAGATAATGGATCTGCTGTAACGTCGTTTCTTCACACCCAAAGCAAACTAGGTCTTTACACGATCTCTTCAAGGTTTCCAAGTTACTCTCCCCACATGTCTTTGGCTGAATTGAGTCTCGATGTGGTGAGACCTTGGGGAAGAGGCACAGAAGGACCAAATAATCAATCAACCCATCTGAGCTGTCGCTCCTGAGACACCAGGCAATCAGGGCTAGAGAAGAAAAGGAAAGCAAGACACAAAATTTCACTGCCAATGTTCATGTTTTTATCTTTCTTTCCCAATAGATGGTGAGTCTCAATTATTTTGTTGTTGTTTAGTCGCTCAGTTATGTCTGACTCTTTACAACCCCATGGACTGCAGCACATCAGACTTCCCTGTCCTTCACCATCTTCTGGAACTTGCTCATACTCATGTCCATTGAGTCAGTGATGCCATCCAGACATCTCATCCTCTGTCATCCCCTTCTTCTCCTGCCTTGAATCTTTCCTGGCATGAAGGTCTTTTCCAATGAGTCAGTTCTTCCCATCAAGGCCAGAGTATTGGAGCTTCAGCTTCAGCATCAGTCCTTCCAATGAATATTCAAGGTTTATTTCCTTTAGAATTGACTGGTTTTAGCTCCTTGCAATCCAAAGGACTCTCAAGAGTCTTCCCCAACACCACAGTTCAAAAGCATCAATTCTTCGATTCTCACCCTTCTTTATGGTCCAACTCTCACATGCCTACATGACTACTGGAATTGTTTTTATATCCTCAAATGGAAGTTTGTGTTTTCCCATAGTATATGCTCAATCAGGTGCTTGAATGATTGTACAACTATAAGCTGGGGCCCCTCTTGGCCTTCTTTTAGAAAGCACAATGGCACCCCATTCATGCCATTCCTTTTCAGCTCCTTTTGCTAGATCCTCTTTCCCTATTTTATCTCTTATTGTTGGAATAACCCTGACTCTCCCTCTTTTCTGACTATATAGTCATTTCCTCTACATGGTCGAATTCAGGTTTTATTTAGCTTTAAACACCAGCTATCCGTTCTTAGGGATTCCCAGGTGGCTCAGTGGTAAAGTGGTATAGGAGACACAGGAAATTCAGGTTTGATCTCTGGACTGGGAAGATAACCCTGGAGAAGGAAATGACAACTCACTCCAGTATTTTTGCCAGGAAAATTGCATAGACAGAGAAGCCTGGTGGGCTACAGTTTATGGGGTCATAAAAAATCAGACACAACTGATCATCTGAGCCCCACCCCCCCACACACACACATATCTATATATTCTTAACTCCCAAAGTGCTATCTTGACATTTTGCTTCTCTGCTGCTGCTGCTGCTAAATCACTTCAATTGTGTCCGACTCTGTGTGGCCCCACAGATGGCAGTCCACCAGGCTCCCCTGTCCCTAGGATTCTCCAGGCAAGAACACTGGAGTGGGTTGCCATTTCCTTCTCCAATGCATGAAAGTGAAATGTGAAAGTGAAGTCACTCAGTTGTGTCCGACCCTCAGCGACCCCATGGACTGCAGCCTTCCAGGCTCCTCCGTCCATGGGATTTTCCAGGCAGGAGTACTGGAGTGAGCTCCAAACTCATGACTTAAACTGCCTACAGGACAAAGATCTTAACACAACAAGGCCAGATCTTATCTCATGATTTTCCACACACCAAACTTCTATTGTCATCTTAGTGTATGACAGGATACTCGCTGTACTTACTATATGGTTTTTTGAGTTTTGGGGAAAACTATATGGGTTTTTCTAGCTGAAAACCCACATGTCCCCCACACTGCCAGCAACAGATCCATCCAAAATTCCTTCTACATCCATCACCACTCCTCTCTGACATTATCGCTACAATCCTGGTCCACCGCACTCTCATTTCATGCCTCAAGTCCTGAAATAGCTCCTCACTGGTCCCCTGCTGCTACTTCTGCTACCCTAGAGTCCATTCCCCACATGGTGGTCATCGACCTCTAAACAACATAAATCAGACCATGTCACTCCCCAGCTTAAAAGTCTCCCTTGACTTCCTAATGCATTTACCATGAAATCTAAACTCTTTAGTCTGACTTACTAGGTCCTACAAGCTGCCTCACCTCACACTATCCCCTCCCCAACCCTTGTACTCACTACACACCAGCTTCCAGCATTGTTTTCTATGCTTTTTAAACATGGCAGTCTTATTTCCATCTTAGAGTTTTTAAGTTCCATCTTAAGCTTCCCTTACCTCTGCCTGGAATCCTCTGTCAAAATACTTTCATACCAGCTCTTTTCAGTTCAAATTTCATGTCCTCAGAGATATTTTCCTGATGACTTAAACAATGCTCTGTCCCCTTCCTGCAAAGATATCATGCTTTAGTTTATCATTCAAGATCTTTCTTTTGAGTTGCCAAACTCTTACCACTATCTGAGATTATCTCTTTCTCCATGACTGACGTGACTTAGCAGCAGCAGCAGCCCTTTAGAATATGAGCTTTCTGTTCATCTAGCCCATCTTATTTAACAATGTATCCCCACAGCCCAACAAAATACCTATCTCTGCAAAGTGAAAGTGAAGTTTCTCAGTCGTGTCCGACTCTTTGCGACCCCGTGAACTGTAGCCCACCAGGCTCCTCCGTCCATGGGATTCTCCAGGCAAGAATACTGGAGTGGGTTGCCATTTCCTTCTCCAGGGGATCTTCCCGACCCAGGGATCGAACCCAGGTCTCCCGCATTGCAGGCAGATGCTTTAACCTCTGAGCCACGAGGGAAGGCCCGGTGACCTGTTACATGAATACTCCGCACGTCACCATGTTCGTCCTGTGTGAAAACAACACCAGGACTAGAATCACCGCCACGTCGGTCCCAATCTAAAGACAATGCCAATGGCAGAGGCAACAGAAGTTCTTGCCTTGCTCATCACAGCCTGCTTGACCTTGGGCAGGTTGCCTCACTTTTCCAGACTATGAAATAGTAATTAAGGAAGAAGGATGAGCCCAGCACCATTGTTGAAGCTGCAAAACAAACTCTTCAAATGGAAGAAACGGCAGAGACAGCAGACAAGGGACTGGAATCTTGGCAAGAGGAAAAGACTAGAGTCCAATATCTTGGGGGTAAAACCGTGTGGTATGTGGGTGATGGGAAAGGCCTGTGAAGATGGAAGTCACCACCGTTTAAGGAACGGCAGAGCCCCGCAGTTACAGTGTAAGATGGGGCTCACCCTCTGGTATTGCGGAATATTCTCTGTGCCCTTTCCTCTTCTGTTAGGATGGAATGTCCTTGCCCATCACATCTATTAAATAGAACACAATGACCTAATCTACAACAAATATCAAAAAAACATGTATTCTCTGTATCAGTTCTCTTGAAAGTGGGCAAATTGCCCCAATGGGTGGGAATATCAAAATTCCTATGAACATTGATGTTGATTTATCTAATTCTTCCTATTACTATTTTTGTCTACATTTAATGTGTGTAACATTTTGTTACAGTGGTACATGTAAGATGCATAGAAATGTATATACAAAATCAAGAATACATGCAGCTGTAGGTTGTTTTCTTCTTCCTAGTAAGAGTCTTTCGTCAAAACTTTAGATGTGACTGGTTTTAATAACTCATGTAACACCGTATTCCACTTTATATTTCAATCATCTTTTTAAGCTGTTTATGTAGATTAAGTTTGTATAATCAGATTATGCACTTATTAAAGATCAGGCCCTTGTCTCACACATCAACATATTCCCCATAGAGACCATCAGAGCATCTTACTGTGTGACCCTTAGCACTCCCTAAAATCATTTCCTTATCACCATCATAGGTATATGTATGTGTACACATACATATGTATGTTTTACATTATGTGTACATATATGCTTTTCACTACATTTACCCCATATGTCAAATATATACACATACATATATATAGGATATATTCAACATATAATATAGGATATATGCATATATTTTACACACATGCAAAAGTTGAAAATTTGGTTATCTTTTTAGAGTCACAATGATACATAATTTTCTAAGTTAACATAAAAGGTGTGTGTGATGTTACTATACCTTGATATTAGGGAAGACTCTGAAAATTCTTTGATCTACATTCATCTGTGCTCCAGATATTGCTAATTGCCAGAAATGT